>NC_133647.1:3997502-4322798 GCF_009905375.1 Apium graveolens | reverse complement strand
CACCTCCCCTAACCTCTAAGAAATTCACTCAAAAACAAAAACCTAAGCCTATGCCACCCATTTCTAAAGATGATTATGTTCACATCTGTGACATAAAAGAAATTTCAGACATTGAACTCTATCTGGATGAGCTGGAGGATGTAAGGGGAATAGCTGCCTACAGACAGCTACCAGAGAGATTGGTGTTCAGATACAAAGGAGCTGGGGAAAGAACATGGCCTCTCTACAGGATTTTGAATGAAGGCTACTCTATCTTGATCAGAGTCTTTTCAGCCATACAAAAGGATTCTGGGTTTACCAGGACTGCCAAGACTGAAATTCTCAACAAGATTGCCAACATAAAGAAAACTTGGAGGGAGCCCAATGCTTTGCCCAGAACCTTACTCATTCAAGAGAGGGGAACTACAATTCACAAATCACCTCATTGGTTGATGGAATTCAGAGATGATAAAGGAGTCAGAAGATTTTTCAGACTTGAAGACCAACTCAAGATTGCCAGCAATGAAACTCTCAAGGAAATGCAATCTAAGTTGGATATCAGTGATGAAGATGAAGCTGAATTCTACAGACAACTCCAACTCCAAATTGAGGAAAATGACAAAGGGCTAGGAAAGAAAACAAGGGAAAAAAGAAGAAAAAGATGATTTGCTCAGACTAAAGGAGCACCCTTGGAAATTCTGTAAATCTTCAATTACCTCCTAGTACATACACTTTTGCAGCACTTTTAAATTTGTACTTAGTTTCAATTCATATATCTGTTAAGTGTTTTGTTATCATCAAGTTAACCCTGAATTTATGTCTACAATTCTTATAGACATAAATAGAGGGAGATTGTTAGGAATATATGTGCATTAGTTTGATGATATGTTTAACAAAACACTTAAGTAGAAGTTTAGTGTTTGTAGCCTCAACGGATAAGACCACTTTGGCTATCCGTTGATGGTGCAGCTTTACTTAGAAATAAGTCTAGTGTTGTAGCACATTTCAGTCTCTGTATTTGAGATATAATTCTTAGAAGTTGAGAGAAAATATAAGTCATGTTGACTACTAGAAGATATGCAAATAGGAAGGCCAATTGTAAATATTTCATGCCTTGTAATTTTGTATAAATGAAGTGGTATCAAAGGATATCTTAAAGACCTTCAACGGATGAGAAACAAAGCTTCAACGGATGTCTCTAAAGCTTCAACGGATAGAGCTTCAACTGCTAACACATCAACGGATAAAGCCATCAACGGATGAAGGCTTCAACGGATGTTCTGTTAAATAGCAGTTGATAAGTGGTAGTTGTAACAGCAGACAGAGGCACATGGGTTGTCAGAGATAACTGAAATGTGGAAGCCTAATTTCAGGAACATCAGAAAAAGCAGCCGTTCTACTCTAGTACAAAGAGGCAATAGTCAACAAAGTACTTGAGTGATATGGAGAAGAAACAAGTGGAGAACTTATTTTATTATTATATTTTTATCTTTGTCTTCACTTGTACACTTGGTGATATATAAACCAAGTAGCGGCTAGTAATTAGATAAGAATTTTTCCAGTGCTATTTAGAAAAATCTTAAGAGAAAAATTATCTAGTTTGTACTAGGATGCAGCTGTGATCAACATCTTGAATCACAGATTTTCTGAAATACCATCTCTGGTGGAACAACAATCCACCAGAAAAGTTTTTAAGGTCTGTTGTGTTCTTTACATTAGTGCTTGAATATATATCTGTCTGTATTAGCTTAAAGCAATTCACACACTTGTTTATCTTGAACACAAAGCCTTCAAAACTGCTCAAAACTTGAAAAAGTTTTGAGATTTACATTCAACCCCCCTTCTGTAAATCTCATTGTTAGTCCACTAGGAATAACAACAAGCTCTTATAGACTGGCATAAAAATTTTGATGAAACTGTTTTAGATTTCGAGTTTTTAGTTGTTAAAAGTGACATGTGTGTCTACTATAAGGTTAGAGGAAATGAATGTGTGATTGTGTGCCTGTATGTAGATGATATTTTATTTTTTGAAACTAATATTGAGATTATTAACGAGGTAAATAGTTTCTTGAAGAGGCACTTTGAAATGAAGCATATGGGTGAGGTTAGTGTGATTCTTGGGATCAAGTTGACTCAATCAACTGATGGAATAACATTATCGCAGTCTCTTTATATAGAGAAATCTATTATTGAAAAGTATGGTTATTCAAATTGTAGAATAGCTAGTACACCATATGATTCAAAAGTTTCTCTTATCAAGAATAGTTCAGGAGTTCCTGTATCTCATTTAAGGTATTCTCGGATCATTGGGAGTTTACAATATCGTGCTAATATGATTGTACTAGATTTTTCTTATTATGTATCTAAGTTAGCTAGATATACAAGATGTCCAAACAAGACTCATTGGGAGGCACTTGATAGAGATCTTAGATATTTCAAGGTAACTATCTCCATTGGATTGCATTATCGTAGGTTTTCGGGATACTCGATGGGTACAATGATGCAAGTTGAATAGCAAAGAAATTCGATTCCGATAGAGTGACTGGATATGTGTTTACCCTTGCGGGGTGGAGTAGTGTCCCGGATTACTCGATCTACTTCAGAGGCTGAATTGTGTGCACTAGATGACAAAAGGATGGATGTTGGGTAGTTACATGGACTTATGTCAGTGTTACCTGTAGTAAGCATGCCGCTTCCTGCCATTTCTGTTCATTGTGATAGCCGTACAACTATCGACAAGATCATAAGTGTGAAGTATAATGCTAAAACTAAGAGATCATCCAAGTTAGACTGAAGTCTATAAGGGGTCTTGTGTCTGATAGAATCATGGGAACTCATGATAATATAGTTGATCTGATGACTAAGAGGCTTGAGCATGTTGTAGCACTAAATCGAGGTTGGGGATGAGACTGGTAACCCAACATGATTCATCAACAACGGGAACTCAATACACCTGAGAGGATATCCCTCGAAGTATATTTAATGTGATAATAACAAGTTGTATTGATGAATTGGTAGTACCTCTACCATATACTTTGAGATACTCGCGTATCCGAGTCTATCCTTTGTAAACCTTAAGAGGTACTAAACCGCTAGTTAGCAAGAGTTTAATAAGCTATGATGATATCAGTTTTGGATCAGAATTTTCTAAATTCTGAGGGACCAAATATCGTGTCAGGACTTATAAACTCTGAGTGAGATCAAGTCGTAAGACGAGATATTGGCAGTATATTTTTGGAGATGCCCAGCTAAGCGAATGTAATTGTGAGGCCGTAATTAGAGGAAATGATTATTTCTTGAAGCATTGGACGAACATGATCAATAAACGATCATACGTCTCAAAGATGTAGATCTGCACCATAGCCTTTTGACTTATCATCGTCTATGGAGTGTGGTTACACTAAACAGATAAAAATTCAAGGTGAAATATTCCATCTATATTCGGTAGCCATCGAAGTAGAGGACTTAGAAGGCTTCAAATCCGGGAGGATAACGACTCTGAAAAGCAAGTAATAATAAAATTTGATATGCATTCTGTATGAAATTGTGGGGATTTTTAGAAAATTATAAAGTTCAAACCACATTTTAGATGTGTTCTTGATGAAATTACCTATAACTGATTGTTGAAAGTGGTTCCTCGTAATGGAGACTAAAACTTTAATATTTAGATCTAAATCATTTTGTTAGTGTAATTCATAAAGAAATAAAGAAATTGAATTGAAGTTAATAACTTGAAAAGAGTTGTGTGAATTTATCTCACGTCGATAATTTAAAGAAAGGTGGGGTGTTTTATATAGAACTAGAGCCGGCCAGACGAACGGTCCGTGTGGTCCGGGCCGAATTTTTAACGGGTCGGTTTACTTACAACATAACTCGTGAACGGCCCGTGTAATTAAACGGTCCGTGCCGTGCCAAACCGGTTATTAAAAGGTTCAACCCGTGTACGGCCCGTGAATAAGGCGAGCTACACGATTCACGAATAATAGGCGAATAACAACAATTGGTTTACAAACTTAGTGACTTACTGACTTGTACTTTGTATATATATTATTTTTACTTTTCTTTTACTTCTTCTGTGTTACTTTTACTTTTAACTTTGTTTTTTTTGTTTATGTTTTTCTTTTTATCTTTGTTTTGTTGTTTTCTATTTTACAGTCACGTTTTTTTCTTTTTTTTTTGTTTTTGTTTTTGTTTTGTTTTTGTTTTTTTTTGTTTTGTACACGTATTGTATGCAAACCGTATGTGTTAATTTTGTTTTTACCTTTTTTTCGATCTGATTTTTTTTGTTTAAATATATTTTCTTGAAAAACTGATATGTATTAATATAATATGTATTTAAAATAAGTAAAAGAGGACGGTACCTCTATAAATTTTATTAATTAAAAAATGTTACAATTGATTTGAGAGGACTCCTCTCTAAAAAAACGGAACAAACCGTGTTTACATTTTAAATAAAATACAAAACAGAACAAATTTTAAAAATACAAGGCAAAAATATGTTATCAACTATTCAAATTCTTCTTCTTGTGGATCGTTCGCTGACATGCCCGATTCCGATGAAGTGTCCATCGTCATCCAAGTATCCTCTTCGTCGTCTGAATCATCTTTTTTCCTCCCTTGTTGTCTCTTTGCCGCTTGATCCCAATCCTTTTTGCAAACACATATCTTGACCACATCTGGTGCAAGACTTGATCTTTTCTCGTCCAACACTCTTCTACCGGCACTAAAAGCAGACTCAGAAGCAATGGTAGAGGCAGGAACTACTAAAATGTCCCTTACAATTTTAGCTAATACCGGAAATTGGTTCTCGTGATTCTTCCACCATGTTAGTATTGAAAAATCCTCATCGAACTCATAGTTATATGAAAAAAACTCTCTAAGCATGCTAAATGAAGTTTGAGGTGTAGATGCATTTTCGGGAATTCTACACTTTTGTTTTTTAGTTAGGATACCAAGCAATGTGGGATTAAACCTACTAGACTGACTAGTCTTAGGTGGTATAATATTTTGAGTTCTAGGAGTATATAGATCTATAAGACGGTGTAATAAGTCTAAACAATTTTGCACATAAAGCACGTGATTATATGAAACTCCTGATACCGAGTAATAATGTTATAACATATTTTCTAAACCTTCTTTTCTAACACCGGGATCAATAAGACATGCAACACCATAAATAAAAGGAAATTCGGTAAAATATTATATCCACTTTTTTTTCATATCAACAATAATTGCACCAAAACAATTATCTTTTTCATATGCTTTTAAAGTAGTAATAATATTAACACACTCAATAATAACAAGATGTACATTTGGCTCGTAAACGTAAGAAAATATCTTAGTACCACGTGCATAACAATCAAGCAAATCACGTACCCTAATTGCCAAGTCCCAATCATTTTCGGTATAAGTCTATCCTCCACTTGACTTCTTGGATCAGAATTATATCTCGGTGATAACTACCTTATATTTAATTGCCTCGCATAGTAATTTATAAGTCGAACTCCATCTCGTGGGACAATCAATTCCCCACTTTTTGGGTATTAATCCATTTTCTCTACACAATTTTTTATATTATCTCTTTAATGTGTGTGCGATACGTAAATACTTAATTATTTTTCTAATAGGTGCTAAAAATTCAGTTATCTGTTGAATACCCTTTTGAGCCGATAAGTTGATTATGTGTGCACAACATCTAACATGCAAGAAAACATCGTCTAAAGTAGTAGGAATATCTTGTGCAATATAGTAAATAGCTTTATCATTTGCCGAAGCATTATCTAAAGAAATAGTAAACACCTTATGTTGCAAATTAAATTCGTTAATAGTTTCGACAATTCTCTTCTTTATATTGTAACCGGTGTGTGACTCATCCATAACATCAAAGGCAATTATTCGTTTTTGTAAAAAATAATCTGAATCAATCCAATGAATGGTAACACAAATAAATGGCTCACCGCAACTCGAACTCCAACAATCACTAGTTAAAGAAACCATGCCATCATAATCACGAAAAAATTCAATTAATTGCGCACGTTGACTATAATATTGTTTTTATGTGTGACGTTTAAGCGTGTTTCTAGGAATTCTTTTAAATGCCGGGTTTATTGATTCTTTCATCATGTGTTCTAAATTTGGATTCTCACCGTGAGAAAAAGGTAACTCGTCTAGTGTAACATAAGTAGCAAAAGATTCAATCATTCTATCTCTACTATAAAGGAAATGCATACCTCCACCAGGAGACGCTTGCACGAAACCACCAATTTGTGTTTGTTGCGGTGATTCTCCACGTGCCTCTCCACTTTCGTGACTTTGTTTTGAAATTCCGTGTTAATTTTTTAAGTGCCGATCAAGTGTACCCGTACCGGCCCCTTTAGAGTGAAGAAAAGGGGATTGATTTCGGCCACTTTGAATACAAAGTAAACAAAAACATTTAAATTTGTTGGGATCTTCCGGTATTGCTTGTCTCGAAAAATAATTCCAAACATGTGAGGAATGTCTCGAAGTACAGGAGCTCCCTGAAAATTTTGTATATAAAAAAAGTTAACAATCAATTACCTATTCAAATTAACATTCGATTTTTCTGTTTAAAAATTATAATATATAAACAATTGTTAAAAATTACAAGATATTTTATGAAATCACAGAATATTTTATAAAAAAAACAAAATAAATATTTTGAACATAAAATTCAAACAAATAATTTTCTTCCCAAAATTCAAACAAATAATTCAAACAAAATAAATAATTTGAACAGAACTAAAATTAATTTTCAAACTTAAAATTCAAACAAATAATTCGAAAATAAAATTTTACCAGCTTCCATGCCTGCAGGTCGAGGGGGTCGCATTAAATTTGCTTGACTGGAGCCCTGGGATAATTGTGTGCCCCTTCCTTCCTCCATTTTTGTAAAGCTTGTCGCCGGAAAATTGTAAATCTCGCCGGAATTTTATAAAACTCGCCGGACAATTGTGTGCAACTGGTGAGGTGAATACGTGACTGAGTATATTTGAATAAAAACAGAGATTAATAATGAAATATTGAGAAAACATATATTAAGAATGAGAGTGAAAACTGTAAGTGCAGAGAGGTGGAGGACTGGAAGTATATTTATAGGGGAAAGAAACTGGAACGTTGGAGATGAACGTTGTAAAGAAGTAGACGTTGGAGGTGCAGAGCTTGAGTTGCAGACTTGCAGGTGGCCGTTGAAGTTGCAGTCTTGCAGGTGCAGCAGCCAGTTGACGCGTGGGGGAAGACGCGTGGGTTGAACCGCGAACCGCGAATAACCGCGAATCAGGCGAATCTGGGCGGTTTGCGGGCCGAATAACCGCGAATCACTGGCGAATAAGCGGGCCGAATAACCCCGGTTAACCGGTTTAAATCATTACTTATTCGGCTTCGGTTTTTGCGAACGGTTCCGGGCCGGTTACAATTTTAAATATTATAATTCGTGCTCGGCTCGTCTGCATAAACGAAAAGTGCCGAATAACGAACCGGTCCGTGACGAGGCGATTTAGGCGAATACTAGGTGAGCCGAGTTACGTTCGTGCCGAGCCAAACCGCCCGTTTGACCGGCTTCATATAGAACCATGTGCATGAGTAATATAAAACTACAAAGGCATGTGGGTGTGCATGGTTGTAGTGTGAGCCTCGCGCACACACACACGCCGTCACCGCGCCATAGCTCGACTCAGGTCGAAGGGCAAATTGGGAGAATGTCTTGGCGTCTCGCGTACGCGAGGGGACTGGGGCGAAGAATTTTACAACATGTTTAATTAAAATATCTACTAACTTATTATTTTAATATATGACTAAGATCAATATTTGTTGTTAATACTAATATAGCTGTATATCGGTAGCTACTGTTGGTTGACTAAATGTTGATATACTGATCAGACATTAAACTCTGATGACGTTACTGATTCTGTAAATATTCTATTAAATACAATTTAAGTCAGAGTATTTATTTAAATTAATGAATTATTTTTAGTTACGTTTTAGTTTTGTTTATATACACAACTTAACGTTTGGAAAATAATACACAACTTACAGACATACTTGTAGAAACCCTAACTGCTACTTCTCTCCTTATCTGTCCACAAACATAGAGTATTTGTGCATAGATTTTCCTAGGCAAACTGAGGTACATGTCGTTGTTAAAAATTACGTGATTGTGGATGCATTGCTCTGTGATGTTTTATCTTGGAAGTGATATTACTGCAACTCAACACATCGTAAGTGGGGTAATAATCTCTTCAGAACAGTATAGGCTTCTCAAAGACTAGGCGACTCAACTATTTTGTTCTATCAGAATTTGTTAAAACTTCTATTAAAGCTAAGTGATTCTTTCTCCCTTTTGCCAATTCAGTCCCTAATTCTATCTTTCTTTTTCCTTCGTGTTTTGTTTCGTTAATTGATTTATCGTCAGTTCATGTTAAATCCCGATATATAACTGCCCATTGTTGCGCGTTTAGTTTAATTATTCCAAAAAATCCAAAGGTATCATTCGGTAGATGATCTGTCATTGTATGACCACATATCCAACGCAACATACGCATTTCTGCCATCTCAAACAGACGCTCTTACACTTTCCTTTACGACCAACACTCGGAACCATATAAAAATGTTAAGCGTACGACCCGTAAAATTTACCCTGCAACTTCAAAGATATATTTGGATCACAGAATATTAATGTGACAACCCTCCATTTACGCCATCCCGCCCGAGTATGATGTATAACATCTGCAACAATATCTCCATTGATATACATATTTAAAACTACCGATTTGTGAAACTCGGTCTTTAGTAATACAAAATTTAACAAAAAAAAAATTCAACATCCCCTTCATTGTCTTATCCACTAAATTAGCCTATAAGTACTCAGTCTTAAAATGATCGATACACAAACCTTTAATTTCCGATATTGAACGTCAATACTCTAATTATGTGTTAACCTCACTCATAAACTCAGATATTAACACGATATCATCGGTAAAAAGCATACACAAAGGCATATTAAAATATAATACTAATTTTTTATAAAATATTTTTTAAAAAAATCTTTTTAAAACTTTGTAAACATATTTATAACCATTATCAACCAAATCTGCAAATTTAAAATTATCTTTGATCTCATAATACATCACATACCAAATTGCACTGTTTATCTTGAATACAAAAAATAATTTTATTCATTTTTCAAAAATGCATTCAATATTTTTTGATTACAAACCATATTTTCTTTTCACTTTTTTGTAAGAACGATGTTCAAGTAATCGGAACTTAAAAAGGACTTTTCTTTGTCTCTCTCTCTCTCCTCTCTGTGTCTATATAATATTATACACACACGCTTACAATTCATCTCTCTCTGTGTCTAGTAGTGTCTTTTGTATTCGCATCGAGGTAACCCTGCAATCTAGGGCACACATTCTCTCCCAATCTCTCTCTTTCTTTCTCTCCAGGTTACTTAACTTAATCAATTGTTGAATTGAATTGAATTGTAATTGTTTGATTGTTGTTAATGGTGATTTGATTTTGATTGTAGATCATGACGATTCCTGATTCTGGTGATATGTTGATGGATAATGGATCTTTGATTGTATCTCCCTCGTCTTCTCCTCAATTACAGAAAGAGATTGTTCGAGATTTGACTAAGAATTCCGTTTCTAAGCCTGGCAACTTGTTCTTTCTCATTTCTAATAGGTTTAGTCTCTCTCTCTCTCTCTCTCTCTCTCTCTCTCTCTCTCTCTCTCTCTCCCCCTCTCTCCCTCTCTCTCCCTCTCTCTCCCTCTCTCTCCCTCTCTCTCCCTCTCTCTCCCTCTCTCGCTCCCCCCCTCTCTCTCTCCTTCCCTCTCTCTCTCATCCCCTCTCTCCCTATCACATTTGTATCATATGCTATCTACTTGTGAATTTATTATATTATGTATCATATGTGTGTATTGGTATCTCAATTTAAATTATAATTAATGATTTGATATATTTGACTTTTGAAGAATTGTAAGAAGACAACTTTGCTAATTGTTGTTTTAATTGTAATGCCGCATATGCTGATGGCAACACTGTTATTGAGACGAGGAAACACTTGTTTTGGTGAATTTTCCCCAAAGTCTCGATTCTAGAGTTTAAGTTTTCTATGACCTAAAACACCTCAGATTCGGAACAGATCAATATCAAGGGCATATTGTTATATAACTTTTGATATCTACTTTTCTATTCTGTAATTATATTTGATATGTAGCATTTTTCGTCTATTATTATTTACTTCTACAATTATGTCCTCGTGAATTATTGTAACAAGGCAGCCTTTCCGGTAGTAATGATTATAATTGCATTATACTGATGAATACCCTATTATTGATACAATGTAACACATAGTTTAATGAAGTATGTAAGATTTAAGATTTACCTGGAATTTTGTTTCGTAATTCATTTGATACTTCCAGGATAAGGTAACTCCCTTACTTTGTACCGAATTGACCCACGAGAAAATCATTATAAAACTCTTTGTTATGTAGTACTTAGCCTCAGCCATCTATGTTATTGCAGCTAGTCTCACATTTATTGCAAGGTTAGGTCACACAAGACTCTTATGATCTTTGCCTCTATTATGTGTATGGATATTTTTCTGTACCATGCTCCCCGGTTTGTGTTGCATGCATGTCAGCTGGTCGTGACAGTGTTTGCTACAAATCAATTTGGTTTTTGCTTTACGTATAAACCACCTGTACTGTAAAAAAGAGGAGAAGCAGCAACTCCTTACATTCAAAACCTTAGAATAATCAGTTCTGCTAACTCCTATCATTTCTCATGTATGCAGGTGGTTCACTGGATGGAAGAAATACACTGGATTTGGTGCTTATCCATATGATGAAGTTTTACCAGAGCCTCATCTTTTAATCTCAGATACTGCAGATAGACCGGGGCCCATTGATAATAGCAATATAGTTGCTACTGGAAGTAACTCAGAGGGTGAAGACCTTCAGCTGCTCGATAACCTTGAAGAAGAACGTGATTATGTTGTAGTATCTCAGGATGTATGGAAGAAACTTTTTGAATGGTAGGTAAATTTTACATGTTCACTATTGTCCTCCCAAGTGTCTTCTATCCTTGTGATATTTTTTTTTTGTTTATTGGGTAATCTTACTTCAAACTAGAATTCTTTGTGTGGTTGTGAAGTTTCTCTTTTTGGTGACATGTCATGCTGCAGTATGTTTATAATTATTAAATAATGGTTACTTGTAAAATAAATGGTCGCTTGTAGCTAGAACTGTTTCCCTTGTTTTTACAGTGACTTTAGAGCAAAAAATAGGGGTTATTTTCTTTTCCTAATGATTCAAATCCATCCATATAAGGAGGAGTAGAGGACTGATTGGAATTTGCAACACATCTATGCAACTTATAGTTACCGTACTGGTAAGGTGAAATATTGCAGCACATGCTACCACAAGCAGAGATAATGCCTACTAACAATGCACTTTGGTGTACCGATTACAATTAAGCCGAGTTAATACCTTTGGTGACTGCAACTAGATAAGATGTGATCTTACTTTCCTTTCTAGATCTGTAGGGCACCAGACTAATCTTGATTTGATGGTCGCAAAATCCCTTTTTAGAATATTATTTCACAAGCTCCCCAATTCACAGAAGCTGTAACATGAGAAGTGACTCTGTTAATTGCAAGTAAATATGTGCTCATGAAACTTACCATCATATTAACTACTCTTTAGGTATAAAGGAGGACCTGTACTACCCAGGAAGATGATTTCGGTTGGTGTTCGGCAGGAATTAGTTGTGGAGGTATACCCTTTATGTCTAAAGTTGATTGATGCTCGAGATGAAAGTGAGTCAACTATAAGGCTTAGTAAAAAGGTAAATCTCATCCTTTTTCTTCTTAAAGGTTTAATTAACTGCACTTAAAGCAGGTAATGCTTAATTCTATTTGTTTATGTTGGGTTATTTCTAACTGACTGATATTGAAATACATGTGATTATGATGAACTACAATGGCAATTTACATAAATGTTCTTTACTTTCTAGGTATAGCCATACAGATGATTATGAAGAAGATACTAAGAGCTACTTTTATAGAGAAAATACTGAATAGGAATAGAGAAAACTTAAAAGTTATAAATAGAGGGAGAGCATCTGGTTGGTGGCTTTTAAGTTATAATGACTCTTTTGGACTTCCAAATTTTATTTAAAATGCCCAATCAATTACATCACTTGCAATATTTATAGAACCTAGTCTAGAAATCTAGAAAAGTCAAATAAGTTTTAAGTTACTGACAAACAGGTCTTGATACTGATGCCCTTGGCATCTAGTTTGATTCTGACAAGCACCTGCATTACGACGTGCTTGAATTTTCTAGAGATATCATCAAAGAAAACTAAATGCTTTAAGAATTCAGTTTCAAGATTGGTTTAAAAAATGCAGTGTTTATCACTTTTACGGTTCTACCAAGCATTATTATCTGTTTGATGTCATAAATTACTTTCTTCATAGCAGTTGCATCAGAACAGAGTTTTTTATCACAACTGGCATGTACCTCTGGGTCTTGTTATTACGAAGTGCTCCCTTGAAGTAAGCATTTGGGGAGTTAAATAAATTGTGCTGCTGTGTGACTTACTATGTAATTTAGTATGAAATTAATATTCAAGTACTCCGTGTTACAGTATTTTAAAACCAAAAAAACATATCTGGATAATTGATTGAAATCTGGTGGTGCATATTAAAAATAAATAAATTAGACTGACCGCAGCTGAGGTTAGCTGCCATTTATATTTCCAAGTTCCGCTGCTAGTATTTGATTTGTGTCACTCTTGTGTATCAGATTCAGATCATGTATCAGATCAAGTTTTCTAGCAGTGGTCACACACCTTCTAGTGTGTCTTACTATGGATATCCTAGTTCTATGTATTGCACCTTGATTGTTGATTGTTGTTAATTATAGTGCCCTTGTTATTGTGTATTAAAATTATTTTATATTCAGGCTTCTTTG
Source organism: Apium graveolens (assembly GCF_009905375.1). Lineage (NCBI taxonomy): Eukaryota > Viridiplantae > Streptophyta > Magnoliopsida > Apiales > Apiaceae > Apium > Apium graveolens. The sequence continues at coordinate 4,309,821 of NC_133647.1, read as the reverse complement.
CATGAGCTTTATGAAAGGGCGTGTGCACTCAAGAAGACTCATACAGGAAAGGTCTGTTAAATCTTTTTATCTTTTGAAACAATGAATCCCTACTGTGTCCTTTATAAATGATATAAGCTTGTCTTTTTTCCCAGCAAAACACACACACATAAGCATGTGTCTTTATATAAAAGTTGACTATCTGCAGTCTTACTGTAAAAGTGGTCTATCAGGTACGAATCTGGGATTATTTTAATAACCGGAAGCAGACAATATTGGAAGATTCAACCAAGACCTTGGAGGAATCTGACTTGCAGATGAACCAATCTGTGAGTGATCTTGAACTCACATCAATTAAAAATGCAAAAATTTATCAGCAATAAAAAAATTGCTCTCTATTAATGGCTTACTTTTTTTTAATGCATAACACCCACTGTCCTTGTGTGCTGAAATTCTCTGTTATACTGCCCTTGAGCTAAAAAGGGAGAGGAGAGAAGAAAGAGAAATTTATATATTTTCTCAAAAGTTTCTTCCCAAAAATGGGATGATTGGGAGAGAAGCACTCCCATACCTTTTCAAATAGTTCTCCTTATGCCCTCTTTAATTTCTTACTCTCTCGTTTTGCAAAAACTTGGGAGCATGCAAGAGAAAGTGTCCTCAACATTTCTGTAATTTTTTTCCTTTACCTCTTCTTCTTCAACTAAAAGCTCTAGATCACAGTTAATGTACTGCTGAACTATTTAACTTACAGCACTTTTTAACCACAAAATGTAGTTATTCGTACTGTAGTTTGTACTGATATTTTTTTATCTTTTTCCTTTGAAATTCTTCTCTAGTTGAAACACGAAATTAATAAGTTGAGTAGAGGTGAATAATTTTCTTAATAACATACTCTCTCCGTCCCATTAGGTTCCTTACGTTTGGGACGGAGGGAGCGACACACACTTTAAGGCTATTGTATAGTATAGTTCCATAATTATTTTAAAAACTTTTTCCTTCTGAATAAAAATTAAATGTTCAAATTTTTATTCAAAAAGGAAAATTTTAGAAATAAAATATGGAACTATACTTCATATACACCTGAACATGCATGCCAAGTAGAAAAAACTGTAAAGAAATGAGGGGGACGGAGGGAGCAATACCAAAAAATTCCAGCTGGTTTCTCTCTCCACTCGGTAACTGCTCTTATTAAATTATGAAATCAAGCAACAGATGCTATGACACACCAAGCTACAGTCTCAACTTCATGTTCATCCTTTTCGATTACAAAGTAAGCTTTTAACAAACCGCTGTAGCTCTAACTCAATCTGGCATTGCTCTTATGTAAATGAATGATTGACAATCTCTTGAGCACATGCGCAGATAGGCATATTTTTGTATTCATGTGTCTATATACTGCAGTTTTCTTTTCCCAAAATCTTCAGCTAGTTCTTTTCTTTCATTGTATACAGTGTTGGATAAAGAGAGTTTACTGGTAAGGTGTGTAATAAGAGACGTCACAATTCACATGAAAAATAATAGTTCTTGTTGACTGATTGCTGCTGAACTTGAGCTATCATTTGATTGTTAGTTTCTGTTTTCATCCTCCCTCCACCCCTCACCCCTTCCAAAAAGAAGGATAAAACAAAAAACAAACAAAAACAAAAGATATACAAATTGGACGATCTGGTTGGAGTGTAAATTTCCTGTTCCTATATTCTTTAATATGTTTAAAATGTTATACCATAATCATGCTAATCTCCTACTTTGGTCTGTTATATTTTGATCAGTCTAGACTCCTACAATAAGCTTTTCAATTTAACGCAGATTCTTCTAGAGGTGCAAGTCAATGGAATTCTTCCCACCGGTTTTGGCATGGATTCAACTGGGAATGAGCTGGCATTGATTCCGATAGAACCGTTGAGATCATCTTTGACAATTGCGGGGGGACCCACTTTGTCCAATGGTAATTCGATGGGTTATAGTTCAAGTTTGCATCAGGGAAGTAGTTTAAGTTCAGCATTAAAAGACATGGAAGATACATCCGACATTTTAAGGCCTGTACTGAAAGGAAGTAGTGGAGGCTTGGCGGGTCTGCAGAATTTGGGGAATACATGTTTTATGAATAGTTCACTTCAATGTTTAGTCCATACTCCACCCCTTGTTGATTACTTCTTGCAAGATTATACTGATGAGATTAACAAGCAAAATCCCCTTGGAATGCATGTATGTGCCCATTTAATATATCACTAGTTCCATTTACCTATATACTAAATATGTACTATTATATATTACTATGCTTGTGAATCTAACCATTGTATTTGTATAGGGTGAGCTCGCAATTGCTTTTGGTGAATTGTTGAGGAAGATCTGGTCTTCTGGGAGGACATCAATTGCACCACGTGAATTTAAAGGAAAACTTGGTCGATTTGCCCCCCAGTTTAGTGGATACAACCAGCATGATTCTCAAGTTAGTAACATAATTCTTGATGACACTGATTACTATATTGTTTGATACATGTGCTTTGCTTGGTGTTTGTGCTGTCAATATCATTATCGTAGAAGTTGTTTGTCATCACAATTGAAGGGAAGTTTAAGAATAGGTCAAGTTATACAGTCAGACCACAGTTAGCAAAGCATATAGCCAAAGTGCTTTTTGATGCAAGACAGATTTATTAAACTTAAACAAATGAAATGAGACAGTAACAAAGATTAATTTGTTCGTAAATAATTTAATTATATATTTAGTGTAGGAATTTGTTGTACCTAATTTATTTTTCTTTGGGCTTAGGAGTTCATTTAAAATGTAGATTACATTTAACAAGCCCAATAATTTTGGGGCGTAGTCCAATAGGTTATGTTACTAGGGTTTTTATTCTTTATATAAGCAATGTAATCCCTATATTTTATATATAGGCATGATTGGTGAAATCATGAAATCATTGAAATTAGTCTTCTTTTCATGGGTTGCAAATTATCTTTTCTCCTTTCTGCGGTTGGGAAATCCTAGGGTTTGTGATTCTACTGTTCTGTGGTTAAGTTACTATAGTTATACTTATCTTGTGTTTTTATTGTTTAATCCTTGTTTTTGAATTTTGGCCTGCATCACTCTTTTTATTGTTACTGTTCATTTAGTATTTTAATTGATATGTAATGATACAGAACCTTGCTTTCCATCTTAGATTAATAAGTCTCCGCCCTTTCCAAGTGACTAGATCATCGAACAGTAAATCAAAAAAATTACTCGAGTCATCTATCATGGAAAGGAGTATAATGTAATTAATTTTCGTTCTTATCAGGAACTCCTTGCCTTCTTGCTGGATGGGTTGCATGAAGATTTGAATCGTGTTAAACAAAAGCCTTATATTGAGCTAAAGGATTGCGATGGTCGTCCTGATGAGGAAGTCGCAGATGAGTTCTGGAGATACCACAAGGCCAGAAATGATTCAATAATTGTTGATGTCTGCCAGGTACAATATCTATTTTTAGTAGAATATTGGAATTTACAGATATCTTGATGTAATGTGAGTACAGTTGTTGCGGAAAAGTTTAGTAAATGTCATTATCTCATTATATGAGTAGCAGCAGTTCTTGATTAGTTTCTCCGTCAGCTCTGTTTGAGTAGCAGCAGCTCATGATTCTTTTAGATAACTTTATGTAGTGATTTTGATTCTTTGAAGTTTGAGCCAAGTATATCATTAATTTTTCCTGTTGTTGGATGTTCGTGTAACTATCTAATTCTTTTTGTAATTGGTTTCTCCTTAAACCAGAAACCCAACGAGCAGAATGTTAATTATCTTAAACTGACTCTAGAAAATAAGAGAGCATACTTGCATGGACATTTTGCTTTGGTATAATTCTGCTCTGGAGATGGCCCATTAACAGTTCACATAATAAATGTATCTTTTGGTGAATAATTACTTTAAACTTCATATGCCATATATTTCAGGGTCAATACAAGTCAACTCTGGTTTGCCCAGATTGCAAAAAAATTTCAATTGCATTTGATCCCTTCATGTACTTGTCTTTGCCATTACCCTCAACTGCCACACGAACGATGACTGTAACTGTATTTTATGGCGATGGTAGCGGCCTTCCAATGCCGTACTCTGTCACTGTTTTGAAGAATGGTGCTTGCAAAGATCTTAAATTAGCAGTAGCTTCTGCATGTTGCTTAAAAGATGATGAAGGCCTGCTGCTTGCAGAGGTAGTTTACTACTCTCCAGGAACATATTCGATTATGGAATCTGAGCATTCCAGGGTCACTAAAATATTAATTTATAAATCTGCAGGTCTATGAACATACAATATATCGATACCTGGACACCCCTTTGGAGCCATTGTCTTCCATTAAAGACAATGAACATATTGTTGCCTACAGACATCCCAAAACAAGTTCAGATTCGACAAAACTGGAAATATGCCACCGGTACCTAGATAAGTGAGTTTCCAAAATTAAACTGTCTGGTATTACACTCATCTCCGTACATTAATTATTAAATTTATTATCTTATGATGGTAAACTTTATTTGTTTTCCTTTTAATTTCTTCCCTTGCTCTGCAATTCTGGTCAGTGAGCATACCTAATCATAGAGAAATAAATTGGAATAATGGTTGCAAAAAAATTGTATGACTTGTAGATGGATGTGTCTGATTATTTACTTGAAACTATGACTCATTTCCTAGTGCATTGTGATTAATAAAAAAATTATGTGATATTGAGAATTAAATAGTGAAAGTCTAAAACAAACAACCCGTGTATATTATCGTTTAAATTGACATAACATGTATCCAAGTGCATAATACTGATTAATTTGACTATCCTAATTTGAAAAAGAGTAATGCATGTTGCATCCTCTATGCCCTATGATATATGATTATTGCATTAGTACATATAATTTAAAATAATTTGTTTGGTATGTTTCAGATTCGTTTCACTTTGCATTTCCCTACAACTTTTAGTTTGAAATTCAGTTACTCTTAATTTAATTTAGGGTATTTTTTAGAACCAAAATTATGACTCTATCAATCTAAGAATTTGAACTCCATAAAAGTTTCATTAAAGATAAAATAAATGTTTATACTTTAATTTGAACTCTGAGAAAATCTTAGGAACCTCACTGAACATTCAGTAAAATGTAAACTTGTAAGTTTTGAAGTTTATAAACTCCTAAGCCAGCTCTAAAAATTCTATTAAAACTCAAATTCATCAAACAGAGTTTTTTATAGCGTATTAAAGTTTAGTGGAACTTCACTGGAGGTTTAAAAGGAGTCATGTTTTATATTACTCCTTAACAAAATAACAGTAATTATGGATTTGGACGAAAAAGTTGTCAGGGATGCAAAATGTAACAATTTTAAACTTACTGGAACGAAATGCATGGTTTGAAATTGTATATACTAATGTCAATATTCTTAAATTCTAGGGGAAGCAACATGCAACTAGCCATTAGAGCTTCCCCTAGAATTTACGAATATTGACATTAAGCAACATGCAACTTGCTCACTAGAGTTGGAGGGAACACGAGGATTTATGAGTGTCTTGGGTCCAACATATTACATCAGCTTTTGAGAGTGGCTTCATGCTTGATTGTGTGTTGTTCCGGATTTATTATCCCCTTGCACTGTGTTCAGGAAAATTATATATGGATAGAAGGGGTCTAGTTTTCAGCTTGAAATGAGAATCAGGAAGTAAAAGTGAAGAACAAATACCTAGGCATTTGTTATTAATTAAAAATAACACTAGGCAAAAGTTCTAGTAGCTAAATATATGTAAGATTCGGAATCTTGATGCATTTGCATATGTGTGTACCTCCATTGATTCTTTGTCAACATAATTAATGGAGTACTACCTGCAGATGCATGTGCATGTGACTCCACTGATTCTGTCTTCATGATCAATGGAATGCTACCACCTGTTCCTTATAGCCTTTTTCTGTTAGATGGTCCACGATATTTTGTAACTGAGTGCACCTTGTTTCCAGATGTTCACCAGACAATCTCAAGGGTGGAGAGTGGAAGCTTTTCTTGGCCCCACTTGTTAGTTATGTCAAAGATATAGAAAGTGGGGATGATATTGATCTTGCTGTGAATAGATTGCTTTCTCCATTGAAAAGGAAAGCATTTGCGTCTTCCGCAAAAGTTTTTAGTCAGGAAAAAAATGGTTCAACCTCAGAGGTTAGTGAACAATCAACTGGGAACAGCAGTGCTCACTCTGGGGACGAGGATCAATCAACAAACGAGGTGGACATGGAGGACATATCAAGCAGGGAGCTATCATTCCGCCTCTGCTTAAGTGATGACAGGGGTTTGTCCTGCAGACCGATTGCAAAGGATTCACCTATAAAGCCTGCCAAATTGGTTAAGGTAATGCTGGATTGGACTGAAAAAGAGCTTGACTTATATGATGCAAGCTACCTCAAGGATCTTCCTGAGGTGCATAAGACTGGGCCAGCTGTGAAGAAAACACGACCAGAAGCCATCTCCTTATTTTCATGTTTGGATGCATTTCTTAAGGAGGAACCTTTAGGGCCTGATGATATGTGGTATGCTTGTTGATTTGGTAAATTAGGAATTATGTTCAAGTGCTCATATATCAGAATTAACTTTTATTTATTTGTATTGCAATGCAGGTACTGCCCTCGTTGCAAGAAACACAGGCAAGCCACCAAGAAGCTAGATTTGTGGAGATTGCCAGAGATACTTGTGTTTCACTTGAAGCGGTTCTCGTACAGCAGATACTTGAAGAACAAACTCGACACCTTTGTTAATTTTCCAGTTCATGATCTTGATTTAAGCAAATATATGAAAACTAAGGATGCCACTGGAGAATCTTATGTTTATGAGCTATATGCCATCAGCAACCATTATGGTGGCCTTGGTGGTGGGCATTACTCTGCTTATTCCAAGGTAAATTTGTAACGCACGCATCAGGATTTCTTTAATCAGCATCATACACTTGTCCACCTGTCAGGATTCTTCTGTTCAGCATTTTAGTGATTTTTAGGTTCATCTAGGCGGGGGAGGGTATCAAGTCCTAGTGGCTTCCCAATTGTCTATTCATTTACCTTTTCTTAGGTACAAGGGAAGGATACCATGATTTGGCCAGGCATAGCTTTTGTCTTTGCATCAATACAGAGGCTAATCACAGCCCAATGAGGATGTCAACAAGAGTTTAGCGTTCTATATCTGTTTTGTATTCCATGTTGTCATACAGTATATCGTACTAATTTATTTGTCTTTTTTTGCTAAATAGTTCTAATAAATTTGTACATAAAGATAAAGACTTTTAAAAAATATTTAGAAAATTTGTTAAAAATGTGCGTTGAGAAGAATAATGCTCTTATATCACCCATCATTCGGTGTCAACAGCTATGGTATTTTTGATGTGCAATTAGCAAAACAAAGATTGTTTATAAGTTTATCTTTTATCGTTGAATTAGCTAACATATTCCTGCAATGTTTAGAATTTAAATTTTTGAAGGGATTTGTACTGCATTTTTTAACTCATGAGCTTACTTTTTTGTCATCTACCAATTCTGCAGCTTATTCATGATGATAGATGGTACCATTTTGATGATTCCCATGTTTCCCCCGTTAGTGAAGCCGACATCAGGACATCCGCTGCTTATGTTTTGTTCTACCGAAGAGTAAAAGTTGAATCGTCTGGAGTTGGTGAGCCATCCAGGTCCATTAACATTTCTTAAGCAGCTTTGCCAGGCGGTACTATATGATTGTGCTATTACATGGAGATCTCGTTAGCTTTACAGATGGTAAGCTGAGCTCACTTTGGTCTGGCTTAGAGGGGGTTGGGTTCGGATATTATGCGTCCTACAGAAATGGAAACGGAAAAGAGTGTAAATTAAAATTGCGAGGAAGCTTTCACTAGCTTTGATATTAACATATTGGGCGAGTTGGAAGAAATTTTTGATGGTGCAAGGTAACTAGTCAACCAGATGCCAGTATTCGGTTATTTAACTTTGTACTTTACAGTTTCTGTCGTCAATTTTAGTAATCTGAGTCATGTATTCTGAGCTAAATTTCTTGTGTACTTTCTATATATTAACTATTAAGTATCAAAACCAGTCTCCAAAATATCCTACTGAGATATTTTTCATGGATTTGTTTTATATCATGTGGACCGGTTTTAGCATTTATTCATAATAATCTTTGTAAGTAGAATTAGCTGAAAGTTTGGGCTTTCAAAACACATCTCAATTCATTTATTACTTTGTGTTTACAATCTAGTTTTGAAAGCAGTCCCTACGAAGGTTGTATCTATCTACTATATTGTGGTGCTGTCCCGAAAAATATGCTGATGTTGCAGTTGGTATGTGTGAGTGAAACTTAACCTTGACTATGATCTTTTTCTGTAAATTTGAGAGGATATCTTTCCGGATACATCAACATGGATAAATATAGTAAATGGCTTCAGAAGGTCGCACTTTTTCGGGTGGTGGCCCTAAATATCACTACAATACAAATTATCGTTCAAAATATCACTTCTCGAAATTAAGGCCTAAAATATTACTTCATAACGGAATTTTTGTGTGGCGTTTAAACTGCTTTTTTTAACCTGTAAAACGGCACTTGTACCGTTTTATTGTTTTTTTAATAATTTAAAAATAATTAAAAACGTTACTTCAAAGAAGTCTGTTTTTTTTAAAAGGTGGTAAAATGTGAGTTTAAGTTTGGTTTAAAAGACTATGTAAACGTTTTTATTCCAAAACATCACTTTATCTAGCGTTTTATACCTTTAGTATTTTTAATAAAAAATTATTTTTAATCTCAAATAAAAAATTGTTAATTTCTAAAATACTAAAAAATTATTTAAATTGTTTTTAAAATCCAAAAGGGATTGGGGAACCATAAAATATTAAAAATTATTAAAATTAAGTTATATTTTTAAATTTAAAATTGTTTATTTAAAATTTACATTTTTGGTTCTTAGGGGCCTTAAACCCTAGCTTAAATTAGGGTTTAAACTCTAGGGTTTAGGGCCTAATCCCTAAACCTTAAACCCAAAATCGGTATAATATTTATTAATTTTTTTTAATATTTCTAAAATCTAAAAGGGTATTGAATTGTAAATATTAAAAATTGTTAAATTTCAGTATAATCTTAAATTTTAAAAATATTAAATTAAAAATATCAAAAATGTAACATTAAGTGATGTTTGCGGCTCCTAAATAATACACCAAAAGCAGCTCAAATAAGAAAAAAAACATAAGCACATAAACGTTAGTTAATTTAACATTTTGCCTATTGAAATATAAAAAAAATAATAAAATGGTACTGCGTGTAGCGTTTTGCCATGTTTTCAAAATGTTACACGATACCCCATTATAAAATGATATTTTGGGTCGTAATTTCTGAAAGTGACATTTTGAACATTTTTTAGTGAAGTAATGACATTTTAGTCAATTTCTCCCCCTTTTCTGTACCGTGTGCTGGGTATTATGATCCTTTTCTGTAAATTTGAGAGTATATTATGTATAAAGATACTCTTTAACTAGAAAAGGTCACACATAGACAACTACATTGGAGGAGTGCTGACAAAAATAACCAAGTTTTGGACAAAATGCCATTGGAACGAACCATACAAAATCAGTAAGAATTTTAGCGGTTGGCATCATGTTGCACGAGTCGTTTTGGTTTATTTAAGTGTAACACGTATCGGTGGTCGAGTATATTTGTTGCATAAAAAAAAAATTTAATGTAAATAAATAGACGTAAAAAATTCTCGTAAAAAAAGGAAAAATAACAAATAAAATGACACTTTATAAAGAAGTATATTTATGATGTGGAACAGTATATTTCAGTGATATACAAGTAATGGATAAAACAGTATATCCAACTCTAATAACATCTAATTTTAAAAAGAAGTATATAAGAGATAAAAGCCTTATTATACAGCAACCAGCAACACATTAGCTGCTCATAAGTTGCACTACTAAGAAGTCATCTTCTGAACATCTGTAAATTCAACGTATATCAAAACCGCAACTTCACCTTCACTAGCAACCTATTTTCAAGTCTTCAGGCCATCCGAATTCTTCCAAGAATGCTAAGACAACACCGTTCGACCAACCGAACCCGGTCTGCACCAAAATATACGTCATAAAACAGAACAATTTCGAACTCTAGTTAATTAATGGCATCTACTTTGCAAAGTTACTGCATAAAAAGAATGCAGAAATTTAAAGTATGATGCAATCCTTACTTGGGGTACATATTCGCCACCACCGCCAGATGCTCCACATTTTTCCACATCGTATTTTTCGTGCATGGTACCAGTTTCTCTGTATGCAGCATAGTTGGTATTGATCCATTTCATTGCAATGTCTTCTGCCAAGGTCCTTGCCTCTTTTGATCCAGACTTGACTAGGCCTTCGACGATCATGTGTTGAAGTGGAGCCCAGCCATTCGGAAAATCCCTGTTTTAGTATTAGTACTTAAATTTTAGGGCAGGTAGAGTGATAATCTTGCTGTTTCTAGTTGCTACTGCTGTTAATATTAACAGGAAATTATTGTCTTTTTCAAACGCTTTGCTTACCATTGCTGTCCTGTATTCGTCAAAGAAGTTGCAATTCCTGCATCACGGAGAAGGCCTGATCGTTGCAGGCTTTTAGAAACTTTCTCCACCAGATCAATGTCTATACATTCATAAAAAGGTTTGAAAAAAGTAATGTCAGTAAATGATCAGGACAGCAATGACATTTAAAATATATTTAAGAATCCGATAAGCACCAAAAGGTAATCCAAAAGATTATTGGTAAAGCTATAGGCTTTCAATTTCTTTTCAGATCAGAGGTTGGACTATCAAAAGGCAACAATGTGTCAATCTAATTACCCAGGTGAGATTATTGATAAGCTTTAGGCTATCTAAAATTGATGACAACTGAAACCTGATCATTTAATGGTCAATGTGCGAAGTCACAAGACATGTAAAACCTAACTGTTGTATAATTTCCGTTGAGAGAATTGCATTTTGCACCCCTTGAGTTTGGCCAAAAATCAATTTCGTATTACCTATTTTAAGAAATTGCAGTTTGCATCCCCTTCTTTTAAATCTGATCCAAGTTGCACCCTTTTTGCTAAATTTTGTAAATATTTTTGCCCAAATTATTGTCTTCAACAACATATATAATCTATTATTGAAGAGAAAAAATGAGATATATTGTAGGAAACAACAATTAGGGCTAAACAATTAGGCAAAAAAGGTGCATGTTGAATCGGATTTCAAAGTATGGGGATGCGAACTGCAATTTATGAAAATAGGTATAAAAAATTGAGTTTTGGCCAAATTTGAGGGATGTAAAATGCAATTCTCTCATCTTAATTTTACAAACCTGAGTTAAATGGCTGAATCCACAAAGGGATGAAGTTTGAGGCAAATACGCTCTGATTTTGGTCTACTGCCTTCCATTTGCAAGTAACCTAAACGTCAATGTAACGGAAATATGACTGGGTGAAATTCTCAGTATCCGAGATGATGGGGGAAACAAACACTATGGTGCAAACCTGGCTAGAAGAATTGGCATCTATCCAGTAATCAAGCCATTGTCCCATTTCTTCATTCCACAAGACAGCGTTCATCGCAGTTTGTCTGGCTTTTGATGCTTTTGCAAAGCGCTCAGCAGTGCTCTTATCTTGGGAAACATTTGCCAAGTAGGATATGTCAAGTTCCATCTGCAACAATAGACGAAGCAGGACTTAGTTTAAGTGTGTGGCTTATTGGACAGAAACCAGAGGCCTCTTGACCATACCTTAAGTATAAATGCATTCAAGTCTACAGGTATAATTGATGTTGTACACAAAGTTGTGAGATCAGAAGAATTCCTGCAATGAACAATTATAAATTTATCATTTCTAACCCCACAGACAAGTAACTGTTAGGTCTCCATAATATTCTTTTGAAAAGGACTTGGGCAAAGCAGATTACATACTTCTGTCCTATTCATGATAGTATGATTAAAAACTTGTTACGCTATTACCTCATCCATCTTGTACTGAAGTCCCATCCGGATTCAGCAGCTGTGGCAAGTTCACGGTACAGATGCTGTTTCTCACAAAAATTCGAGAGCTTGTCAGCAGTTTCTTTGTCCTGTGATAGAATGTTTAATGACACTAGCTTAGTTTACAAGACTGAGTTATGAATGACCAATATTTTTTCTTTACTAGGGGGTCAAGGTAAATAAAACATACAATGGTTGATGATTCTGGCCTCGGCTCATTCCACATTGCATAGTAGCGACTCAAATAATGAGTTCTTCCTTGACCATCCCGGATGTTCATCCTATGCATGCCTTCAACAGCACAGGCATTAGAAATAAATATTAAAATTAGTTGCATACCAAGTAGTTGGAAAAGAATATATAAACATGCAATTGCAATAAAGATTGGGCAGTACAAGAAGAATCGAACCAACTCCAAGAGAAAATAAGTTAACACATACAGTAGAGTGGAGAGGGACGGGGGACAGAGAAAGAGGGGGAGAGAGAGATGTCCTGATACCTGAATTCCAAAAGTTATGCTCAGTGATCAGGGATGGCAGAGACTTTCGAACAAAGTCCAAATCACCAGTTCTGTTATATATATCTACTATCATTGCACTTAAAAGTGGAGGCTGGCTGCAGAACAGTTTTCCCCGGATCAGTACTTATAACAGCAACAAATAGTTAAGCACAACAAGAAGAAGCACAGAAGTATTACCAGCTTAAAGAGAAAGCTGGACTACTTATGTTACAGAATAATATTGCAGCTGTGCCTTATGAATGATTAGAAAACAAGTTACAGAAAGGAACAACAACATGTCATATGTAAAGAAAAGTTTGATTTCTACCATCAACTTAAAGAACTTGCCTTCTATTGGTATAATATGCCCTTGCACCATTAAGGACGTGTCCAAATTTTCCTATCATTGATATAAGATTAGTCACAATTCCTTTTGCAGTGTCATACATCTTACTTGCCAGCAAGCCCCTGCAAATAGTGAACTAGGTTTCAGCTTTTCATTATCCAAGTAAACGGTACTCCTACTTCAAGAGGTTGAGAGGTAAGCAGACCTTACTACTCCAAGTAGTAGATATGCTGTTCCGGTGAAAAACTTATAGTAGATCAAGTTATTTATTTTATATATACAAATCGATTTGTTTTTATGACACAACTCAAACCTCACACCTTTTAAGTTTAGAACTAAAATTTTAAGCTTTAGAACTAAAACCGTCTTCCTAAAGTCACGTCTATGGAATTCAATTTCTATTGCAAAACATAATGTTGGGTAATCAAAAAAAAATATTCGTAGTGGCTGACATACTAACCTTATTACCCAGTAAGAATCCCAATAATATACCTCACGAAACCGTGATCCTGGAATCATAACTGGGCTTGACAGAGGCAACAACGAATGCAAATCCGGGTGGCCTAGAACCTGGTCTGACACTTTGCGACTCAAATTCTTCCAAAGGGAATGTACCTCCAATGCCCAAGCCCTCACCTCAAGGTTATCCACATTAGGCAAAAATCCAGCAGGTTGAGCAACAAAATCAACAGGCTCAACATACACCAAATCATCACCAGCAGCATTCATATATTCACTGATAAATCCATTCAAATGAGATGCCAATACAGAGCCATTGTCAGTCCTGGGGAGCTTGTTAAAGGCTTGATGGGTAACAGAAAGATTGAATCTCAAGGACATGTCCACATATAATTTGGGGTCGAAACCTTTGTGACCATAAGTATTAAGGGCTGTTTCTTGAAGCTTTTCGAGAAAGATGACCAACGGTGTTGTAGGTATTACAGGACCAGAGTCTGAGGGCAAGCATGCTTGTTTTTCTTGACCAACAACTTCTTCTCCTGTCAACACAATTATTGCTAAGAAGATGAATAAATTTCTCAAAAGAAACGACATCTTTTTTATCATTCTTTCTGATCAAAGAACTCAAAAAACTTGAAAAAACTAACAATTCTGTAATGATAATTTCATATCTATAACAATCTTGGCTACTTAATATATAAACTCTCAAGAAAAGAATCTAGACAAGAACAGCAAAATGAGCCGGCAAGTGGAATATAATAGAAAGTTGAATGGTTACGCTTACTTTCGATGAGTACTATGTGCAACTACTTGTACAATCCATTCAACTATATTCCACCATTTGACTCGTGACATTACATTTAAACTGTTGTTCCTCTTCACAAACATCAAACATAAACATATTTCAAAATCCAACATAAAAAATACACAAAACCCTCAATTCTTGAATCTATTGTGTCACGAAAATCGACTTCAATCTCGGGTTTTCTATTTGTCTAAGAACAAAGATACTCTTAATCAGCAGCTTATAAATCGAGAAAAAATCGAGAAGGATGATGCCTATATATGTCCTGATTGAAATCTTTAATATGCCTGAGACAAATTTTCAGAACTACAAACATACAAGTATATTGATCCTTATCAGAATCACTAACATACATATATGAATGATCAAGAAATACAATAAAATCACAAACAACATATGAAAAAAAGGTTGCATGCTGCTAAATCATTAACTAAAATAATATTGAAACATAACAATAAGAATGATAAAAATTAACACAAGAACATACATACATGCATAATATGTGAAAAAGAGTCAAGAAGAGATGATAACCATAAGGAGGTTGAAGAGCCATATATTCTTTCTGTGTTGGAATCAGATTAAGGCGCCGAAAGTGTTCGATTCTCGCTCAATCCGAAATTTTGTAAGTACAGGTTATAAAGCTTATAAGGTTGCCTGTAAAAAAATAAGAAAGATTCTGTGTTTGTCTCTGTTGGGTTTTTTTGTTAGTTAAAACAAAGATTCGAACCCTAAACATCCCGTAAAAAAACCTGCAGTACATTAAGTTCCCTTGTTTTTTTTGTTGCTGACTGGCAAATGACAAGCAGCCATGTGCGTACTTTTTATAATCAATAATCAGGAGTTTAAGTTTCATATGACTTGACTTGTTCAGCAACCTTTTACCGTTAACTCAAATATTTTTTATTATAATAATCACTTTATTCCGACTGGAGTCTGTGGGCACATGTGCGGTGGCGAAACTAGGGTGAAGGCAAAATTAGTAACCCCTGGCCCCATTAATTCTCCAGTGTTAGTTTTAATTATTTATTTGATGTTATTTAAGATTTGATTATTTCAAATTATAGTTAGTAATTTCCCTATTTGGTAGGAGACAGTCAATTACATTTTTTAGGTCACATTTTTAGGTTTGAGTGTGGATGGTTATTTCTATGTTTTGCTACTCTCTTAGGTTTTATAAGTCCTTATTATATTTCGAGTTTCAATAAGATATATAATTCTTCTCAATTATGAAGTAATTACTTATCTAGTTACTAACCAAATTGGTATCAGAGCCTTATGCAAAGTACTGATAAAGTGAGAAGTTACAGTTTCTTGAGTGACGGAAAGGTGAATAAAAGATGACAAGTGAAGGGAGTGGTTTTGCGCAGCCGTCCATACCGAAGTTTGATGGTCACTATGATCACTAGGCTATGCTTATGGAGAATTTTCTCAGGTCGAAAGAGTATTGGGATATGGTGGAAACGGGAATTCCGAAGAGGATAGAAGACAAGGAGTTTGGTGAGAAGCAAAAGAAGGTGATTGACAAAGAATTAGAGGGGAAGGCAATTGATGGCCTAAAACTGAAAGATTTAAAGGTAAAAAATTATCTTTTTCAAGCAATTGACAGGACTATTATGGAGACGATTCTTGATAAAGATAGATCTAAGAGTATATGGGATTCAATGAAACAAAAGTATCAAGGTACAACCAAAGTGAAACAGGCTCAATTGCAGGCATTAAAAAAGGAATTTGAGCTACAACAAATGTTAGAAGGCGGAAAGGTTGATGAGTATTTTGCTCGAACACTCACAATTGCTAATAAGATGAAGATACATGGTGAGAAAATAGGAGAAGTCATGATTGTCGAAAAGATTTTAAAAAAGATGACTCAAAAATTTAATTATGTTGTATGCTCGATAGAAGAATCAAATGATTTGGATAAGATGACCATTGATGAAATACAAAGTAGTCTATTGGTTCATGAACTAGAGATTGCCCTATATGCTAGAGATGAACATGCCTTTAAAATTTCACATGAGAGTCACTGTAGAGGTCGGGGAAGAGGATCAATCAGAGGTCGTGGGAGAGGCAGGAGCAATCAGTTTTTCAACAAGGCTACTATGGAATGCTTCAAATGTCACAAACTAGGTCATTTTCAGTATGAATGTCCTAATTTAGAAAAGGGGATAAATTATGTTGAGGTTAACGAATATGAAGAGATGTTATTAATGTCATTTATGGACTCTGACAATACAAAAGAAAGGGATGCATGGTATCTTGACTCTTGTTATAGTAATCATATGTGCGGGCATAAGACGTGGTTCTCAAACCTGGATGAAACTTTCACACACTCGGTGAAGCTTGGAAATAATTCGAAGATGGGGTTAATGGGTAAAGGTAATATTCGGCTTGAAGTTGATGGTGTAATCCAAACAGTAACCAATGTGTATTATGTGACAGAGCTCAAAAATAATTTATTGAGCATCGGACAATTACAAGAGAAGGGTTTAGCCATTCTTATTCAACATGGAGAATGCAAGTTGTATCACCTAGACAAAGGATTGATAATGATGACAAAAATGACAGAAAATCGCATGTTCAGACTATCAGCAAGTGTAGTGCTAGATACATCCAAGTGCTTGCACGTAACCACAGAAGATAGCTCACAACTATGGCACAAAAGATATGGGCATTTGGGCTACAATAGTCTAAATATACTAGAGGCAAAGAATATGGTAAAAGGTCTTCCGCCACTCAAAAGAACAACTAAAATTTGCACCGGGTGTTTGGTGGGAAAGCAACATAGAGTTGTAATTCCAAAGAAAAACAAATGGTGAGCTTCAGAACGATTACAACTTATACATGCTGACATTTGTGGTCTTATCACCCCTTTATCCAATAGCGGCAAGAGGTATTTTCTGAGTTTTATCGATGATTATAGTAGAAAAATTTGGATTTACTTTCTTGTTGAGAAATCTGAGGCTTTTACTATTTTCAAAGGCTTTAAGAATTTGGTTGATAAAAAGAGAGACGTGTGTATTCAATGTTTACATACTGACAGAGGTGGAGAGTTCACTTCAAATGAATTTAATCACTTTTATGGAATTAATGGCATAAAGAAGCAACAAACAACAGCGTACACTCCACGCAAAATAGAGTAGCAGAGCGGAAAACAGAACTATAATGAATATGATTCGTTGTATGCTTTGTGATAAACAAGTGCCAAAAATTTTCTGGGCTGAAGTTGTAATGTGGACTGTGTTTGTGCTTAACAGAAGTTCAACATTAGTTGTGAAAGATAAGACTCCGGAAGAAGTGTGGACTGGATTTAAACCCTATTTAGCTGATTTTCGAGTGTTTGGGTGTCTTGCCCATGTGCATATACCTGATTAGAAAAGAATTAAACTTGATGATAAGAGCTTTAAGTGCATGTTACTAGGGCTCAGTGAAGAATCAAAGGCCTACCGATTATATGATCCATTTGATAAAAGAATTATTGTTAGTAGAGATGTAGTTTTTGAAGAAGATAAGGGCTGGAACTGGGGAGAACAGATGATAAAGAAAAGCTTGATATGATAGATTGGGGTGAGAGGAATGAAGTACAAGAGCAAAATGAGCCACCCGAGCTACCTGAAAATCATTATGATGAGTCTGAAAGTGATGTGTTAATCAATGATAATCAAGGTGCAATCCCAGATTCAAGTACCTCAACAGAGTCTACACCAGTTCAGGAGCGACGAAATCAGAGACCACCAAACTGCATGCAGGATTTTGTCTCTGGTGACGGACTATCTGAAGAGGAGGATTGGGAAAATCATGTAAATTTATGTTCTTTACAGCTCAAGATGACCCAAGCACATTTGAAGAAGCAGTGAAAGATGTCAAATGGAGAAAAGCAATGAATCACGAAATTGAGGCCATCGAGAAAAATCACACTTGGCAACTCACTGAATTACCCCTCGGTCTAAAGTAGATTGGTGAGAAATGGGTTTTTAAGACTAAGCAGAATGAGAAAGGCGAGGTTGACAAGTACAAAGCGCGGCTGGAGGCTAAGGGTTACAAACAACGACAAGGAATAGACTACACAGAGGTTTTTGCACCTGTAGCAAGGTGGGACACAATCAGAATGGTACTAGGCCTTGCTGCACAAAGCGGCTGCGAGGTGTTTCAGCTTGATGTAAAAAGCATATTTTTACACGGTGAATTAGAAGAAGATGTGTTTGTTGATGTGTTAGCTGATCTCCATTGGGTTATGTGCATAAGGGTGAGGAACACAAGGTTTAAAAATTAAAGAAAACTTTGTATGGTTTGAGACAGTCGTCACGAGCTTGGTACACTAAAATTGAAGCACACTTCATCAAACAAGGGTTTGAAAGATGCAGTTATGAGCACAACTTATTTGTCAAGATAAATACAGGAGGTAAGGTTTTGATTGTTATTGTGTATGTTGATGACTTAATCTTTACTGGCAATGACAAATATATGTTCGAAGATTTTAAAAGCTCCATGAAGAATGAATTTGAAATGACAGATTTAGGAAAAATGAAATATTTACTTGGTGTTGAAGTTGTGCAAAGTTCTGAAGGTATATTTATAATTCAAAGGAAATAGGCTTTTGAATTGCACGAGAAGTATGGTTTATTGAATAGTAACTCAGTGATGAATCCTATTGTTCTTGGCACTAAATTAACACTGGAGGGAGAAGGTGCTAAAGTTAGTACTACTAAATATAAGCAACTAATTGGAAGTCTTATGTATATTACTGCAACGAGGCCATATTTAATGTTCGTGGTTAGTTTGTTGAGTAGATGCTGAAGGAATTTACGGATGAGCGGAAGCGAGATATAATATTTATTCCGTAAAAACCATATACCGCACATATAGAAAAACGTATTAAAAGGAAAAACTGAGGAATCGTAACCATACCTTGTGAATCGAAGCTTTATAAAAATGGAGTGCTAGCAGTTGCTCCTCAGTGTGTGAAGCACTCTACCGGTATCCACCAAGAACGATCCTCTTCGATGAAACTTTTTATAAAACCGAGCTTTTATAAAAATGGAGGTTTTTGGGAGAGAGAGAGAGAGAGAGAGGATGAAGATGGAGGCTAGGGTTTTCACAAAACCAAGTATGTCAATAGAATGAGCCATCTCATTCTATTTATAGGGCTCTCCTAGGGTTTTATAATATATCTTTATATATATATATATATTAACCCCAACATTTCATCTTTATAAAATGCTTTAATAATAATTAGAACTATTTTAATCATTATTTCTTTTTCTAAACTATTTAGAAAATAATTTTATCTCTCATTATTTCATCAAAGAAAATATATTCTTTTATGGTGTGATCCAGTAGGTTTAATATTATGCCGGTAGTAGAAATAAATAATAATAAACTTTTATTAATTATTTACATGAATAATAAAATTCACTAAATATAATTAACTGATTAATTATATTTATTCTACATCGTGAGTGATGTTTCTCAACATATCGCGATTATCCGGATAATATGAATTCACTGCTTAGAATACCAAGAACCTGTCAGTGACTAGTTACCGTACAATGAATTCCTTCTACCCTTATAATATCCCATTTAAATACAAGACATGGATCTTGTGTCAGGCCTATCAAATTTAATCATATGATTTCTTATTCATAATGCAAAGTTCATATTAATGCAAATTAGAAACTCCTTTCTAATTTCATACACTCCGGCCAGAGATTCTAGAACTCGCATATTAAGAATAACATAGGATATTCTCTTCCTATACAGGAAGGGGTAGATCATCTATTGACGTTAACTATCTCTATACATAAATCCCTATGCCCAGAATAGACCTAATGGATGTCCTTGAGACTAAGGATTAAACCAAACCACAGTTCATTTTATATAAGATAACTTTAACGATCTCAAGTCTAAGGACACTTGTACAACTATCACTTAGTGAACCACTATTGACACGTGAGTAATCTCCATTAGTTGTTCAACTTATCGAGTCATGTTCAGTGAACTTATTCCCTAATAAGCACCTACATACTAGCTATAGTGTCACCACACAAATGCCTATGAGAACAAACATCCTCCTGAAGGGAGCAAACATAGTATGTACCAATCTTTGCGGATCCACTAACATCCGATTAGTTATCCTATGAACAGGAACTGTTTAAGTCTAGAGTTATCATCTTCTAGATCTCACTATTATAATCTCATTATAATTCTAGAAACTTTACTCTAAACAATGGAACATCTTATTTAAAACACTTTAAATAGATAAAGCCCATAATAAAAACATAACAAGTCTTTTATTAATATCAATGAAATCAAATAGGAATACAAAAAAGTTCTTCCTAACTCATCATACATGATTGGATTTAGGACAAACACTTTCAATCTCCCACTTGAACTAAAGCCAATCACCCTGGTATTTAATACCCATCTTCTCTTTATGACGATCAAAGTGAATCTGAGATAATGACTTTGTGAGTGGGTCTGCTACGTTGTTATGTGTGTCAACTCTCTCAATCTTGACATCTCCTATTTTAATGATTTCCCTAATCAAATGAAAGCGTCGCAAAACATGTTTGGAATTTTTATGAGACCTAGGTTCCTTGGCTTGTGATATTGCTGCGTTGTTATCACAATACAACACAATAGGATCCTCAATGCTAGGACAACTCCCAACTCAGAAACAAATTTCCTCATCCAAATGGCTTCTTTTGCAGCCTCACTTGCAGCTATATATTCTGCTTCCGCTGTGGAGTCAGCCGTTGTAGACTGTTTGGAACTCTTCCAACTAATCGCACCACCATTCAGAGTAAACACGTACCCTGACATGGATTTGCTATCATCACTTTCTGATTGAAAACTAGAGTCAGTATAACCCTCTATTTTCAACTCAGATCCTCCACCAAAAACAAGAAAAATATCCTTAGTCCTTCGCAAGTACTTAAGGATGTTCTTCACTGCTTTCCAGTGGTCTTCACCTGGATTGGACTGATATCTGCTCGTCACACTGATTGAATAAGCAACATCAGGCCTAGTACATAACATCGTGTACATGATAGATCATATTGCTGAAGTATAAGGAATCTTACTCATACGCTCTCTTTCCTCAGGTGTCTTAGGAGACATCTTTTCGAAAAGGGACACTCCATGGCTCATCGATATGAGACCTCTTTTGGAGTTTTCCATGCTAAACCTTTTAAGCACTTTCTGGATGTATGTACCCTGGGAAAGACCTATCATTCTTCTAGATCTATCTCTATAGATCTTCATACCGAGAATGCAGGATGTTTCTCCCAAGTCCTTCATAGTGAAGTTCTTCGATAGCCACAATTTGACTGATTGCAGCATCGGTATATCATTTCCTATAAGAAGTATGTCATCCACATACAATACAAGAAATGTTACCGTGCTCCCACTAACCTTCTTGTAGACACATGGTTCATCTATGTTTTTGATAAAACCAAACTCTTTGATTGTCTCATCAAAATGGATGTTCCATCTACGAGAAGCTTGCTTTAAACCATATATGGTTCGCAGCAGCTTACACACTAGGTGTTCATTTCCCTTGGAAAGAAAACCCTCTGGATGTGTCATATACACTTCCTCTTCAAGTTTCCCATTGAGGAAGGCCGTTTTCACGTCCATTTTCCAGATCTCATAGTCGTAGTAAGCAGCAATCGCAAGCAAAATCCGAATTGATTTTAACATGGCTACAGGCGAAAAAAGTTTCATCAAAGTCAATCCCTTGCCTTTGTCTGAATCCTTTTACCACGAGCCTGGCCTTATAGGTCTCCACCTGGCCATCTGCTCCAATCTTTCTTTTGTATACCCATTTGCACTCAATAGGCTTCACACCCTCAGGTGCTTCAACCAAAGTCCATACTTGGTTGGTATACATAGATTTCATTTCGGATTTCATGGCACTTTGCCATTTCTCTGAGTCAACACTACTCATAGCCTCATTATAGGTCATAGGGTCGTCATCATCAATGATTGACAACTCATTGTCATTCTCAATGACAAGGCCATAATACCTCTCAGGTTGGCGAGACACTCTCCCTGACCTACGAATGGGTTGTTCCACAGAAGGTTGTTTAGTCTGAACAGGTGTTTCCACTTGAACTGTAGTAGTTTGTGCTTCTTGAACTTCATCAAGTTCCATTTTGCTCCCACTATTTCCTTCAAGGATAAACTGCTTTTCCAAGAAGGTAGCATGTCTGGAGACAAACACCCTATGATCGGTGTAAAAGTAATACCCTAAAGTCTCTTTAGGACATCCCACAAAACTACATTTTACGGATCGAGATTCCAGCTTATCTGGGTCAACTTTCTTGACATAAGCTGGACATCCCCAAATCTTAACGTGTTTAAGACTCGGTTTCCTTTCTTTCCATATCTCATATGGAGTTTGAGGAACAGATTTGGAAGGCACCTTATTCAGTAAATATGCTGAGGTTTCCAATACATAACCCCACAGGAATACTGGAAGATTCACATAGCTCATCATGGACTGAAACATGTCTAACAAAGTTCGATTTCTCCTTTCAGATACCCCATTCAACTGTGGAGTATATGGAGGAGTCCACTGGGAGACTAAACCATTTTCTTTGAGATAATCTAGAAACTCTCCATTCAAGTATTCACCACCTCGATCTGATCGAAGAGTTATAATACTATGTTTGGTTTGTTTCTCCACTTCATGTTTATATTCTTTGAACTTTTCAAAGGCTTCAGACTTATATTTCATCAAATACACATATCCGAATCTAGATCGATCATCTATGAAAGTAATGAAGTATGAAAATCCACTCATGGCTTGCGTAGACATTGGTCCACATACATCTGTGTGTACCAATCCTAGCAAATCTGCAGCCCTCTCTCCATGTCCACTAAATGGAGATTTGGTCACTTTACCCAATAGACAAGACTCGCATGTAGGATATGATTCAAAATCAAAGGGGTCAAGTAACCCTTCCTTATGCAATGTCCGCAGTCTATTTTCACTAATATGACCAAGTCTGCAGTGCCACAAAAAGGTGAGATTTTCATCATCCCTTTTTCTTTTATTAGTATGTTCAATTTGTAGTAAATCATGCTCTACGTCACATACATACAGACCATTATTTAAAATACCACTTCCATAAAAAACGTTATCTCTAAGAATTGAACATTTATTATTCTGAATAACAAACGAAAATCCAGCCAAGTCTAACATGGGGATAGAAATAATATTCCTCACAATCGAGGGAACAAAATAACAATTATTTGAAACAATAGTCTTGCCCGTAGGCATATGTAAATGAAATGATCCTACAGCTTCAGCAGCAACTCTTGCTCCATTTCCCATCCGTAGAATCACCTCCTCTTCTTTAAGAGTCCTACTTCTCCTTAGTCCCTGCAACGAATTGCAAATATGAGAACCACAGGCGGTATCTAATACCCAAGTAGAAATTTGATTTAATGACATATTCACTTCAATCATGAACATACCTGAAGCAGAAGCGGTAGTCTATCTACCCTTCTTCTTCTTCAATTCTGTAAGGTAAACCTTGCAGTTCCTCTTCCAGTGCCCCGCCTTGTTACAGTGGAAGCAAACAGCTTTGCTCTTGGGGTCTTCAGCTTTTGGTGGAACAGGCTTTTTCTCACCTACTTTCTTCTTCTTGGAAGGGTTCTTCTTCCTTTTCTTAGGATTGGAACCTTCACCAATTAGAAGAACAGAGCTCTTCTTAGGGGGGAAATTCGATTCCGCAGTTTTCAACATGTTGTGGAGTTCAGCCAGGCTGACATCCAGCTTATTCATGTGAAAGTTCACAACAAACTGCGAAAATGAACTCGGAAGTGATTGCAAGACCAAGTCTTGGCTCAGCTCCCCATCCATGGCAAAACCAAGTTGTCCAAGATGTTCAATCAAATTGATCATCTTAAGTACATGGTCATTCACAGATGATCCCTCAGACATCCTACAACCGAACAGCTCCTTCGATATCTCATATCGAGCTATCCTCCCTGCCACATCATACAACTCTTGTAGATACATAAGGATAGTGTGAGCATCCATATGCTCATGCTGCTTCTGTAGCTCAATGTTCATGGAAGCTAGCATGATGCATTGAGCAACATTTGCATCATCTATCCACTTACGATACACAACATGATCATCATTATGTGCATCATTAGCAGGTTCAGTAGGCTTAGGTGAGTCAAGCACATATTCCAGCTTCTCCACCCTGAGAACAATTCTCAAGTTTCGAAGCCAGTCAGCAAAATTAGGACCAGTCAACTTGTGAGCATCTAGTATACTCCGGAGTGATAGTGCAGAAGACATAACGCATATAGTAAATCTGTAAATGATGAACACATAACAACACTTAGCAAATATTCAATTTCATTTCAAAACATTTTATGAATCTGGTCTTTATTCATAAGTGGCTCCCACTAGTTTATCTAATTTATACAACCCCCTAAGTGAAAAATTAAGCATTCGTAATGCTAGTGGGAATAGGGATCCTACATTCCATCACACAACCTCGGCTGTAGCACGAAACGTCATGTGATGTTCAATAGGCAGACAACTCTTGTCATTTACATCTTATGTTATTCCCTAATAAAACTTTAGCCTCTTGAATAATTGAGTCACGAATGTAGCACGACAGACTCAATATTCTAAGTCAAGTCTAACCCAACATTTTGTACAATTGAATCAGTCTCCAACGGCCCATGACTGCAGCACGTAACGACCTTTAGATTCTAATTCAATGTACACATCTCTATGTAATAAACAAGCATTTCTTATTTCGAAATCAAAACCCTCGTATGTAGCACGAAACGACAATGATTTATAAATAAGAACTACTTTCTACCATGTTGGAAGGTTATGACTGACACAAGCTCGTTGTGTCATTGGCCAATTACTACTTGATATTGTTTAATTTTAGAGGGATTATATTATGTTACAATCATAATCATATTATAAAGAGATTCTTCCTTTTAAATTAAATATTTCAAATCAATAATTGATAATCAGATGATTCCCAGACCGGGGGGAGCATTGTCAAGAGGCGTCACTTAATACCCCTTTCTTACATATCGAAATCTGCTTTTGACAAAATCATCCTTTCTCTCAAAATTGAAAATTCATATTTAATTATGTGTTTCATAAACACAAGAATCTCATGATTGTATTCATAATATTATTGTTAAGGCAAGAAACGATTCATATTCTAGGTTTTCTAGAGCACGCCTTATTTTGATTTAAGTTCGCCTAAATCTATCATCGCATGGTAAACATAGGCATATATCTTATATATAAAAATAAATAAACAAGTAAGCATGCAAGTAATATCATGTCACACATTGATATAATGATGTATGGATTTATTATAACATTTAAAAGCAATTAAAACAATTAAAACATGCTTTAAAACACTTTTGGGAATATAAACAGTTCAAAACTTTTATATAAAAAATATTTGACCACTCCATTAGATCCGTCTCGGAAAAACGAATCCAACGATATATTGCACGCCCAAAACGGAGTTACGAAACTCCCAAAAAATCAAATTTAATGTGGATAGTCGGGCTATAACGCATTACAGGAATGCGTTACAAGGGTTGTAACGCATTCCGGTAATGCGTTACAACACTTTTGAGCCTTTAATGTGTGTAACGCATTCAGGGAATTTGCGACACCCCCCCCCCCCCCCCGGCGACTGCGCTTCACGCGCCCAGCACAGCAGATCGTTGAATTTTTTTATTTTTTTTTGTATTTTCCTGCCGTTGCCTGTTTGTCTTTCTGCTGTTACAAAAAACAAATAAGTAACACCCCCTTTCCTTTACTCCCTTATTAATAACTCTTTATTAATATGTTATTATTTTAATTTTATTATTAATAAATTAATTAACATTTAATTAATAAATTAATAAAAAATCAAAATTATATAATTTCTTAAATCAGGGAGTAGCAGAAAATTATCAAATCAGTCATGGGTCCTTGTGCAAATTTTAATCATAATTATTAACATGCATAATTATTTCATGAATTTTAATTAAAACAATTTTAAAAAAATCATAGCAAATAATCTACACATCACAAAATTGTGAAAAAAATACCTAGACGATCTACAACACTTGTAGAACCCAGATCAGTAGTCAAAATTTTATGCAAAAATTATTTCAAATTAATTCATAATTAAATCTAAATAAACTTGCAAAAATCATAACAAATCCATACATGCATTAAAAAATCTGAATTTTTTTATATGAATCTCTATATGCAGAACCTAGCTCTGATGCCAATGAAGGAATTTACGGATGAGCGGAAGCGAGATATAACATTTATTCCGTAAAAACCATATACAGCACATATAGAAAAACGTATAAAAAGGAAAAACTGATGAATCGTAACCATACCCTTATGAATCGAAGCTTTATAAAAATGGAGTGCTAGCAGTTCCTCCTCAGTGTGTGAAGCACTCTACCGGTATCCACCAAGAACGATCCTCTTCGATGAACCTTTTTATAAAACCGAGCTTTTTATAAAAATGGAGGTTTTTGGGAGAGAGAGAGAGATGAAGAAGATGGAGACTAGGGTTTTCACAAAACCAAGTATGTCAATAGAATGAGTCATCTTATTCTATTTATAGGGCTCTCCTAGGGTTTTATAATATATCTTTATATATATATATATATTAACCCCCACATTTTATCTTTATAAAATGCTTTAATAATAATTAAAACTATTTTAATCATTATTTCTTTTTCTACACTATTTAGAAAATAGTTCTCTCTCTCTCATTATTTCATCAAAGAAAATATTCTTTTATGGTGTGACCTTGTAGGTTCAATATTATGCCGGTAGTAGAAATAAATAATAATAAACTTTTATTAATTATTTACATGAATAATAAAATTCACTAAATATAATTAACTGATTAATTTTATTTATTCTATATCGTGAGTGATGCTTCTCAACATATCGCGATTATCCGGATAATATGAATTCACTGCTTAGAATACCAAGAACCTGTCAGTGACTAGTTACCGTACAATGAATTCCTTCTACCCTTATAATATCCCGATTAAATACAAGGCATGGATCTTGTGTCAGGCCTATCAAATTTAATCATATGATTTCTTATTCATAATGCAAAGTTCATATTAATGCAAATTAGAAACTCCTTTCTAATTTCATACACTCTGGCCAGAGATTCCAGAACTCGCATACTAAGAATAACATAGGATATTCTCTTCCTATACTGGAACGGGGAGATCCTCTATTGACGTTAACCATCTCTATACACAAATCCCTATGCCCAGAATAGACTTAATGGATGTCCTGAGACTAAGGACTAAACCAAAGCACAGTTCATTATATATAAGATAACTTTAACGATCTCAAGTCTAAGGACACTTGTACAACTATCACTTAGTGAACCACTATTGACATGTGAGTAATCTCCATTAGTTGTTCAACTTATCGAGTCATGTTCAGTGAACTTATTCTCTAATAAGCACCTACATACTAGCTATAGTGTCACCACACAAATGCCTATGAGAACACACATCCTCCTGAAGGGAGCAATCATAGTATGTACCAATCTTTGCGGATCCACTAACATTCGATTAGTTATCCTATGATCAGGAACTGTTTAATTCTAGAGTTATCATCTTCTAGATCTCACTATTACAATCTCATTATAATTCTAGAAGCTTTACTCTAAATTATGGAACATCTTATTTAAAACACTTTAAATAGATAAAACCCATAATAAAAACATAACAAGTCTTTTATTAATATCAATGAAATCAAATAGGAATACAAGAAAGTTCTTCCTAACTCATCATACATGATTGGATTTAGGACAAACACTTTCAGATACATGTCTGATCCTAAAGAGACACATATGCAAGTAGTAAAACGAGTTCTACGCTATTTGAAGGGAACCTATGGAGTTAGGAGTGTTTTATAAGAAAAGAGGTGGATACGAATTAGTAGCTTATATGTACATTAATTATGCTGGAGATATAGATAATTGAAGTACATCAGAATATGTATTTATGATGAGTGGTGGGGCAGTATCGTGGTCTGCAAAGAAGCAATCGGTTGTAACATTGTCAATAAGTGAAGCGGAATTTGTGGCAGCAGCCTTTTGTGCTTGCCAATGTGTATGGATGAGAAGAGTGTTAGAGATAATTGGACATCAGCAGAGTAAATGCACAATCATAATGTGCAACAATTATTCTACAATTAAATTGTCCAAGAATCCAGTCATACATGGGAGAAGCAAACATATTGAGGTGAGGTTTCATTTCCTGAGAGACTTAACAAAGAATGAAGTGGTACAGCTGGTTTATTGTGGTACCAGGGATCAGATCGCAGATATCATGACAAAGCCACTAAAACTTGAAGTATTCCTGAAGTTATGGAGTCTGTCTAATGCCAAATGTAAACTGAAAGTATTTGTAATCAGTTTAGGGGAGGATTTGTTAGTTTTAATTATTTATTTGATGTTGTTTAGGATTTGACTATTTCAAATTGTAGTTAGTATTTCCTTATTTGTTATGAGTCAGTCAACCACGTTTTTAGGTGTGCAGCGTGGGTATTTATTTCTATGTTTTGCTACTTTCTGTCAGGTTTTATAAGTCCTTGTTATGTTTCATTTTTCAATAAGATATACTCCCTCCGTCCCCCTTAATTCTTTACATTGGGGGACGGGGGCTCGTCATGCACTTTAATACTCTTATTAAATGTAGTTGCATAATTTTTTTCAATTTTTTTTCTTCTGAATAAAAATATAATGATAATGTTCAAACTTTTATACAAAAAAAGAAAATTTTACAAATAAATTACGGAATTATACTTTATAATTGTCTTAAAATGCGTGTCAAGCATGTGAAAAAAACCGTAAATAAATGAGAGGGACGAAGGTAGTATAATTCTTCTCATTTATCAAGTAATTACTTATCTAGTTACTAACAGTTATGTTATTGATCCGATTTTTTAAATATAATTAATCGATATTATTTATTTGTGATCTGTGAATCATGATAAAATTATTAAATGTAAAATTAATTAATATTAAATATTTATGAAATATATAATATTTTAAATATATTGTATTCTACAGATTGACTATTATATTAAAATATTCAATAACAATTCATTACCAATTTTCAAAATATTTATCATGAATCATAAGGATTTCAAATTATTCTTACGTATTACGATAAATATTTCGAAAAATCATAAGGATTACATATAATAGTGCTAGAGACAATAAAATTAAATTTAGTATTAAATGATATGGTAGAGCATTATTATTAATTGACAATTTAAAAAAAAAGTTATTCGTGAAATTTATGTGAGTATATGATACATTATTATTAATTAATTTGTAGTCAACCCATATATAACAAATGGTACTTGGCATTCATCTCGAGTATAATTTGCTACCTTTCAATTTGTCTTGTAAAAACAAACTTTTTAAAGAAACTAAATTATATTCTAGATGTTTCATGTCCGATGATTAAACGATAAATTTTATTAAATGAAATGTTATCATAGACTAAAATTTATTGTTGTTCTTAACCAAAAAAAAATAAGAAGGGAAAGGAGAAGAATTTTGCAAGGTTAGCAGCATAAATTTTTTACACCATGTTTCAAAAAAAAATTTGAAAATAAAATAAAACAAAGTTCAACAATATATTTCCATTACTTGTTCCACAATACTCCCTCCGTACCTTTCAATTATTTACATTTTTTAGAGAGTGTCTGACATGCATTTTAAGGTGCATATAAAGTATAGTTCTGTAACTTTCTTTTTATAATTTTATTTTTCTGAATAAAAATTAAAACATTCAACTTTTATTCAGAAAAAAGAAAATTTTAAAAATAAGTTACATAACTATAGTTTTTATGCACCTTAAAATACGTGTCGGACACTTATTCAGAAATGTAAACAATTGGAAGGGACCGAGGAAGTAATTTTTTTGTACAATATTAAAAATTAAAAAATAAATTTTTATTATACTTATTTACAAAATTTTCTTTAAACTTTTGAGAAGATTGAAAGAGAAGAGAAAATTTATCACTTTAAATTCTTTTCTTTTCTTTTCTTTCCGAAATTAGGGAACACGGTGTAAGAGTGAGCACGGTTGGATAGCTCAAGTGGTAAAGGGCTTATACTCTGTCGTCCCAGATCCTGGGTTCGATCCTGGCTCACTCCGAGAATTGTTGAGAACAGATACTCATTTATAAGGCTATAAGCCAAAATTAGTAAAAAAAAAAAAAAAAAGAAACGAAGAGTGGTTGTGATAGATGAGTGTAGAATGAATGTATACACAAGTCATCATCTTCATACTTATCATATTCATTCATACTTATCAATGTGGAAAGTCGGCGGTGGACACAAACAGAGGAACATGTACGACTATTTATTCTGTGGACACCATGCTGATTTGGCCTTCTTGTAGACTGCACCTTTATGAACCTTTATCTTATTTTATTTTAATTTTAATTATTATTCCTGCCACATATTTATACCAGTCTTCAAATAAGTAGTCGCTTTTTTTACACACATACCGGATTTCTTTTTATGAAAAGTTTCAAGTTCCAGATTTTAAATTAGCTAGTAATTTAATATGGTATCAAAATTTAAGTCATAAAAAATCTTAAATTTGACTGGTCGAGTCAAATGTCACTGTTTGGTGTCAAATGGCCCTCAATGTCATATTTTGAATTTTTTGCCCCAAATGTCACTTGAAAACGGCGTTTCCGGTGAAGTTTTTAAAAATAGACGAAAAACACAGTTTCATATTGAATTTTTCTATAACAATTTTTTTTAAATAAAAGAAAAACGCAGCTTCGTTTCGTATTTTTCTAGAGTGGTTTCAAACCGAGTTTTTGGTGAAAACGCAATTTCAGAAATTGTTTCGGTAAAAAACGCAGTCTCGTCTTGTCTTGAATTTATGGATATAAAAACGGCGTTTCAAAATGAGTTTTTCGTAAAAACGCAGTTTCTAACCGAGTTTTTCTCAGGATGCAAAAAAAATTCAAAACGCAAATCCAAAATGAGTTAATATGAGAAACTCATCCTGAGAATGCGTTTTACCCCCATAAACACGAATTGAAGTTGCGTTTTCAAATTTTTTTTTGGAAAAAAAAAATCAAAACAGAACACGCAACTCCGTTTTTCATTAAAAATAAAAACTTCACCCGAAACTCTGTTTTGGAGTGACATTTTGGATCAATTATTCAGAAAGTGATATTGAGGGTCATTTGCCCCAAAAAAGTGACATTTGGGGCCTTTTTTCGAGATCATATCTAGTAAATAAAAATTGGGTCACCTTTCCATCTCGAGAGTATATTGATGATAAAATGATTTTAGAAGAACGGGTAACTATTTAAGGAACTGATAACTTAACCCGAACCAAGCATATCTATTATAAATTTATTGCCTCAGTTATAACATAAACAACTACTAATACCGAATTTTAAAGAAGTTCATCTTATTATAATAAATTAAAGCGATACACTTGACATTTGAGAAATATTTCGAGAACGTATTTGGATTACCTCGCATTTTCCGGACACTATTAGGTGGAAATGTAATACGATCAGCATTTTGACAAAATTTGACGGGTAAAATATGAAACCGTCAATTGGCATCTCCTCGTTTGTTGTCATATCTGGTAATAAGGATCCACCACTAATCCTGACCGTCAAAATTCATACGTTACTGAAAAAAACAAAAAAAAAATCATACGTTACACTGTATATTGCATAATGACAGAGGGAAAAAGCAGCACACACCTCAAATAAAACCCGCTCTTAATTTTGTTTGCTAGTCTTATTGTCCTTTTTTCACACTCAATTACAAACTCCCAGGAAACTGAAAGACAACGTTGCATAAAACTAGCTTCTCATTATGCATTTTTCATGTGTCACATTGTATATGTACAGCTTACCTAGAGAAGTTGAAACAAGAGATAGGAATGGTAAGATATCATAAGTGCAAAGCATAGGAAGCTCCATGGAAGCCTTGCACATCTCGCATTGCAAACAGCAAAACGAAGCAGGACGAGCTCGAGAGGCCCCAAAACGCAAGCGTTTCAAGGAGACGAGAGCAAGGCTCTACATCATTCGCCAGTGTATCTACAAGTTACTTTGCTGGCATGAACATGGAGAGTGAGGTGCTACACCACCGGAGCTCACTCGAATGCATGATCACTCGTGTATATGCACTTTCTCTACTCGAGAAAATGTAAGATTATGCAATAAGAGGTGGAAGATGTACCTGTTTACACAAATTACAGATAAATGAAGCTTCTGGTGAAATACAATGCAGATGACTCATGTACAAGGCCTGCTGTAACTTGGCACCAATTTCAAATATATGAAGTTTCTAGTGAAATACAATGTAGATGACTAAAGTACAAGTCCTAACGTTCTGGTAATGTTCATGGATGTAATATAGATCCTTGTAGATTTAATTGTTCGTCTCGTTGAACCGAGCAGCACCAGTGTATCGAACATTGCTTTCTAGAAAGTTTCCCCGTACCCTGCTTTAATCGGGATTTACCGGGTATATTTGGTTGGCTAGTTTTCTAGGCATTTTGCCAAGCCCTTTTCAGGAGCATTATGCCCATTCAGTAGTACAGGTGCAATGTACTACACTTTCTAAAAAAACTGGAAATGGAATATCTAAATACTTTAATCTCTTCAGTGACGATAAATGTGACACACACAAAAGTAGTTTCAATTTACTGCTTTTCAAAATGTATAGTACATCTCAAGGCCGAAAGTTGCTGCCAATTTTGGTATACAGGGGTAACAAAAAATTTCTCGTATGTGTTCTGTAATATTACTATAAAAAACTCAACGGGTTTGGCGCAGAGCACAAGATGATTGGACCGGCAAATAACATCCTAAGACTGGAGCAATTTTTTGTAATCCTGAAATGTTCCATCAAAAGGTGTCACCCTGCCTTCAGATACAGCCCACAGCTGATCAACACTCCCGGATATCAGATGTTCATCGTGACTTACCTGCAAGTGATAAAGAAGCAGGTCAAGTCAAATCATATTACAAAACATTAGTGCATAACTGTAGTATATATCTTTTTTGGAAAATGAAATAAAGAAGAATGCTATACCATAAGAACTCCTCCTTGGAACAGAACAAGACCCTGGATCAATGCTTCGACGGCATCCAAATCCTACATTTCAAGAATATCAAGTCACCTCAGAGCCAGCAAATGAAACTACAGAAGTGTAGAACTTATGCACAAATCCAGTCCCAAAAACAAATAACGAATACAGTAATAGTGCAAGGAATCCCACTCTTCCAGATATCATACCATTAAACATACTGTTACTGTATGACTTCAAACACATCACTACAGCAAAAGTTAGTACGAGCATATAGGACACATACACCGACAGCTGGCTTATAATAGTAACAATTAAAATGTGGAAAACCGCTTGTGTCAAGAAAACAAGTACATAAAAAATGAGAACCATGTTATAACAGAGTACATAAAACTGTTAGTTGTGGTGGTGGGAGGGAAGAGAGAATGCAAAAATCCATGTGTGTGTATGAATAGGAATTTACGTGCTTCTGACTTTGTAAGAGAAAAGCTCAAGCAAATGGAAACTATTAAAAACCTTTCCTTCTAAAGTTATAATTGTACATTTAAGGGAGCACCGGGGGACCGGGAGCCGATGAGTTATACTATTATAACAAAAAAATCTGTTCTCGGGTCTTTCTTCGGTACTCTTGGTATACAAAATTCTGAATGTTTGCTTATTCATTAGAAATCCTTCCAGTATTTCTTCTGTCGTAATTAGTAGTAGGGCAGAATGAATTCTTAAATATGAATGGTCTCTCTAAAATTGATAGTTTATATGTCTATCTCTTTGGTCAAATAATTATACAATTTAGTAATTAACTACAAGCATATAGTATTCAAAGTCAGTTCATTGACTTTACTTGATTTAAGTGCATAGTATTGTCAGTTCATTTCAATGTGACCACATATATGCAGCAACAACTATAGAAACAGCAAAACTTACAAGATGATTTGACGGTTCATCAAGCAATATAATGTGAGGTTTTTTGAAGGTTATCTTAGCAAATGCCACCCTGCTTTTCTGACCACCTGTGACGCATCAGATGAGAAACCTCAGCATTTATATATTGTAAACAGTAGTGTAAAATATACTCCAATACCCAATCAGAATGATAACCTGTGCACAATGACTCAAGTCTAGCATCTATTATATAGCCGCTTATGATCCTAAATAAAGATTCTACAGAGAAAATATATCTTTTTTCTCTAAATGATTGAAACAGATTAATATTTTAAATGTAAAAGTACCTGATAAAGTATACATAGGCTGAAGGGCAAGATTTCCTGTCACTCCAAAAGAACCCAAGTGACCTCGAAGCTTTTGTTCAGGTACTCCCTGCAGGAAGGAAAAGAAAATTATTGATAAAAATAACAAAAAAGTAAATAACTTCAAAGAAAATATATTAGAAAGAGAAAATAAAATATTAGTAACAGCATACATGCTCATCAAAGAGACAAAGACTATATACAGCACCTACACTTCAGACTTGATGTTTACTGTTACTGATCAATTGATCATATTGCAACTTATACAGGGCATGCACTTGTAAGCAGTGCAAATGCGAACTTGACCACTAGGCGTCAGTGAATTATGTACTTGCTGAGTATAAATTTAGCTTTTTAGGAAGGGTATTTAATCTTAGTGCAACTTTGGCGTCTCTTCAGTAAGGCACAGGCAGCAGCGCACCTAGGCTTCAGAAGAACCTATGCGACCTTTGAGCCTCAGTGCGCCAAGGTTACCTCAGTGGGCCAGATAACACGCAATTGGTATTTTATCTTCCAACAAATTTTCATCCTATATCAACTCTTATACCAAAATGACTTGGCTATATAATCTTCTTATGTGCCGACTAACAGATATATCAAATTAATAGACAATTTACATAAGTTGTACCTGACATAAAAAAAAATAGGATTTGGCAATCAAGATTTCACCTAATTGTTAGCTTAACGTCAGATAAGCTACTAAGACGCAGACTTATCTGATTACTGAATACACATCGGTCACGTAGGCATTCAGACACTAAATACTGCCTCGCCTATAACTTTACATGATATGAGAGTCTTCGGCTGGATTTGTAGCACCGTCAAAGGTTATTTTGAGCTTTCAAGGCATTAACTCCAAGGACGTGAATTTACAGAGTGGAAAACAACCATAGCTTTATGGAAAATATGCATAAATAAATTCAAACGAAAACCGTAACAAGGTAAAATATTAGTGTTTTTCAGGAAAAAGCGCTCACTGGGAAGCTACGCATCAGATAGAGAAGGGGATTTGAGGACAAGTCAAGCCCATCAACATGATGCTGACTGAATACGGCAATGCGAACCTGCACAAAGATATATTCTTTAGTAAATTAAACCACATTACCACATGAAAGAACTAGTTGGAAGCAGTTACTACTCCAAAAAAAAGGGAGCCAACTATATCATAATCTATGAACAAAGAAGTAACCTAAGACGGTCAAAACACTATTCCTAGTTTCTAAGAGCAGAATTTTGGCACCAAAAAATTCCTGTAAGGTGAGAGGATAATAAGACCTTTCCAAACTTTACTATATAGTGATACCTTGGCTGATCGAAAAACTGTCCCAGAGCTCGGTTGAAGATCCCCTGAAATAAGCTTGAGTATGGTCGACTTTCCGATCCCATTTGGACCTACCACTGCAAAGAAAAATGTATACCTAGCTTCAGAATGTTATCCGGGCACCAACTATAATGCTAGATATGGAACTAAACAAAAAGTTACTAAAAGCAACTTTGTTCAACTTTTAAGATATGGAAAGCACATGGAGAAAAGGCAAAAGCCAAAAACAGATTTACATTTCTTTTTGGTTTAATGACCTTTTAAGCTTTAAGGTTTGCACAAATATACTCACCTGCCCCTGTAGTTCAAAATTGTTCCTTTTTGCTCCTGAAGTTCTGAAAACATATCTTTTTACCCTTGGACCGGAGAAAAAACCGATTTACGGGGGAAAAAAACCGGTGTAAATCGGGCAGTCCAAGGGAAAAAAGATACGTTTTCGGTACTTCAGGGAAAAAAAGGAATGTTTTTGAACCACAGGGGCAGATAGGTATATTTGTGCAAACCTTAAGGCTTAAAAGGTCATTAAGCCTTTCTTTTTCTATATTTCTTACTCCCTCCGTCCCAACAGATTCAATACGTTCACTATTTGCACGCATTTCGAGGCTTCCATAAGGTATAGTTTAATAATGTTTTTTTTAAAAAAAATTTGAATAAAAGTTTAAACATAAAACTTTTATTCAGAAAAAAAAAATTCAAAAAAATATTATGGAGTTATGCTTTAAAGGAGCATTGAAAAGCGTGCCAAAAAGTAACGTATAGAATTCAATGGAACAGAGGGAGTACAAACTAAATGATTTGACCATTCTATTAGTATGCATAACCGAGCTCAATGAAAAGCTACTCAAAAAATATAATAAGAAATGCAGAAATAAATCCTTACTTGCGACTCGACTATCAAGATCTATTCCGAAATTCAAATTCCTAAAAAGTATTGGTCCCCCAGGATAACCAAAGGAAGCATCACTGCAATTGAAGGGAAGAAAACATGAGTCAATGTAAGGTCTACACATGAAATAAGTTCGTAAGAATAACAAATTAAAACCACAGTTTTTTTAAGGTCAACTAAGATACTATACGAAAATGAAAATGACAGAAATGCAATACAAGTGAGCACAGCAATCTACATAATTAGCACCATAGGTACTAAGTATAAATCCAAACCTGAAACTTATTATAGGTGCCCCCGGTCTATCATCAGGAGTAGGAAATTCAAACTTGTAGCTGCAACCAAAAAGACGAAGCACAAGCGCGTGCAAAATAAGGTACAATGTTAATGCTTGTAACTTTAAATATGGCACAGAAGCGAAGAAAGAAACTATACTCAGGGTCATTAACGACTTCATCCACATGACCTAAGCGATCCAGAGCCTAACAAAATCACAAAAAAAGAAGATATTCGATAATATTAGCTCTAGAAAGCATATCGGAGAGACAAACGAAT
Organism: Apium graveolens; assembly: GCF_009905375.1. NCBI lineage: Eukaryota > Viridiplantae > Streptophyta > Magnoliopsida > Apiales > Apiaceae > Apium > Apium graveolens. The sequence continues at coordinate 4,272,591 of NC_133647.1, read as the reverse complement.
AAAACTGAATTATTTAAGTATTCACATACCACAATATTCTGAACACAAATAATAGATTAAGATTCTTTGAACTTTACAAGGCCCAAAAAAAATTGCTGAGTGACAATATGAATCATATGTTTGGCATCAAGTGCACAGAAAAAGGAGAATTTAACCACAAAAAAATTTCAAAACCATATTCTGGTAATGGTAATATGCACCTTAATTCTTGATTGAACTAGAGATGCACGCTTTGCATTATAGCGGAACTTGTCAATAAATGCCTGAAACATTACAGGAAAGAGATTTAGAGTTTTACAAAAAGAAATTAATATTTAAAATAAGTTAACCATAGGAAACCAATATACACCTTCAAGAGAACATCAAATGAGATACACGGACAGATATATGCCATACAACAATAATTTCACTACAAAAGGAAAGTGTTCTTTGTAGGCTAGGGACCGTATGGTCCACATCACAATCTCCTTGCTCAAATCACAGCTAAAGAATCATTTAATAACACAAAGGGTGTTAAATATCCTAACCATAAATATTCAATCACAAATTACAACAGGTTCATAACATATCACAATGAAACATGTTGTATCATAATTCCCATTGCACTGTCCCTTCCTCGCCACACAGACAAATTACAAAACTGAAGGCTCATAACATATCATAATGAAAGATGTATCATAATTCCCATTGCACTTTCCCTCCCTCACCACACAGACAAATTACGAAACTGACTTATTATATGGATACAGATACAGATTGGAATAAGAACAATAACGTCATTAGCACATTTAACAGATGAAAAGCTAAATTGGGGGGGGGGGCACGGGGTATAGAACCAATTAAAAACTATATAATTGCTTTTATATAATAGATGCTTTCGAAGAAAACCTGCATATGTTCCCTTGAGCGTTCATTTGATTCAAATGCTTTCTGTTGATTTTTCATATGCTCTGCTCTAGTCCTTTCAAATGTATCATAATCACCTTTGTAGGCAGTCATTTTCTGCCCTTGCAGATAGAGGATATCTGTGACTACCTGATGGGATATTTAAAAAAGGAGTAAAATTACTAGATGTACATTTACACAAAGATCACCAGAATTCTCTTGCAAGAATATTGAAGAAATAAAATCGGTACCGTATTCAAGAATTCTCTCGCATGAGAAACCACAATAAAAGTTTTTGGCCATTTCACTAGGTATGTCTCCAGCCACAACACTGCATGGAGATCAAGATGATTCTGCCATGCAAATAAACATATGCAAAATTTTAAATTCAACATTTCTATTTCACTTCACTGTATTTTTTGCATTTCTGCGAAATCAAACTCGAGCTCCATAATACTAAATTAAGCATAGCAATTAATATACTATACCGTAGGCTCATCAAGTAGTAAGAGATCAGGCTCAATAAACAGTGCACGAGCAAGAGCTATTCGCATTCTCCATCCTCCAGAGAAGGTTCTGGTAGCCCTCTTTTGCATATCTGAAGTGAAACTAAGACCCTGTAACGTTTTTAGTCAGTAAATGTAATAATGTACTGATTAAAATCAGAAAAAGGATGGAGAGCTAACATAACCTATCATGATCTATTACTGATTAAGACAAATAACACACCATTTATCATCTAATATAGTTTTAATAATATCTAGATCCAATATTTCCAAAATTTTGCTACTAATATCTTCTTAGCACTAAATCTATGTTCATTAATGCAATATAAACAATAAAAAACACTAATTCACATCCAAGATTAAGTGACCCCGAATATCTAAAGTGAACACTGACATATAACTAACCGCAAGAATGGAAGCTGCGCGTGACTCGGCAGAATACGCATCAATAAACTCAAGCCTCTTGTATATCCGTTCAAGCTTTTGTGCAATGTTATTGTTCTCTATTTCTGCAGTCGAATCTCCTTTGTTTATTCCCGCAGGTCCATTTAGCTCTAGTTCTCTCTTCAGAGAAATTAGAAAATGGTGTCATGAGATTCCATACAATGAATAATTACATAGGTTAAAAATTGTAAACAATAATATATTGTTGGCAACCTGTAATTCGAGCAGATTAGCTTCTTCTTCTAGAAGTTGAGTCCTTTCAACATCAGCATTAAGGACACACTGCAAAGCTGATGTATCATCACCAACAACTTCTTGCTCTACATGTAATATTTGGCAGTTTTTTGGAATACCATCTATGGCATGCATAGCCATGTACCTGAGGAATGTTGTTTTTCCTGTACCATTTCTTCCAACAAGGCCTGCATAAAAGAGAACACAATTTTATTCACTTATACTCCTGCAGCATTCTAAACGTAAGAAAACAGATATCTTAGAGGATATAAATGCATGCCTCTGATGTAGGCTTAAGCAAATATAGGTACATATGTAGCAGTTCGTGAGTGTTTCTTCCTTTGATAAGTTATACATATTTGCATAGGGTAGGGGACGGGGCCTGTGACCTTTGTCATGGGAGAGGGCTGCCTTCAACACTAAATTACTGAGAACTATAATAGTTCATTCTCAGGAATTGCAAATCAATTATAATCAATGCATATTGATTATAGAACATAGATCTTCTGGATAAACATGCTCTAGCACATATGTGTTTAAGGATGCCAGGTCAAAATGTCTTCCATCAAAAAGAAACTAATCAGGCAGCCTGCTATATGGAAACTTACAAAACAGGTATATAGCAAAAGAAACATTATTAAAATACAAGGATAAACTCTGGCAGAATCAGATCTCCTATGTTCAAAAATATCTGACAAGGCACTTGGATCATGAAAGCATCCATTTATTGTAAATATTTTAGAAGAGTAAGTGTTATTGGGGACTGTAAGTTAGACACCCATGATAAAACATAAAAAGATGGTTACAAAAGCTCATCAAGTTTATAAAAAATTAATAGAATCAGTTAACAACTATTCTAAACAGGCAACACAATATAAAATATAAGATGTATATGTAATTCATTCGAAATAGCTAAAAAGACATTTTTGAGGGCAAAATAAGTGGTAATTTGTCTCACCATAATGTCGACCAAAGGAAAGAGTGACAGTGCCGTCAACAATGAGATCACGACCACCAACAGAGACATTGAAGTTTTCCATACGGATATCCCTGATAACTGATCCCTCAACAGAATTGTCGTGATTGACGGATACAACAGGCATTCCAGCTTTGGCAGCTTCCATTTCAGCTAAATGAATTTGGTATTCCATCTGTAAAATGTTATTTACTATTAATTATTATTCTAGATATGAAGTGATAAATTTTGAACTGCCCTTGCTCAAACCCATTATAGAAAGAGTAATAGGTAGGTACATCCCAGTTGATGCCGGGAATTACACTATAATGGCTCAATTACTTACAAATTTAGTGATCAAGACTAATTTCCATATGTTAAATTTTCCGTTTGTGTACCTCTCTTTGACGTTCCTCTTTACGCTTCCTCCTTTCGAGCTTTAATTTGTCACGCTCAGATAGTAAAGGACCGTCTAACACCTCAGGCAGCTTCTTCTTCGGTGCCTCATCATCCATCCCATCAAACATTCTCATTGGCGTAGCGAGGCTTCTTACTGCAGGTGCAGGTTTAACCAATCCATGCCTTTGGAATTTGTCACAAAGTTTGGTGCATACCTATAATAAATTTCTAATAACCATCAATTCGCCAAGAGAGGTCATTTGTCCAAGTTCCATTGCTATATATATAGTAGTATTCAACTATACACTCTACAAACCAACTACAAATAAGCGATCACTAATCATACTGGTACATATCACCAATTGCAATTACACAACCACCTTCACAGTGTATATTACTCAAGACTACTGGACAAGTTCGTACATTAGAAAGATATTCTAGTTAAACACACCAATTTCGATATAGACACAGACATACAAACTCAAACTATAACTTCTGCTTGAGCAAATCATTTGAATATAATCTACACCAACCGAATATAAATTATACATATATATGATGCATTTGTACTTATTTAAAATGTGTATAATTAAAAGACGCTCGTTTAGATATGATATTACCAATGCTCAACAAATGCCTACTAGCATCCCATGCCTTTAAACTCTAAATATCAGTCATAACTTACGGATACACAATCACCAAATTGACACTCTATATCATTTAGACGGCTTAATTATATACAACAAATGGATGGAATGAGCTCGTACAGTTGTACTAAGTAAATTAAACTAAAACATGATATTAAATAAACACATACATACAGAGCTAAAAACTACTGGTACCAGCTCAATTTGTAAGCAGTAAAGCCTAAGCTGGGATATGAAAACAAGTAGAGAGAGGAGAGAGACAGGTAGAGAGAGAGGGAGATGGAGACAAGAGAGAGAGGGAGGGAGGGAGATTGAGACGAGAGAGATAGAGACGGAGAGAGAGAGAGACCACTGGTACCAGCTCAACTGGTAAGCAGTAAAGCCTAAGCAGAGAATGAAATCATATAAAGAGACAAGGAGAGAGGGGGAGAGAGAGAAAGAGAGAGGCAGAGAGAGAGACGGTATAGAGAGAGAGAGGTAGAGAGGGAGGGAGGGAGTGAGTGAGAAAGATGGAGAGAGAGAGAGAATCATACAGAACGGCACTCAAAATCATCAGAAACGCAACCAGAATCAACAAGAAGTTCACCAAGAGCATCAAAAGCACCTTCACCATCATCGCCGAAATCGAAATCTTCGTCAGCGAGAACATTAACAATGTAATCAACTATCGGTTGGTCAACGTCAACAATACGTTGACCTATAACTTCGTGAATCACCGAGCTCGCTACTTCCGTCATCGTTTAGATAAATTTGTGTTTAACGGATAGAAATGACTGCCTCTGCAAAGCTTCTTCTCTTCCTAGGGCTAACTTTGCCCCCTTTCCTTTCGGTTTTGTGTTTTTGCACAAATACCCTCTGTCTTCTATATGTTTTGCACATTAACCACTTGTTATTTTCTTTATTACACATCTAAATCATCTAAGATTTAACATATACAAACACCTTTATTTATTTTCTCGACAACTTTTTTTTTTATCGTAGAAAACCCGAGCCGCTACACCGAATAAATCTCACGAGCTCACGCAATAGCCTGCAAATCACGTGAAGTCGTGAACTAAGATAAACCGCACTTAAGTGACAAACTCTAGTTCAGGAGACATAATCATAAATTCTCCTCCTGTGGGATTCGAACCTGTGACCAAGAGAATAATTATCCCCTTTTTAACCAACTGAGCCAACCCTTGCGGGTTTTTTCTCGACAACTTATAAGTGAATAAGTAAAGTTAATATATCATACATCTTTAAAATGAAGATATTGTATCATATTTGCGTAAGAATATAAGACTATATACCTATATCTAAAAGATCATAAAACAAAACATACATAAATAAAAAAAATTGGGTTAAGAACACATAATACACGAGTTAGCGATTTCAACAATAATAATAATAATAAACGAAAGCATAAAATATGGTTTAATTTCTAGCATTAGAAGATCATCATATTTAAAAGACTAGCATAATATAAATCTCCTCATATGTTTGTTCGCATTTATGCGCTCAAACGGTAACCTTTGAAACTGTTTAGTAAATCTCTTCCAAGCATATTAAGCGCCCGTTTGGGAAATCTTAAAATAAGTAACTTATGACTTAAAATGATTAAGTGCGAAATAAGTGATAAGTTGATAAATACTTATAAGTTCTATAAGTGTTTGGATAAATTTACTTATAAATCAGAAGTTTTTTTTTTCTTTAAATGAATTAAAACAAATAATTATTAAATACAATTATCTTAGTTCATGAATCTTAAATTATAAAATATTTAAAAATTTATATTTTAAAATCAAAACTTTAGAAAAAAAGTGAAAAAATGAAAATAAGTTGGAAAAAAGTACGTCACTGCCAACTTTCAACTTATCAACTTATAAGTTGTAAATTCAATTTATAAGTTGGGTCGACAAACACTCGTCGATAAGCTGTTACGGCTTTATAAGCCATAAGTGGCTTATAAGTATATTGCCAAACAGGCCGTAAGTATAACATTGGAAAATGTATTAACAAGGTTCGATACATGATATTTTATAAAATGAACACAATAAGAAACACGAAACTCCCAACAAAATTCCTCCACTTGAGGCAACAAAAGTGTCATACTTGATCTCAGATAATGGTGGTGGTGGTACAGCGGTAATCTAACTACAAGGTACTAATTTTTTTAAGGTTACAAACCTTAGTTCTTTTGTCTTGTTCCCCTGATTGTTCTATCCTGACCTATTTTTTCGGGCTTATATGAATCGATTGGGTTTCTCGGCTTAAGTGTTACCAACCTTTTAACGAAATTTCTTAATTCAAAAAAAATACATATATGATTTTGATCTAGTAAAACAGTAAACATTTTTCAAAGTCATCAAAGATTAATTTGAAGAAAATTAAATAATTGAAATGTTAGGATGAACGAAAAAGAATGCAAATGAGTGGTGGCACAGTGGGCTAAGATTTAACTTGTACAAACGTCTATATTTTCTTTTTTCTTTTTTTTTTTTGCTAAATCTATATTTTGGGCATGTTTGGCAATTCTGATTATAAGTCATTAACAGCTTATTGATGAGGGTAATCCCGGGAACACATCTAGTGGAGACGGGGTGGGGCCTGTAGCTCAGTGTTTGACTGTTTGTCGACGCAAGTTAAAAGTTGAATTTATAACTTATAAGCTGATAAGTTGAATGTTAGTAACAACGTACTTTTTCTCAACTTATTTTTTATTTTTCATTTTTTTATCAATTTTAGTTTTAAAATATACTTTTAAAATGTTAATCAAACTTAAATTATATAAATTAAGATAATTATATTTAAAAATTATTTATTTTAGTTCATTTAAATAAAAAAAATTATGATTTATAAGTTAAATTATCCAAGCACTTTTATAAATTATAAGCATTTATTAACTTATCATTTATCAGTCACTTATTCGATTTAAGATATAAGTTACTTATTTTAAGATTTTCCAAACGGGAACTTTCTTTTTTACAACTTATAAGTTAATAAATAGAGTTAACAATATATTATAAATTTTTAAAATGAAGATATTACATCATATTTACATAAGAATATAAGATTATATACCTATATCTAAAAGATTATAAAACAAAACATACATAAATAAAATTAGGTTAAAAACACATAATACAGGAGTTAGAGATTTTAACAATTAAATAAAAAAACGAAAACACAAAATATAGTTCAATTTCTACCATCAGAGGATCATCATATTTAAAAGACTAGCATAATAGAAATCTCCTCCTATGTTTGTTCACATTTATACGCTCAAACGATAACCTTTGAAATTGTTTAGTAAATCTCTTCCAAGCATATTAAGGGTTTTATATCAAATTGCCCACCGAACTCGAACTCGTTAAAATGTATCAAGTAACTATTCAATCTCCACGGCGACTCATTTAAACAACTAAAATACTAGTATATATTATTTCATTAAAAATTTTAATTTTTTTAATAGAAGTGCTCTGTTTGCCGTGTATTTATTTGATTATTATCGTTTATTAGCAAACCTGAGTGCCTCTCTCTAATCTGTATATCTGTTTAATTAGTCCTAAAATAATCGTTATTTTCACGAGTAAAATATAAGCTAGGGGATCTTAAAGAGATATTTGAGAATTTTATGCAGAGTTAGAAGTGACCTTAAAGAGTGTGAAAGTACCACTAAGAAAGGCAAATTCTCTAAACAACGATAATAATTATTGTATTATAAATCTAGCCATTAGCTAACACTTATCCTCACTTTTTCTATCCTGGTAACTTTTTACTCTCTTAGATTGTCATGGAGAATGTTAATATGAGATAGCGAATGCCACCTTTGGGCAGAGTCTGTTCATGGTGTTTTATGATGATCCATTACCAAATGGTAGGAAGATATGGGTTCGAGCGATGTTTCGTAACTAGAGTTGTAATTCGAGTCAAGCGACTCGCAAGCTCGCCTGGTTCGAACTCATATAAGTGGGATCGACTTGGCTCAATTAGTTAATTAATCTGGTTCGGAAAGAAGTTTCGGCTAGTTTAGTTAATGAATCGAGTTCGGGTAGAGATTTAGACTCGATTAAGTGTAAAATTAAACGAGTCGGCTCGTCCGACTCGTTAAAATCGACTTGTGAAGCTAAATAAGCCGGCTCGACTCGACTCGTGCAATAAAATGAGTCAATTTCGGGCAGAGGTTTAGGCTCGATCAATTAAACAAGTCGGTTCGACTCGACTTAATTAAACTTGGCTCGGATTACGTCCGGCTTCAAACTCTACTCGCTTGACCCAAATTACAACCTTATTTGTAACAGTAAAAGAAATAAATTAAGAATGTTTTCATGATTGTTAGGCGTAGGTGATAGACGCAACAATTCATCGATAGTATGTAGTATGAGTTTGTAGAAGACTGAGAGAATATTATTCTTGAGTCAGATCGATCATGTAGACGTCTTTTGGGATAGGAGACATTCTTCGGTTGATGGTGAAATCCAAGAGCATGCTTTCATCACACGAGGGATGACAAGAACTTACATATGAACATGAAAGTGGCATATATGAATTGTAAATAGCTGCATATTTTCCTTGTACAACATGATGTAGAAAATTATGATCAGATGGTAGTGATTGAACAATCATTTGGTAGAATTCCAGAAATTTGGATATTGGATATGAGGTCGGGTTCTTATGGTCCCAAATTTGTTGTTAACAATGAAAGTGATCTGCATGCTAAAATATTTAATATGGTCCCAAATTTGTTGTTAACAATGAAGGTGACCTGCATGCTAAAATACTTAATGAAGCTCGAGTTTAACCTATTGTTGATGACCGTGATTAGGAGAGGGTACGGAGTTCAATTTTCAGATAAAATTACAACTAGAATCGGGGGTCTTCAGTTTTTAAATTTAAACCGGAACCGGAATAAAACCATTGATTCGGTTTTAAAAATTTTAATTTAATTTATATTGGTTTAGTTGTGGTTATAATACCGGATAATCTTAAAAAAGAAGAAAAATTATATTAGAATATATAATTAGTTTCAAAGTCAACTTCATCGTGCTCCAAGCAAACCCAAGCAAGCTGAAATTTTGATAATCAATGCAATTGAAAATTATAAAATTACAAGCAATTTAAATATTAAAACTACATATTACAATTGAAATAGAAGGAAATAAATTTCTAGTTCATTGCGGTCTATGTATAGTTCCATGAACCATGTTCGTAATACACTTTTAAAGATGAAAAATGACACCAACGTAATGGTACATGTATGTAACTATCACTTACAATTACCATAGTTGGCACGTAGCTAATAAACTTTCAAATTTGAGTCTGTAAAAATAACAAAAATGACAAAGAGAAGTCTATATAAATTTTAAAATTTAATGTAATTTTATATTATTTGTTTATTTAAATAATCAGCTCAGTCGAAACATGTTGAATAATATATACCTAATGAGATAACAAACATAAGTCTTACCAACATCCTATGTTGTATGGTTGTCTTTATATATCTAGAACTTACTACATTTTGGAGTGGTAATATGTCAAAAACAGGAGTAAGACTACACTAAATTATTGGGCCCTACAAAGCCATGTAAGCTGAAATAAAATATTTTGGAGGAAGGTCTAAAAATGGTCATGTCTCAAGATTGAGAATAAAGCTTGCAACTAATAAAGCGAGTGTGGATTGAAAACATTCTAAGTGTCAAGCCAATAAGTCACAAATATATTACTCCCTCTGTCTCTCTCATTTGTTTACACTTTTCTTTTTGGGATGTCACATCCAATTGTTTACATTTCAAAATTTTCCAAAAATAGTAAAGTTTTTATAATTTTTAAATTAACTACATCCACTACTTTCCTCCACTATAACCACTTTATACATATAATATTAATCGGTCCCACTACTTTACTCATTTTTTCAACTTTTCTCCACTACTTCATCAATTTTTCTTAAACTCCGCGCCCCACACAAATGTAAATATTTGGGAGGGACGGAGGGAGTAGATTGCAACAAGTACTAATATAAATGTCACATCGAAGACAAGTGATGATGTTGTAGATATGTCTATTATAAAAGTCTTATCGAGAAAACAATTGTTAATACAATACCAAGATGTCAAAGCACTATCGTAATATCCCTAGTTGCCAATATATACAACCATCTCATAAATGCTTTTGCTTGTCGAGATGTTCAAAATCAGTCGAGAAGATTTATTGATCGAGATGTCACAAGTTTTATCAAGATCTCTCATTCAGCCTACTTGTCACAATGACCAAGTCAATGGTAAAATCTCACTGATCAAAATATTGAACATGCCATCGAGATATCACACTTAGTTTTCTGGTGAAAGTGTCCAAATAATGAGTGAAAGACTATTGATCACAATTCTTAATTCATTGTGACAATTCGAGAAGGGAGAATACGGAAAAGTTCTTTTAACCGGAGTCCCGGGTAGACCTGGCAATTCGTTCGTTTCGTATATTTTCGTGTCGTGTATTTTCGTATTTCGTGTACTTGAATGCCAAATACAAAATCGATATGTTCAGCGTTCATGTATTTTCGTTTCGTGTCATTTCGTGTCGTGTAAGTCGTGTTAATTGAATATTAATATAAATTAAAATATAAGTTTTTTAGGTAAAAAAATTATGAAATATATGAAAAATATATATTTAGATCTCAATTCTATACAATATAATGAAATCAAATAATATTTTTAAAATAAATATGTATACATTTATTATAATTCTACATATATTTATAAAAAAATATTAAAATTTAATTATATATTTATTTATGTCGTATACTTCGTGTCATGTCGTGTACTCGAAGGTTAAACACAAAACCGACACTAAATCTTGACCGTGTACTTTCGTGTTCGTGGACTTTCGTGTCGTGTACTAAAAATGCAAACACAAACACTAAATTTTCGTGTCGTTTCGTGTCGTGCAAGTCGTGTCGTGTCCAAAATTATCGGGTCTAATCCCGGATAAGATACATTTACATAAATTCTCCAAGGACAATTATAAATGGGACAATGACAAAAAGGACTCAATAAATAATACTAAATTCTCTCAGACTTGATGGAGAAAAACAAATTAAACTGCCGAATAATTCAGAAACGTGTTTTTCTGAATAACATTTGACAAGCATACAATAACAATTTTGGAGAATACTCAAAGAGATTAAGGGATCACATGGACTGGAAATACTGTGTAATAAAAAGATACTTGTGGTCCATATTGTATAGTCGAAAGGAGGTGCAAAAGTCAATCTGCTGTGCATATCAACATATCTATTAGAGGCATTTTAGTCAGTTTTGTAAAAAGCGCATTAAGCGGACGCACGAATCTCCTAAGACACGATTAACTAGTACAATATTATCATTATATAATTTTTTTTATATATAAGAGGGTGTCGCCCCAACATCTACTTTACAAGAATAGACCTAGTTATCTAACTCCCGCAATAACCATTGGGCACAAATAGTATCCAATATTATATTATTAAGTATCTACAACTTACACTCATTGCAAAATTTAAAATTATAGTCAAAGTAGGTCCACCTATTTAACAGGTAACCAAGCCTTTTAATTTCACCTTGTAAAACTAAAAATATAAGTAAAGTATTTTCCCTCCATATCCAAGCATCTCTAATGGAGATACATGAAACTTGCTCTCTTCTGGATTCAACCCTACAATCAGACACTACTTCACAAGAATTGACTTTTTCTCCTTTCAAATTAGTACCTCCATCTGAGTTAATTATGAACAGTACTTTACAGAAGTCACTTCTTTTTTCTTTAAAATAAGTCTTTCCCGCCAATTTAATCGTGAAATGCACTCCTGAAAGAATTGGTTCCTGGTGGAAGTAAATGCAAGACGATGATGGTTTAACAAGAATGAAAAAACGCAAGATTACAAATTTAAAGCCACGAAAATTAAAGTCTGAAGACTCAGCCGTGCTTTTGAAGATCTTTTTACCCTGATTTTTTAGTTAAACCATGATAAAAGTTTTGTGATTTGGATTGATTGATTTCAGGATTGTGCTGGTAGATTTAATATGATAAAATTTATTTTTTAGTATGCTTGTAGATTTACTTCGATTAGCTTAGTTTTTGTGATTTATTTTGAATAAATTGGGCTAATTAATTTAACTTCGAGTATTATTTTTCATTAAATAAATATGGGGTATTATCACGATAAGATTTGACAACTATCTTTTGGAACATATTTGTCTAATCTATTTTTACCATGGTTTTATATTGATTTCTTGATTATATTTTTCTAATTTGTCGCAAAAAAATGTACCCCTGGTAAAAGTCTAAATACATTTAAATCATCATTTAGTTACATATAAAAAGCAAAAATCCAAAATAAAGTATGGCACAAAATAGAGTTTAACACAAAATAGAGTCTAAGACAAAACAAAGTCATGATTGAGTAAAATTCCGCCCATATAATGCATCTTAAACTAAGTCCAATTGAACTGTGATAATGGTCGGAAGAATTCCCATTCTTTCAAGTCTTTTTTTTCTGATGTGAGGAAGTTGATAATTGTTGTTTCCCTTAGGTTTTAAAATTCCATTCATACATGTCATAAATATTCTTCACACATAAATTAATGTTTTATCAAACACTTCTTTATATGCCTTTGTCCCCATCCACTAGTTAACACACCGTCTTTAGAGCCTTTCCATGTTGTAGTCCTTGAATGATTCATAAAAAAACCCAAGTCGCTCATATTAAGATCCGGGCTATTTGTCGGTTGACTGACCAAACTGATACTGAATTCATCTTAGATGCGTTCAATGGTACTATATATGAGCGTACGACCTAGGGGACACGTGTCCCCACAACAACAAAAATTAGTGTTTTTATTAATATTTTATGATATATATATGTGTGTTTGCGTGTGTGTTGTGAGTGCCCCCACTAAAAGTAGTTAACTTCCCTATATTGGTAAAAAATCTTTCATAATTTGAGTCGTATCTATAGTTATGTGAACAAAAGTTCGAGATTGAATTGATTAAATTCTAATTTTTTAGCACTTAAATATCATTATTTTAAAAAAATAGTGAAAATAAAAGAAATTGAATTTGGACCATCGACCCATGACATACTTACTTAAGCACATAGTGTCCCTACAGAAGTGAAACTCTGGATCTGCCACTGGTTGCATTGATGAAATCTTGATCATCACTTAGTATGATGTTACGTTATCTTGTTAAAATACTATATGTATGTCTAAATTTGATGACCATTTGGCTTTGATGGTTGAAATAATATTTTAAATCAGACATCATTTAATGACAAGTTTCATGATGCTCTCAATAGGCATAAATTTCATGACTCCTCCTGTCCTATTTTTGCTTACTCTCTTAGTTGGTTCTGTAAGAGCGAATGAAAATATACCAATCTTTACATTAAAAATGCACACATCATTCTCATAATATCTAGGCCTAGGGACTGAACTTATAAACATAAATTTTGTGATTGATTTTTTAGATTTACATGTCCTATGTGGTAATGGTTCCGATGAAAGTAGGTAGTTTTCTTGTGAAGTTGTTGTCATGTAAAATCATTTCTTATTTATGTTTACATTACAATACATACCATCATAAGTCGAGTTTGTGTATAGTGTCGAACTTTGAAGATTTTTAGGAGCATTATGCTCGCTTCCATATTTATGGCTTTCAAAAATGGCTTCAAGTTATTGAGTGAGATATTATTTTGCCTTTTTGTACAAGTTTGTGAACAACTGATTTTGAGGCACCCAACTGAAAGGAAGAAGTTCTAATATTAGTTATAAGGTGTAAAGGTACCAACGTTACCTATTTCAAGTCAGTTTCAAATATATTCATTTTTTATTTGTACTTTCTCTCTGCATACGGTAATACTTTTTCTTTTATAGCCTTTAAAATAACATTCAACTTTTGAACAATGTGATCCTGCTTATATTGAAGTATGATTCAAGCTTTTTTTATCAATCCGCGCTTTAATTTGTTGTTGAAATTTAAGGACTGTAAATTTCCTAATTGTTATTTTTTAGTATTCGTCAGCCTCTTTTGTACTAAGCTGTGTCGAAAGAGAACTTATATTAAAGAGGTTAACACATATTGAAGCCAAAAATCAAAGAGACCTTATTTTGGAGTCGCAATGTTTTGTAAAGTGATTATGTGTATCGGTAAATGCAAAGTTAAATAACTCTCTCTATATATAGTTACTTATAAGTTATAAAGATAGTTGAAAATTTATATTAAAAAGTTCAAATATTTAGTGAGAAGTCCAGAAGTTTTAGCGGCGGTAATCTACTTTTATATTTTATGTACTTTGAATTGGAGCATTCATCTACTTATTTATCTTATTTTTTTATACTCAGGGATAAGAGTTTTTTTAAGGAGAGTATCTACATATTTACTTAAGAATATAATTCCTGAAGGAGTTTTCAAGCTAACTAAGTCGAAAAGGTCCCCCGCATTTATAGGTAACTAGCATAATAACCCGTGCGAGGCACGGGTCATTTTCTAGAGTTTTTTTATGTATGCAATTATAATGCTTTTAGTTATATTCTTATTTGTAAATATTGTATAATGTACGTATTCATCTGTGTATCATTTTTATACAAGACATTATTAAATTACACAACGTTTCCAATATAGTTTATTAAGAAAAATATATATGTATTCTTGTTTGTGTTGTATAATTGTATTTAATGAATTAATATAAACAAGGTAGTCAGTGTACGTTTAAAATGAAACAAATAAACTTAATATGTAGAATGTCGTTGGTATGTTTACAAAGAAAAAGTTAAAAACTAACATATATGTTGAATTCAGAGTTGACCAAAAATTTTGAATTTCATTTAAATAAACTATATAATTGGTCTATATTATTACTGAGTTCTATACAAACTTACAGTTAACTTACTCAATTTAAAAAGATAAAAAATGAATAACTGAATTCAGAACTACTTGCAGTCATAATATAAACTAATATAAAATTTACAACACTACTGTTAATATGAAAGTCGATTTTAATGAAAAATGTTTGTTTTTGAAATTTAACGTATGTATGTTTGAAAAAATGTTAGTTTTTTACACTACTCTTAACAAAATAAGATTAAGTTATATGTGTCTATATTAGCATGTGAATTATCGTATGTTACATTTCTTAGAAAATTACGATGATTTTAATTATTTATATACTAAATATCTGATTTATGTACATGTATAATCATTATTAATATTTAGTGAGTCAATTGATTACTTAAATAACATGTATTTATAATTATTCAAAATTTAAAATTATGTAATAAATAAATTGCAATAATTTATATATGGTATTCACATTATCACTGACAAACAATCCATATCTGTTTTTTACGCGACCGAGTATCAATCATGTAACATAAAAAGAAATTATATAATGTAAGACTTATTATTGATGTTCATGATTTTTTTTCAAGAATTTGAAGGAAAAATTGTAATTATATTGTTATTTAAACTATTTTTAAGTTTCTTTCATTACAACTCTAATATTTCTTCATATAATAATTTGATAATATTGTATACTGTTTTCCTAAAATTAAATATTTTTCAATTCGATAAAATTTTATGAATATTAGTTGAACTGGTTAATTTCTTCAAATTATTGAACAATATATATATATTTGAAATAGTATAAAATGTATTGAATCAAATGCTACAATATTGTATAGATATAACTTTTATTTGAATAATTCAAAATATTAAAATAATTCAAAATATTTGTACAATATTATCTTGATCAATAAATATTGTTTATCTAAAAGAATTCTTTTTAAAATGCTAGTTTTTTTAAAGTGAAAAATGAAAAATAAATAGATTTAATATATCATCGTAGTTTTAACAAATCTCGTGAGATCTCATAACAAATTCTAATATTTTTAAAATCGGGACAAGTCCCAAAACACTATTGCGCTATCAGTAAAGTTAGTAATTTTAATACAAATAATCAATTGACTTGATCCTATAAATACCTCAAACACATTAATTTATATTAATATAAGATATCAAAAAAAATCACATTATTGGTAAGATATTCTCGTCGAACTTGTAATTTAAATTTACTAAACGTAGAATGTGACAATGTTTTTCGGCTAGTCATATAGTCAAATTTCGAGTATTTTTGAACAATGAGCCAAATTCTGATTTCAATTCAAAATAAACTAAAATTCATTGACTCATTATAATTCGAACTTATCTAAATATTTAATACCAATCTAGATTATTTATATATAGGCGATTTTATTTTCAATATTTTCTTTAAAAATTATATATATACATTTTAATTACTTTTTATAATAAAAAATTGTTAAAAATATATGAGATATATTTTCAAACTAAATAATAATAATAAATAAAATAATAACTCATTTATGTATTATGCCTAACTTTATATCTGGAATTCAGTTATTTAAAATTAATTGTACAAATATTTAAGTAACTATCATTTTTTTTGCGGAATTCAAGTAGCTATCTTTAAGGTTAAATAAAATATTCTTTCAGCACATTTACATATTATGTGTATGATAAAAAACACATGTGACAATATGGTGTGATGATATGAGGTTGTATAGAAGAATGAAGCAACCCGAGTTCGATTCTCACAAAACACAACTTTTATATAAATATTAAAAATAGGGGTAGTTTAGTCTTTTCAATGAGACTTTTTAATCTCAAAAAATTATCTCCTTGTTGTGCTATTATATATAGAAGAGATTAAAATAAATTGCTACTGCTTCCTCTCCCAAATATAACATGCAGTACAAATACATATATTATTTTTCCTGATATACTACAATAATACAACATTAAATAATCCAGGTTGTTTGAAAATAGAATTGATTGAAATTCGAAATCAAGGTGCCTTTTTCAGCATATTTGAGGGAAACAATGCTTATGTGTAGCTTCCTCATGACAAAACCAGGTAAGATTTTGTATTTTTTGTACTTCATTACAATGTGATACAATTCATGGACCCGAATTAAGAGTTCCCCCCAGAATTTGAATTTGAAAATGTATAAAGGACTGTGTTTGGGCATGATGAATGTGTACTTTATCTTAATATTGTCAGCATACTTTGGTTATTTTGTATAGATTTGGTTTTTTATTTAATAAATATTAGTATTTTTATTGTAGGTATCAATGAGATATAATAAAGTAAAGTTTGGAGTTTGCAAAATCAGAGTTAGATATGAATTTGATTTAAAATCGGATTTAATGGGCCACTTGCGCAATCTTGAATTCGGAAGTGGTCTTGGATTCAAAGTCCAACTGAATCATCCCATAATCTGAGTCAAAAAGTCAACTACGAATTATCACTTTCTCGTAATTTATATCTAATTTGAAAGTCTCATTGTATTTGCATTAAATTATTAAAAAGACTTATAGCAGATATATTATTATTACTAAATAGATCGTACACAATAGAAAGAGGACTAGCACGAGAAAAGGAGAGACAAGTAGTCACACAAGGAAGGAGGAGAAGAAGCCATCAACAGAGAAGAATTTAACCATTGAAGACATTCAACTGGATTGTTGTTGCAGATTTGTCCATTACACATAAACCTCTAATGATTCATGCCCCATAACATGAATTGTTGTTGCAGATTTGTATTAAGAAGGGGAATATTTCGTGGTAGAAATATGTTGCTGTGACACCTCCTCCTGATCATATTAATTATTGGAGCCACGAACATCAACTTTTACTGAAATATTCCCCTTTTTAATACAAATCCGCAACAACAATTCATGTTATGGGGCATGAATCATTAGGGGTTTATGTGTACAATTTCAAACTTTAAGGTCCAAAAGGTACGTTTCGAAAGTATGTGAATATCGGCTGAATAATTACTAAAATATCCCCGCCGTTACGTACCGTTTCTGACCCGTTTCGGCCCAAGGGTAAAAGAGCACATTTTGGATACCGGAGAGCTGGAAATGTACGCTTTCAAACTTCAAGCCTTTATGGGTACACTGGTGTAAATATTGAGGCTGAAAAGGTCATTAAGCGTACTTTTTACCCTCCTTGGACTTTTACCAAATCATTTCCTCCAGTTTTACTGTGTTGTACTTTTTAGCAACTTGACAAGTGCTTGGTGAAGTAATTATTTATCTTTTATGTGCGGTACTTTATATAATCCATTTCATGTCGTCGGTGAATACTGTAACTTCCACTAAAAAGTTAATATATTTCTCAATATTACATATTAACTATAAATGGTACGTCATCTTAAAAATGATGAAACATTGGCCTAATATAATCTGAAACTGTGTTCTACCCTTTACCGATTACTTGCGGAAGCCCAATACACAAGAATATGTTGTCTTAGGTTCTTGTGCAGTCCTTGATACACAAAGCACACACTTCTTATCGGAGATAATTTAGCTTTTCTTGTTGATACATCTTCTACTATTATCAAAATTTGTTGCTACAAATTATAATGTTAAATTAAGGGCGAGCTTCGCCGGAATGGCCGTCAAAAAGACTTTATAATAAAAATAGTAAAAAAATGTCGGATAAAATAGATGTGAAAAACCAAAATACCCATCATTTGAAAATAAATGCCCAAAATAATAAATGGCGGGATGTTTCACCCAAATTATCCATTCAATTAGCGTATTCAAACTTTTAAAAGTTAATAAGAATACGCATGTTGAACATGCACATTCACATTTATTTTTTTGTGAATACGGATGTTAAACATGCGTATTCTACTTAAAAAACAAAAGTGAATATGCATGTTCAACATGTGTATTCTTTATTAACTTTTAAAAACTTGAATACGCATCTCTTAAATGCGTACTTCGTTGATATTTTGGGAGGTTATCATGTATATCTGAGTATTTTGGGAGGTTAAAATTCAAAAGTGGTATATTTTGGATAATATTTCTAAAAATTGTAACTTTTACCTATATTAAATTATATAACAAATATTTCAAAATAAAATGAATGGACGGACCAAATTTGTGACATCGTAAATAGTTTCTAAGTGTTTTTCTTTATTGATCCCCAATTTATTTCCGTCATTTGTTATAATATTGGATATTTGTTATAAGTAGTTTTTTAATATTTCATAAAAAATCTGATTTAATTTTAAGAATACTTTTTATTTAAAAATTCGTATTTGTTTACTTACACAAGTGTTTTACAAATATAGTCTAATAGTACAGTAATATGAAACTAAAATTTACAATTTTAAAATTATGATAAAATCAAAATTTTCTTTTTAAACAAAAAAGTTAATATATAATAGAGCACTACCGTCTTTTTCAACACAAGACAAAAAAACATATTGTTGCAATATAATGGCCATTAATTCACAACCGATCATATTAATTATTTTATATTTTTATGAATAACTAAAGTACATTTTTTATTATTAACAAAAATGAATTATTTTAGAAAAAATCTTATGAAACGTGCAAAAAATCCTAGTCATATTTATATTGTTAAAATTTTTTGTTTCCGTGGCTGGGTTACGGGCATAAGTTGATTTCTAGTGGGTTGATAAAGCTGGTCCAGCAAGTTATGACGGTCATGTTCTCTCCTATTTTAATTACAAGCCCATGTTCTCTGACCCACAATTATGAATGAACAAACTTCAATTTTCTTTTAATTTATTAAAAAATGAAATAAATAAATTAAAATTATAATAAGAATGAACGTTATATGAAAGAACTTTCTTATACAAAATCCAACTGAATTTTAAAGCCAATTCTTATATGTAATATAAAAAATTGACTCTTTAACACTTTAAAATATGAATAGATAGGTTGATCTTCAATAACATTGCTTATATCTCCTTGTTATTTAATATTTTATAATAAAAAATATATTACTTCAATTAAAATAGGAGAGAGAATGATGATATGTTCCATATTTTATTATAAAATATAAGTTCAGAGTTCCTTAAAAAGAGAAGATGTTTCTTAAGAATAAGTAATGATAAGTAATGAAGCGCGGCTAGTTGTGATATAAGGAATTAGTAAGGCATTATTGAAGTGAGTTCTTTTTTTATCTCACTCCTTAAAATCAACTAGCATGGTTAAAATCAGAAAACTAGGATTCTTGATATTCAGATGGATCAAAGCAATTTTGAAGATGTTAATGATATTTAAATTTAAAGTTCAAGTGATCAAATTGAAGTTTAAATTATCAGCAACACGCATATGATGCCAATTTTCACGAACTATGACCGATTCAAAATTTCATAAATTTAGGTACCTAAATTTAATAAAGAACAAAAAATTTAGGGTCTTTTTTTTGAATTGGACCTAATTTAAGGAAATTTGTGTCATATGTTAATGATGATTCAAACTTTATTTTGACTACTTCAATTTTAAATTTGAATATCTTCAAAATTGCTTTGATCTGTATGAACATCAATAACCCTATTTTTTTTTAACGCCGTGAGAATTTTTTTAACGGAAGGATTTATATCAGAAATTTCAAAAATTAAATAACCTAAAATACGAAAATTTTAATTCAGTAACCTAGACAATAAAATTCTAATAATTCAGAGGCCTATAATTATATTTTAGATTTTAGATTTTATCGCTTCTTAAATTTCTCGTACGAGCCCAAAATATTCCACTGAGTTTCATTTTTGAACTTTAACATCTCAAGTCTCAACTCTCGCAAGCACCTCTTGATGTCGGGCCTGCATTTCATACTTTTTCAAGAAAAACGAGAACTTCAAACTCTAGGAGACACGTAATGGAGCTACGTGGCTAAAATTAACTGAAATTAATTAAAAATTATATATAATATTCACCCTCCGTTTCTCCCAATTATCACTACAAGAAAAAGGTTAATAGACATCACCCATTAGATATCGTCCAGTCCTGCAACCGATTTCTAATATTTAATAGACATCATCCCGCGTAAATGTGATGTCTTTCTCTATTTAGGACATCGTCTCATATTCAAACCGATGTCTTAAATTTCATAAAAAAGAAAATCAATCCGCGGCAACCCCAATTGTAACACCCCCAAATCCGGGGTCGGGGATCCGGGTTGTCACGAGTTCCATTTCCCTTAATAACACCCAATCTTAATAAATAATCAACTACTCTGTACTGTGACCCCACAATAAACACACACACCACAAGTTATAGTCTCAGAGATGAACACTCAAAAATAACACAAGTCCTTATATTCCACAATTATAAACCGTTACACCTTAAAAAGGTTCTGAATAAATTTACATATTCCTTGCCATTATTACAATTCATATTATACATAAGTCTGGTTCATCAATAGTTGAAAACCTAGCCTATTGGTAGCTCCTACCTCAGCTACGGCGACATCAACGCTTTCAGAAGACTGCGAAACATTTTCTAACCGCTTGCGAATCGGGAGCTTGGTCCTGTTCATCTTTTCTATCTGTTGTTGTGTGATGAAAGAAGAAAGCAAGGGTGAACAGCAAGCCCACCAAAATAATATGTATAATGATTAACAATATATGAGCCTTCTCATAGTACTCATGAAAGTCTTGGTCAAAAGAAATGAACCAAGTTTGATATCTTAATGCGATGAAGTCGCAAAATATTCAGTATATATACATATATACTTTTCAAAATCTTGGAAGTCCTCTTCCATGCATAATATACACAGAGTTCCAGTTTATAACTGTATAAAAATATCGTCGCAAGGTGATCTCATATATCTACCCTTGTCTCAACGTTTTTCTGAAAATCTTTGATATGCATAAGATAATCATTAACTAGATATAAGTTGAAAATATGAAGTTACAAGATACCCCAATATACTTATATCTTTTCCAAATATTACTTGAACTACCACCGTTCAAGTTATAATCAGTTCAAAAGTTCATCACATAGATGAGACTACAAGACAAGATTTAAATATATTCAATCTTTGAATATCATTATAAATAATGAAGTTACGAGATACTTCATTAAATCCCGATATATATATACACATATATATACATTTCATACACTCCTTGAAAACCTCTGTTATGAAAATTATAAACAGAGTTGCAATATCCAATGAATTTGGAAAGGAGAAAACCTTGGCATAAACCTGATATCTTGCTGATCAGGCAAAGATACCAATAGGTAACCTTTTCTACTAGTAGATGGACGAATTCCCCACTGGTCATCACCCTGGCCGCAATAGGACCTTATGCTGGACTGCCACTCAGCCACTTACGCATTTGATGGACTCCCACTGAGCCACTTACACTTTCATGGACGCCCACTGAGCCCATGTTGCTTATGCCAACTCAAATAGATGAACTTACTTCCCGAACGATGGGCAAGTAATCAAGATTTTTTCTCAAAACAGCAACCTCGTTGCGAATGTAAAATACACCACTGAGCCGGATCCCTCAAGTTTTGAAAGAGTATTTAAATCCCCTTTAAAAGGAAGATCTTAAATATAAAAATGAGTTTTGGGATTCGCTCTAACTTTTAAAAATCATTTTGAAGACTCGAAAACACTTTAAAGAGTGTTTGGAGTAATGCTGATTTAATGAAATAAATCAGTCCCAATATATTAGAAAATATTATTATTTAAATAATATTCCCATAAAGAATAATCTTTATAAAAATAATTGAAGTAGAAGTTTTAAAACTTATACTTGAAATGAGTATTAAATAACCAAAGATATACTTATACGAAAGTACTATCTTTATTTGAATAATCAAAGATAAGTTTGATTATCGACACCTTATTCTTTAATAAAATAAAGAATATATCTCAGCAAATAATCGGAGTCATAGATCTTCAAATGAATATTCAAATAATATTCATTAAATAATATAAACTGAGTCATAAGCCCTCGAATGAATATTCAAATAATATTCAATAAATAATATAAAGGAGTTATAAGCACTCGAATGAATATTCAAATAATATTCAAATAATAAAATAAAAGGAGTCATAAGTCCTCGAATGAATATTCAAAATAATATTCATTTAATAAAATAAAGAAGTCATAAGCCCTCGAATGAATATTCAAAATAATATTCATTAAAAAAAATAAAGGAGTCATAAGCCCTCGAATGAATATTCGTAATAATATTCATTAAATAAAATAAAGTTATCGAATAAATCTTATTCGATTAATAGTTTTAAAAACTATATCAATATATATATATAAATATATATTATACTCGGGAGTCTCGCCTCCCGGTTTTAGAAAAAGTTCACATTTTGATCCCCTATACTAAGGGTATACGCAAATACCAATTATCTCTAGCATAGGTATTATGCAACGAATAAGCATTTGAACCAACAAATATATAAATCAAGAATACGAAACAGGCATGCATATATACCATATCACATGCTACAATATATCGTAAGAATTTGCTAATAACAAATATGCATTTATCATAAGATCATGCATATACACATATACATCACAACAACAGTATAACGGGTAGAAAACTTGCCTGAGCGATTGGGGGTTACAAATGGCTCGGGACGAGTCTGGTAACCTATAAACAACAAGTAAGTTGGAATTAAACCAAAGTCACTTGTAAATCTATACTTTAACCAACTTAGACTCTAACGCTTGCTTTGCGCTTACTGATTCTCTTAAGTCACTCGAGTACCCTCGGCTCCACCATTTTTAATAATTTAACCATTACGAGTTTTAAGGCGATTCCTTCGCGAGTGTCTTACCAACTGCCTAACACACTTAACATAATTGTTTCATACACTAATTAACCTTTTAAGATCCTTAACCAAGGTTTCAAAGTAAGGCGAGGGGTAATGGTTCGGTCGCGAAACGCCGTTACTTAAAACGGTCGTTTCTCCTAAACCGTACATCGGAATCAAACGAACTACATATCAAAACGAAGCTCGTAATATGAACTATCTAAAAATGGCAATGGTCAAAATCTATCAGGGAGTTCTCGGTTCCTAATGTTATGAACAAAAGCAGTCTAAAGTAAATTGGACATTACGACGGCTATGTTTACGCGATTTCCCAAATTTTTACCATTCCAAATCATATCAATCCAACTACCAATCAACAACAACTCAAGATACACATCAATGCTACTGATTTCAGTCATAATAAGCTCAAGGATCTCAATCCAATCATATATTATAACATCTCCAAATTCAACTAAACTACTTAACAATTAAGCTCGAATCATGCTTATCATTCAAATTACTACTCATCCATCCAAACCATCTCCAAACTTCAACATTCAAACTTATTACTAAAGGGTGTGAAGATTTATACCTTCCTTGGGAGGTGTTAAGTTGCTAGGAAGCCTTAGGGAGCCTCCTACAAGCTTGATCTTTCCAAAGAAATCAAGAACACAAAGTTAGGCTTTGAAGTTTCTAAAAGTCCGATTTAAAGAACTGTAAAAATGAGGGTCTTACCATGCTTATTTGGAAGAGACTTGTGAACAAGAGTTGTAGGACATCTCAATACCTTTCCAACGAGCTATAGAACACAATATTTGAGTGAGTATTGAAGGAGATATGGCAGTTTGAAGTTGCTGGATTTGTTTTAGCCGAGAGCTTTCTGCTTGAAATGGGAAAGTCAACTTCTAATTTTTGTGTTTTATGATATTTGCTTGGTTGCTTCTCCTTTTTGGCCTTGGAAAATGTTTTAGCTTTTTACCATGGTAAATTTTACATGGCCCAAAATCAACCAACAAAACAAAACCCCTTGTCATGCTTATGTCATCTTGCACAAGTCATAATGCTTCCACTTGTCCACACCTTGTTGGTTTGATGACATCATCATCCTTAACCTCCTTGATTAACTCCTAATTGCTTGCCTAATGACCGCTGATCTGTTATACGGTTCGCTTAACTTTCGTTTTCGTTTATCGTTTGAGGGATCATACCCGGGATCTTATTACTTAGGTTTCTTTAACCTTTCTCAATACATTATATTCCTTTCATGATCCTCTCTTATAATCCTTGAATTTAAATACTTTTTTATTCTGTTACCTTATACTCAATTCTTTCTGTATTTGGTAGATTTTCGGGAAAAATCAAAGTGTTCGGAATTGGATTCTGACGATCTTTACATACATTTATATACCATATAGAGTACTAATAAAATCTCAGAATATCCATAACAGAACCCCTACATAGTGTGGCATGAAAAGTTTTCTCATTCAGCAAAAACACTATTCATAAGGGTTTCAAAAATTTCCAAAAATTGGGGTTATTACAGTCTCCCCTCCTTAAAAGGATTCCGTCCCGGAATCAAATAGAAAATGAATAGGGATACTCTCTTAGCATTGCACTTTCTAACTCTCGAGTAAATTTTCCCACATTGTGGTTCTACCATCAAACTCTGACTAGTTTGATAACCCTTTTCCTAAGCAATTGTTCCTTTTCACTTTATAACCCTTCCTGGTTGCTCCATATAGGTTACGTCTGGTTGCATGTCTATGCGCTCATATGCCCCTATTTATCTGGCATCCGAATTACACTTCCTTAACATTGATACGTGAAACACGTTATGACTTGCTACATGTTCTGGGGTAAGGCTAGCTCATATGCTAACTTCCCAATACTTCTTAATATATCCAAGGGTCCGACAAATTGTGGACTTAGCTTTCCTTTCTTTCCGAATCTCATCAATCCTTTCCAAGGGTTTCCAAGGGGATACCTTTAACAACACTAGGTCCCCTACTTCCTATTCTTTGTCCTTTCGTGTCAAATCAACATACTTCTTATGTCCATCTTGGGTTACTACCAGCCGTCCTCTGATTAGATCTATTATATCCTTGGTCCTTTGGACTACTGCGGGTCCGAGCATCTTGCGCTCTACAACTTCATCCTAACATAAGGGAGATCGACATTGTCTTCCCTCAAGGATCTCATAAGGCGACAACTCGATAATGACATAAGATCTATTGTCGTAAGAAAACTCAATCCGTGTTAAGTGATCATTCCAATTTCTTTCAAGTCTATTGCACAGACTCTCATTATAGCTTTTAGCATTAGAGCTTTTGCTTCTCAATACCCATTCTTTTCCAGTTCGTAATCGCTACTACCTTCCGTTCCTAATATTATACTGGTTATACTTTTGCTCGTTAGCGTTCTATAACCTTTTAATAACCTCGTCAACCTTAGTATCCCGAATGTGTTTCCATTCCGCATACCACCACAACTTTACTACTCCTTTTTCAGCTGATTCTATCATCGAAAGCTTAGTCCTTCATATAGAAGTAAAAAAAATTATTGAGAGATCACTATGATCATGAACACTTGTTACATTACATAGTTAGTACAGAAGGTGGCCAGCCTTTAGTACTTGACAAGCAATTAAACAATATATGGTATCCTACTCGGCTTCTATCACACAGATAGATAGTCATTCGGCAATACCTCCCTTTCTGGAAGGGTTGTTCTTCTCAGCTTATATGAAATGAAAAGAAGAGAAAAGAACGAATTGAAGAGAATTGTATATGTGAAAAAAAAAATATACTGCCACCAAATATCTGGCTTGGAACCTACCTCTGAACTATAGAGGTTTGATATAGGAGAATAAAACATATGTGTATTTATATCAACATCAAGTATTATAGCATCGCATTTTACATGCTTAAATATTTACTATTCCATCCATCATTCTATGGACCCATGCTCTTGCTCGAGCTTATACACAATCACCTTTGAAACTCCCTCGACATCGAAAATCGAATCTGGGTTTTCATTCTAGACATCACCGTTACTAAAATTCTATGCTTGCACTGCAACCTTCCTCGTATATTAATACGACTCTCTATTGATAAGAAGGAATAAGTATTCAATAGGTAGATAATCGACTTAATTAGTCTATCAATGATAACTTATACACTACCACGACCCGTTTAGTGGTACTCAATCTCAACATCCATTCCAATACAACTCTCACGGTTGTAACCAGCTCATTACTCGCAGAATCATTGCTGCATTACTATGGTCCACTAATGACCTACTGTCGTCATTCACGTTCCACGAAATCTTAATATCTAACCATACGGAGTCCATACATGTCGTATCAAATCCTTCTAAGGAGGTAACATAATCACCATTCCTGATTCATGAAGAACACTCCTTATCCTAACATACATACATGACATGAAGCAGATAAAATTGCAGTAGAGTTTAAATTAAAGCAACGATAGCAGGTTAATACCATTCTAAATCATATGCCTTAAATAGAAGACTTACTCAAAGGTTCGTCTAGTCCTTTTTGAAACATGGTCCTGGCTTATCTCAAGATAGGACCTTCTAAGATAGATAGCCCGTTCATGGCGATTACACGAATTAAACCTTTACCAACTACTATTACGGTTGGGTATTGCACAGTCATCAGAAGGAATGTCAATCTTCCAAACCATAATACAACCTTCACAGCTTTAACCATCATCACTGTATTCTTTTGGCACAAGCACCTATAATTATCCTCTTACCTTTAAAGTGCCGGCCACCTTTTTGGCCTTTCCTGATAGTAAAATTTCCTTACAGTCAATGTCATTTTAACCACCTCCAAATAGTTTTCTACCTCATTTCAATCACAGCTTATGTGAAGATGTTTTCCTTAAAATCTGATAAGTAAAAAAAATATCACCATTTTTCCATAAGTTATTGCCTCAGTCTTTAGAGGTTAATCACTGTCACGACTGACTCTCAATCATACTTAGAACATCTTTTATCCTAGGCCCTAATTGCCCTGAACAATTTCGACCTTTACTGGTTCGATCCATACTTTCTCGTGGTTTAACACGGGCCCCACTTGGCATCATTATAATTACGTCATATTTCCTTTATCAACATTTTTATTCTTGAGAATTTTAAATATTACCTTTCTCCTTGTAAAACCTCTAAGGTTATCCTCGAATCGTTCCTCCTGTATTCCCTAGATACAGGGCATATCAAGATACCATTTATTAATACCAGAATCATTGTCTATATACTTCTGAAAAATTTCTCCACTGATTCTTAAAGGTTGTTATTACCTTAATCCTTTCCAATTCATACTGTCAAAACTCACACTATCCCTATTAAGGGTGAAATTCCAACCTTTATGCATTCCCCGAGGATTCATTTTAAGTTACCGATGTTCTATCCTTAATTCCACCTTTAAAAGGTACATGCATCCTTCCATGGATAAATCAAGTCATATATCCCTGATAAGGGTATCTTATTCAATCATTCCCACCTCGATAGTATATGCCTAATTTCACAATAACATCTGTATTCAAAATGAGGTCAATCAATATGGCCTCCAAAAGATAAGAACGGTTATCCGCTTTTCTAACCTGATTCAGTAATGATAACAGGGATGTTCTAGAAGATGTTTGTCGTGTTCAACGTGAACCTTTTAGTTCTAACTACTCATTTACCTCTTTTATTTATCTCAACAGTCATCTCAATGTTGGGATATCTTTCATACCTGGCGTCTCCCTTTCTGGGTATCGTGCCCCCGGTCTTACACTTCACATTCTTGAAGGTCACTTCCTTCATCCAATTTTCCTAATTTCTTACTTTCTTGTCTCCTCAGTCCATCCGTGTTTCCTTATTAATCAATCGATCTATCTCAAATTTTCATCGAATACTGTCAACTTCAAGGGAATTAACTTTACATATCGCTTACGCCTTCAAACCTTGAATTTATCTCATGATCAGTCACCATCGCGCTGATGATGACACACTTCTCTATATTTATTGCAAGGGTTTCTTAGAGTTTCCCATACCTAACTCCCTTATCACTTCTCAACTCTATTTCCTTTATATCCATTTATACTCCTTCCCTTTTCAGTCTTTTATTTTCGTTTCCATTACAACCATTACATGAACCAACACAACATAAGCATTGATTTCAAACATCCCGTCATTCTGGATTCGTGTCCTCAGAACGAATCTTGACAACTTTTACAACTTAGATTCATAATTCATCATACTCGTCCGCTTTTGTTCTGGCTCTAAAGCTTTTACACTACCTCCATAACCTTGGGAAGTACTTTCCCGAAAACAATTGTCTGAACTTTAATCAGTTTATTATAACCTCTGGCTCCGTGCCTTTCTTGGCCTTTCACCAACGGGTGGCCTCTCTCTTACGGGGGTAAGTGACAAAAACAGTCTTTTGTGCTTCGTCAATCATTTAGAATC
Source organism: Apium graveolens (assembly GCF_009905375.1). Classification (NCBI taxonomy): domain Eukaryota; kingdom Viridiplantae; phylum Streptophyta; class Magnoliopsida; order Apiales; family Apiaceae; genus Apium; species Apium graveolens. The sequence continues at coordinate 4,243,395 of NC_133647.1, read as the reverse complement.
TCAAATAATTCCTATATTTCCTTTAGCCAGGCTCTTGCCTCGACTGGGTCAAACTGTTCCTTGGAACTCTGAGATCTTAGCGACTTAAAGGTCATGAAAGGATTTCCTACCGCATTGCTTCCTTAAGGTGGTGGTTGGGAATAAAAGTATAAGTTCTGTTTAGACAGGTCCATGAATTTCCATATAGGAGTACCGTCTCGGGTCTCCTTATCTTGCTCGACTTCTATTTTCTCAGTATGAAATGTTTCATCCTTCTCCCATACTTGGGGTTATCTTATACGTTAAAATCCTCATTTTCCACTTCATTATGTTATGGGTTCCTTCTATCTTGATGGCGTCCTCCCTGACTATCACATTCAGGGTTTGCCCTAAATCTTATTCCTTGAACCATGACTTTCATCTAGGATCGCATCTTTAAGCTCTTAAACATTTGGAACCCAAATTCTATAGGAATACCTCATTATTCCCTTATCATCTTTCTCGGTATTAATCTCATATCTATTTGTTGGCTCTCTGCCTTCATTCATCACTTTTTCTGGCACAATATGTTCTTTTCCAATAATTCGGTCTGTCTTGCAATCTCAAACAGCTTTTCGGTACCGGCTCCGGTTACCTTCACTTTTATTTCCATTTTCTCAAAATCTCTTATAAACTCTCTCAAAGACATTATCATCTTGAGTCTCTCCTTTTTACTAAGGGCATCAGCCACCACATTGGCTTTCCCCGAATGATAAAGAATCTCATAATCGTAATCCTTGATTATCTCTAACCACCTCATTTGGCGCATGTTGAGCTCTTTCTGTGTGAAAATGCACTAGAGCACTTATGGCTTGTGTAAATCTCGTACTTCTCTCCATACAAGTAGTGCATCCAATATTTAGGGCAAAACTATTGCCACGAGCCCAAGCTCATGGATGGGGATATCGAATTTTATATTCCCTTAATTGTCTTGATGCGTACACGATTACCTTCTTGTGCTGTATAAGAAGCACCCTAATTCCTTATGCGAAGCGTCACTACACATCACAAAATCTCCTTTTCCATCCGGCAACGCCATCATAGGGGTCGTCACCAATCTTTGCTTTAATTCTTGAAAGTTGTTCTCGTATTTCTCTGTCCATTCAAACTTCTCAGTCTTACGAGTAAGCCGCGTTAAAGGGGGCTACTATCTTTACAAACTTGAACGAACCTCTGGTAGTGACCGACCAATCCTACCTCTGGGAGTTGCCTTAACCATGGTCATGAATTCCTCAGTGGTCCTTTATTCATTCTTGTCAGGATCCTTCACGGGATCCTTCTCAGCAACAATCCCTTCTAGGACAACATCCTCAACCGCTACATCCTCAATATCAACATCATCCGGTCCTGCATTAGGACGCTCTATCGGATCCACAATCCGATCTCCAATTAGTAATAAAACATCATCGCGCTGTTACTCCTCAACCTCAGGGTTCGGAGTCCCGCTACCATATACGATAACGAACTACGCTTCTATCACGATATTTATAAGGGTTCCCATAAGGGTTTTAACTGTCAGTACTACGTTAGGTAGCCCGACTATGAACTTGACAAGAGTTCTTATTATCTTAGTTATTATTTTAATGTCACATCATCTCTGAGGTTTATAACGCTTAGCTCTGATACCACTTCTGTAACACCCCCAAATCCGGGGTCGGGGATCCGGGTTGTCACGAGTTCCATTTCCCTTAATAACACCCAATCTTAATAAATAATCAACTACTCTGTACTATGACCCCACAATAAACACACACACCACAAGTTATAGTCTCAGAGATGAACACTCAAAAATAACACAAGTCCTTATATTCCACAATTATAAACCGTTACACCTTAAAAAGGTTCTGAATAAATTCACATATTCCTTGCCATTATTACAATTCATATTATATATAAGTCTGGTTCATCAATAGTTGAAAACCTAGCCTATTGGTAGCTCCTACCTCAGCTACGGCGACATCAACGCTTTCAGAAGACCGCAAAACGTTTTCTAACCGCTTGCGAATCGGGAGCTTGGTCCTGTTCATCTTTTCTATCTGTTGTTGTGTGATGAAAGAAGAAAGCAAGGGTGAGCAGCAAGCCCACCAAAATAATATGTATAATGATTAACAATATATGAGCCTTCTCATAGTACTCATGAAAGTCTTGGTCAAAAGAAATGAACCAAGTTTGATATCTTAATGCGATGAAGTCGCAAAATATTCAGTATATATACATATATACTTTTCAAAATCTTGGAAGTCCTCTTCCATGCATAATATACACAGAGTTCCAGTTTATAACTGTATAAAAATATCGTCGCAAGGTGATCTCATATATCTACCCTTATCTCAACGTTTTTCTGAAAATCTTTGATATGCATAAGATAATCATTAACTAGATATAAGTTGAAAATATGAAGTTACAAGATACCCCAATATACTTATATCTTTTCCAAATATTACTTGAACTACCACCGTTCAAGTTATAATCAGTTCAAAAGTTCATCACATAGATGAGACTACAAGACAAGATTTAAATAGATTCAATCTTTGAATATCATTATAAATAATGAAGTTACGAGATACTTCATTAAATCCCGATATATATATACACCTATATATATACATTTCATACACTCCTTGAAAACCTCTGTTATGAAAATTATAAACAGAGTTGCAATATCCAATAAATTTGGAAAGGAGAAAACCTTGGCATAAACCTGATATCTTGCTGATCAGGCAAAGATACCAATAAGTAACCTTTTCTACTAGTAGATGGACGAATTCCCCACTGGTCATCACCCTGGCCGCAATAGGACCTTATGCTGGACTGCCACTCAGCCACTTACGCATTTGATGGACTCCCACTGAGCCACTTACACTTTCATGGACGCCCACTGAGCCCATGTTGCTTATGCCAACTCAAATAGATGAACTTACTTCCCGAACGATGGGCAAGTAATCAAGATTTTTTCTCAAAACAGCAACCTCGTTGCGAATGTAAAATACACCACTGAGCCGGATCCCTCAAGTTTTGAACGAGTATTTAAATCCCCTTTAAAAGGAAGATCTTAAATATAAAAATGAGTTTTGGGATCCGCTCTAACTTTTAAAAATCATTTTGAAGACTCGAAAACACTTTAAAGAGTGTTTGGAGTAATGCTGATTTAATGAAATAAATCAGTCACAATATATTAGAAAATATTATTATTTAAATAAAATTCCCATAAAGAATAATCTTTATAAAAATAATTGAAGTAGAAGTTTTAAAACTTATACTTGAAATGAGTATTAAATAACCAAAGATATACTTATACGAAAGTACTATCTTTATTTGAATAATCAAAGATAAGTTTGATTATCGACACCTTATTCTTTAATAAAATAAAGAATATATCTCAGCAAATAATCGGAGTCATAGATCCTCAAATGAATATTCAAATAATATTCATTAAATAATATAAACGGAGTCATAAGCCCTCGAATGAATATTCAAATAATATTCAATAAATAATATAAAGGAGTCATAAGCACTCGAATGAATATTCAAATAATATTCAAATAATAAAATAAAAGGAGTCATAAGTCCTCGAATGAATATTCAAAATAATATTCATTTAATAAAATAAAGAAGTCATAAGCCCTCGAATGAATATTCAAAATAATATTCATTAAATAAAATAAAGGAGTCATAAGCCCTCGAATGAATATTCGTAATAATATTCATTAAATAAAATAAAGTTATCGAATAAACCTTATTCGATTAATAGTTTTAAAAACTATATCAATATATATATATATATAAATATATATTATACTCGGGAGTCTCGCCTCCCGGTTTTAGAAAAAGTTCACATTTTGATCCCCTATACTAAGGGTATACGCAAATACCAATTATCTCTAGCATAGGTATTATGCAACGAATAAGCATTTGAACCAACAAATATATAAATCAAGAATACGAAACAGGCATGCATATATACCATATCACATGCTACAATATATCGCAAGAATTTGCTAATAACAAATATGCATTTATCATAAGATCATGCATATACACATATACATCACAACAACAGTATAACGGGTAGAAAACTTGCCTGAGCGACTGGGGGTTACAAATGGATCGGGACGAGTCTGGTAACCTATAAACAACAAGTAAGTTGGAATTAAACCAAAGTCACTTGTAAATCTATACTTTAACCAACTTAGACTCTAACGCTTGCTTTGCGCTTACTGATTCTCTTAAGTCACTCGAGTACCCTCGGCTCCACCATTTTTAATAATTTAACCATTACGAGTTTTAAGGCGATTCCTTCGCGAGTGTCTTACCAACTGCCTAACACACTTAAAATAATTGTTTCATACACTAATTAACCCTTTAAGATCCTTAACCAAGGTTTCAAAGTAAGGCGAGGGGTAATGGTTCGGTCGCGAAACGCCGTTACTTAAAACGGTCGTTTCTCCTAAACCGTACATCGGAATCAAACGAACTACATATCAAAACGAAGCTCGTAATATGAACTATCTAAAAATGGCAATGGTCAAAATCTAGCAGGGAGTTCTCGGTTCCTAATGTTATGAATAAAAGCAGTCTAAAGTAAATTGGACATTATGACGGCTATGTTTACGCGATTTCCCAAATTTTTACCATTCCAAATCATATCAATCCAACTACCAATCAACAACAACTCAAGATACACATCAATGCTACTGATTTCAGTCATAATAAGCTCAAGGATCTCAATCCAATCATATATTATAACATCTCCAAATTCAAATAAACTACTTAACAATTAAGCTCGAATCATGCTTATCATTCAAATTACTACTCATCATTCAAATTACTACTCATCCATCCAAACCATCTCCAAACTTCAACATTCAAACTTATTACTAAAGGGTGTGAAGATTTATACCTTCCTTGGGAGGTGTTAAATTGCTAAGAAGCCTTAGGGAGCCTCCTACAAGCTTGATCTTTCCAAAGAAATCAAGAACACAAAGTTAGGCTTTGAAGTTTCTAAAAGTCCTATTTAAAGAACTGTAAAAATGAGGGTCTTACCATGCTTATTTGGAAGAGACTTGTGAACAAGAGTTGTAGGACATCTCAATACCTTTCCAACGAGCTATAGAACACAATATTTGAGTGAGTATTGAAGGAGATATGGCAGTTTGAAGTTGTTGGGTTTGTTTTAGCCGAGAGCTTTCTTCTTGAAATGGGAAAGTCAACTTCTAATTTTTGTGTTTTATGATATTTGCTTGGTTGCTTCTCCTTTTTAGCCTTGAAAAATGTTTTAGCTTTTTACCATGGTAAATTTTACATGGCCCAAAATCAACCAACAAAACAAAACCCCTTGTCATGCTTATGTCATCTTGCACATGTCATAATGCTTCCACTTGTCCACACCTTGTTGGTTTGATGACATCATCATCCCTAACCTCCTTGATTAACTCCTAATTGTTTGCCTAATGACCGCTGATCTGTTATACGGTTCGCTTAACTTTCGTTTTCGTTTATCGTTTGAGGGATCATACCCGGGATCTTATTACTTAGGTTTCTTTAACCTTTCTCAATACATTATATTCCTTTCATGATCCTCTCTTATAATCCTTGAATTTAAATACTTTTTTATTCTGTTACCTTATACTCAATTCTTTCTGTATTTGGTAGATTTTCGGGAAAAATCAAAGTGTTCGGAATTGGATTCTGACGATCTTTACATACACTTATATACCATATAGAGTACTAATAAAATCTCAGAATATCCATAACAGAACCCCTACATAGTGTGGCATGAAAAGTTTTCTCATTCAGCAAAAACACTATTCATAAGGGTTTTAAAAATTCCCAAAAATTGGGGTTATTACACCAATTCTTCCCCCCCTAGCCAAAATATTCCCTCTTTACCAAATTTTTTTATATTCCCCGTCTTTCATCTTTCACTCCGAAAAATTCCCCCTCTCAGACTCTCCCTCTCATCCCTCTCTAATCTCTCTATCTCTCCCGAACTTCCATTTATTGGTCTTCAGCTATCTTTGCTATCGTATTCTCATCCTCAAAGCCAAGCTTGCAAACCATAGTTTTTTAGATTGGGGTTTTTTTTTCAATTAAAACCCTAATTTTTAAAATTAGGGATTTTTCTAAAATTGAAACCCTTATTTAATATAATGAGCACAGTATGATTTTTAAGTTACTAACTATTTTGATTTAATTTTTGTATAGGATAATTGTTGTTGTGTTTCTGGCGTATTGTATAAGGGGAATGGCACGGGCTTTTGATTCCAACTCGGCTAAACCCCAAGAACAACACACCGAGTCAGCTCAGTTGTTTCAGGTATTGACTCAGTAATTGTTGTGCTTTTGAATGGTTCTTCTTATTTTTGTTATAGTTTGAAGAATTGTACTGCTGGATTTTGATAGTTGTAGTAATATTGCTGATGTTTTTTGAGGAAATTTTTGAGTTATTTACATTTAAGTTGCAATGACAAAGAGCCTCGCAATTAAGTGGAATTTCGATTTCTTTTTAGTAATTATTGTTGAGGGTTCTTTGCTTCTTATCATTATTTGATTCTATTATGAAAATTTAATGGTTATGTTGTTATAATTAATGCCTTATGATGCTCCGTTTAATATATGTATTGCGATTTGCAGAAGAATTTGCAAGATTTTGAGAACTTAGGTACATTCGGTGGGCCAGGTTCTTCGTCGTCGGTAGTCGGAGCTCCGGTAAATAAAGATCAGATAATGCAATCAGTTGAGCAGCTCGTGCTGGATCTCACATCGTTTTTATTATTTGTTTTTAATTCAATTGATGTCTTTTGTGTTTTATGCGATATCAATTTGTTGTTAATTGAATTAATATTTCTGTTTTATTATTTTCTTACTTTTTCAATTATTTGATTTTAGTTTTATGAAGATTCTCCTGAAGATGCATACATGAGTCCGAATTGTTTGTTACTTTCCTTTATGAACGTTTGTGTTGGCAAAGATTAAAGATTACTTTTATTTGCAGAGGAATCTATGATTATTTTCGGGTTTTTAATCGAGATTTAATTTTTAAGGAAGCGTTTCTGCTTATAAGGGGGACAATCAGTATCTTAGTATTGAATTTTGATATTTTTGTGATCTATTAAAGCTAGAGCCTGTCTGTTGGATTCCTGGAGGCGGTGGTTTATGTTTCATGTAAGTTTTTAGAATTGATTTATCTTTATTTTATACCTACAGTAGAATTCATTTATAAAAATTCTTTATTATGATATAGGCGGTCTACCTGTGTATGTGCAAGTCACTAAACATGATATCCACTATTTGTTCCATATTTTTGTCATATTGTAATAATTGAAATTAGTGGGAACCTGAGTTAAATTAGTTTCATAAACAAAGATTTATAATTAGGAATTGTGTGCATTTTTTTTTTGTATTTGCAGGAATTTGTTTCAATTTACCCTGTCTTGTCACCACCAAATTTGACGCCAGTACAATCAAACAGAGTCTGGAATGCACTAGCGCTTCTCCAAGTAATTTTCTTTTTCTTTTTGTGACAAATTTATAGCAAAACATTTAGCAAGTGCAACACTAATTTGCAGTAGTGTTAAGAGATGCCTTGATACTATGCATTTCAGTTATATTATAATTATTCATAGATTTATCTACAGTTCTACACCAGTTGATTACTCGTGTTATTGTTTTTGCGGTGTGTGGCTTCCCACCCAGATACGAGAATGTTGTTCCTTAATGGTAAACTAGCATAATAACCCGTGCAAGGCACGGGTCATTTTCTAGAATTTTTTATTCATCATGCAGTTATAATATTTGTATAGCAACTCCAACAATATCCTTATATAGGCTCTTAACTCAAAATAAATGGAGATAAAATTTCTCTCTAACAAGCTCCCTGTCCCCCTCTATAACATTAGGAGCTTCGAATGCTTTCTCACTTTTAGGAGTGAATATCCCCTCAACTATTATTATATTATATTTTTCTTACCCGTTATTTTATATTTAATGAATGAATATAAACAGGGTAGTAAGTGTACGTTTAAAACGAAAAGATTAAACTTAATCTGTAGTATGCCGTTAGTATGTTTACAAATAAAAAGCTACAAATTAACATATATGTTGAATACATAGTTGACCAAAATCTTGAATTTTATTTAAATAAACTATATGTACTGCTCTATATTATTACTGAGTTCACTACTAACTTACAATTAACTTACTCAATTTAGAAAGATAAAAAATGCAAACTGAAGTCAGAACGACTTGCAATGATAATATACAATAATGTAAAATTTACATTATTGTTAATATTGAAGTTGATTTTAATGAAAATATTAATTTTTGAAATTCAACGTATGTATGTATGGAAAAATGTTAGTTTTTTATTTACACTACTGTTAACAAAGTAAGATTAAGTTATATGTATGTGTGTGTGTGTTAGCATGTAAATTATTATATGTTACATCTTTTAGTAAATTATGATGGTTTTAATTATTTATATGCTAATATCTTATTTATGTACATGTATAATCATTATTAACATCTAGTGAGATAATTGATTACTTAAATAACATGCATTTATAATTCTTCAAAAATTAAAATTATGTAATAAATAAATTGCTATAATTTATATAAGGTATTCATATTATCACTGAAAATAATCCATATCTATTTTTTACGCAACCGGGTATCAATCATGGTTGTAACATAAAAATGAATTATATATTTTTAAGACTTATTATTGATATTCATGATTTTTTCAAGAATTCGAAAGAAAAATTATATTTATATCGTTATTTAAACCCTTTTTAAGTTTCTTTCATTACGACTCTAATATTTCTTCATATAATAATTTGATAACATTTTATACTATTCTTCTAAACTTAAAAATTTTTAGTTCGATAAAGTTTTATAAATATGACTTGAACTGGCTAATTCCTTCAAATTATTGAACCAAATATGTTTTTTTCCTTAAATATTATAAAATGCATTGAATCAAATGCTACAATATAGTATAGATATAACTTTTATTTGAATAATTCAAAATATCAAAATAATTTAAAATATTTGTGCAATATTATCTTGATCAATGAATATTGTTGATCTAAAAGAATTCTTTTTAAAAAGTTAGTTTTTTAAAAGTGAAAAATGAAAAATAAATCGATTTAATATATCATCGTAGTTTTAACAAATCTAGTGAGATCTCATTTCAAATTTCAAATATTCTTGAAATTGGGATAAATCCCAAAAATAATAATGCATTACGAGTGAAGTTAGTAATTTTAATATAAATAATCAATTGACTTGATCATATAAAGATCTCAAACACATTAATTTATATTAATATAAGATATTAAAAAATTTCACATTATTAGTAAGATATTCTCGCCGAGCTTTTAATTTAAATTTACTAAACGTAGAATGTGACGATGTTTTTCGGTCAGGTCATGTAGTCAAATTTCGAGTATTTTTTTAACAATGAGCCAAGTTTTAAAATGCATTGACTCATTATAATTCGAAATTATCTAAATATGTAATACCAATATAGATTATTTACATATAAGAGATTCTATTTTCAATATTTAAAAAAAAATTATATATGTACATTTTAATTACTTTTTATAATAAAAAATATGTTAAAAATATATGAGATATATTTTCAAACTAAAAAATAATTAATAAATAAGATAATAATCCATTTATGTACTATGCCTAATTTTATATTTGTAATTCAATTTTTAAAATTAACTGTACAAATATTCAATTAATTATCCTTTTTTTTGCGGAATTCAAGTAAGTATCTTTAAAGTCAAATAAAATATTCATTTAGCACACTTATATATTATGTGTATGATAAAAAGCACATGTGATAATATGGTGTAGTGGTAAGAGGTTGTATATGAATGAAATAACTTGAGTTCGATTCCCACAAATCACATCTTTTATATTAATATTAAAAACAGGGGTAATTTAGTCTTTTCAATGAGACTTTTTAATCTCATGAAATTATACCCTTGTTCTCCTATTATATATAGACTAGCATAATAACTCGTGCGAGGCACGGGTCATTTTCTAGAGTTTTTTTATGTATGCAATTATAATGTTTTTAGTTTTTTTGAAACCATAATATTTTTAGTTATATTCTTATTTGTAAATGTTGTATAATGTCTAACGTATTTATCTGTATATCATTTTCATACAAGACATTACTAAATTACACAACGTTTCCAATATAGTTTATTAAGAAAAATATATGTATTCTTGTTTGTGTTGTATAATTGTATTTTATGAATGAATATAAACAGGGTAGTCAAGGTACGTTTAAAATGAAACAAATAAACTTAATATGTAGAATGTCGTTGATATGTTTACAAAGAAAAAGTTAAAAATTAACATATATGTTGAATAGAGAGTTGACCAAAAATTTTGAATTTCATTTAAATAAACTATATAATTGGTCTATATTATTACTGAGTTCTCTACTAACTTACAGTTAACTTACTCAATTTAAAAAAAAAAAAATAACTGAATTCAGAATTACTTGCAATCATAATATAAAAAATATAAAATTTACACTACTGTTAATATACAAATCGATTTTAATGAAAAATGTTAGTTTTTGAAATTTAACGTATGTATGTTTGGAAAAATGTTAGTTTTTACACTACTCTTAACAAAATAAGATTAAGTTATACGTGTCTATGTTAGCATGTGAATTATCGTATGTTACATTTCTTAGAAAATTACGATGGTTTCAATTATTTATATGCTAAATATCTGATTTATGTTCATGTATAATCATTATTAATATCCAGTGAGGCAATTGATTACTTAAATAACATGTATTTATAATTATTCAAAAATTAAAATTACGTAATAAATAAATTGCAATAATTTATATATGTTATTCACATTATCACTGACAAATAATCCATATATATTTTTTACGCGATCGAGTATCAATCATGTAACATAAATATAAATTATATATTGTAAGACTTATTATTGATGTTCATGATTTTTTTCAAGAATTTGAAGGAAAAATTGAAATTATAATGTTATTTAAATTATTTTTAAGTTTCTTTCATTACAACTCTAATATTTCTTCATATAATAATTTGATAATATTGTATGCTATTTTCCTAAAATTAAATATTTTTCAATTCGATAAAGTTTTATAAATATTAGTTGAACTGGTTAATTCTTTCAAATTATTGAACAATATATATTTTTTAAATAGTATAAAATGTATTGAATCAAATACTACAATATAGTATAGATATAACTTTTATTTGAATAATTTAAAATATTAAAATAATTTAAAATATTAAAATAATTCAAAATATTTGTATAATATTATCTTGATCAATAAATATTGTTTATCTAAAAAAATTCTTTTTAAAATGCTAGTTTTTTTAAAGTGAAAAATGAAAAATAAATAGATTTAATATATCATCGTAGTTTTAACAAATCTCGTGAGATCTCATATCAAATTTCAAATATTTTTAAAATCAGGACAAATCCCAAAACACTATTGCGCTATAAGTGAAGTTAGTAATTTTAATACAAATAATCAATTGACTTGATCCTATAAATACCTCAAACACATTAATTTATATTAATATAAGATATCAAAAATTTCACATTATTGGTAAGATATTGTTGTGCATATGTTGTGTAGTTGATGATTTCATAAACAAAACATCTAAGTAGATTTTACTTAGTGAAATAATGTAGCACTCGACAGATAAGAATGATAGTCCCAACGGATAACTCATTATAGTCCCGACGGATGTTAACTAATTATCCATCGAGTGAGTAGCTTATGTAATAATAAGTCTGTAGCACAGTTCTGTATACATCTTTGTATAGATTCTGTAGTAGCCTATAAGTCATGTTGACTTTAACTAGATATGCAGAGTAGGTTGATTAATTGTATATAGATGATGTCTTGTAATTCTGCATAAGTGAAATCAAGTCAAGTGCCAAAATAGCTACCAACGGATGATTAACAAAGCCATCGACGGATGATCAAATGAATATCAACGGATGTTTAAAATAGCAGTCGACGGATGATCAATGAAGCCATCAACGGATGTTCAGAAAGTCGACGGATGATCATATATCCAACAGATGTTCATAGAATCCAACGGATGATCATTTAAAGAATTAAAACAGCAGTTGAACAGTGAAAGCTGAGCACAGCCGTCGAGATGTATACAAATCTACTGTGGAAGCCCATTAACTGGGTAATAGAAGACGAAAAGCAACAAAGTTTAAGACTGATAGTTTGTATATTTATTCAGTCTTTTTGACTTTGTAATCTTGGTAATATATAAACCAAGAACGTAGAAAATAAAAAAACAAGAAGTTGAGAAACAAAAACAAAGAAATCTTTGTAAGCAGAATCATTAACATTTCCATGTATTCTCAGCAGTTCAATTTGTAAGCAGCTGTGAGCATTCTTGCACACAGAGTCCTCTCGATATATAATATATATCTCTGGTGGAATTGTTCAAATCCACCAGAAAGTTTTTAAAGACTCTTGTTTTTAATTACTTATGTTTTGATTCAATTAAGTTTCAATTCCGCATTGTGCTAATCAAAACACTTATATCTATATTCGAGTTGAACATTTTTATTTCGAGAAAAAGGTTCAAGAATTCCATTCAACCCCCCTTCTATAATTCTTGCTATATTGTTAAGGGACTAACAATTGGTATCAGAGCAAGCTCTTAATCTATAAAGAGTTTAAAGATCAAAACAATTCAGCAAGATGAACAAGAAAGACGTTGGAGTCAAGATTCCTTTACTTGATAAAGATAATTACCATCATTGGAAGGTAAAGATGCATCTTCATATGTTTTCTCAAGATGAGGCCTATGTGGATTGCATAGAAAGAGGTCCTCATGTTCCAATGAGAGCTGCAACAGGAAACGAGCCATCTGTTCCCAAACCAAGGCATGAATGGTCTGATCCTGACATTGAACAAGTTAGGAAGGATAAAAAGGCCATGAATATTCTGTTCAATGGAGTTGATGCAGACATGTTTGACAACATTATAAACTGCAAAACTACCAAGGAAGTCTGGGATACTATACAGATAATCTGTGATGGCACTGAGCAAGTTAGAGAAAATAAAATGCAGCTCTTGATTCAGCAATATGAGCATTTTCACAATGAGGAAAGTGAGTCACTTACTGACATTTTTAGTAGGTTCCAAAAACTACTAAATGCTCTTAAGTTGCATGGAAGAGTCTATCAGACTAAAGACTCTAATCTGAAATTCCTTAGATCTCTTCCAAAGGAATGGAAACCAATGATAGTCTCCTTAAGAAACTCACAAGATTATAAAGAGTTTACTTTGGAGAGACTGTATGGCATCCTGAAGACCTATGAGCTTGAGATAGAGCAGGATGAAAGGATGGGGAGAGGAGAGAAGAAAGGAGGATCCGTTGCACTAGTTGCTGATTTGGAAAAGGAGAAGGAAGTGGAGATGGAAGCTGTTGAGTCAACTTCTAAGGTCTGTGAAAATAAGGGCAAGGGGCTTGCAGTAGAAAGTGAAGATTCATTGAGCCAAGATGACATAGAGGACATTGATGAGCACCTAGCATTTCTTTCCAGGAGATTTGCCAAGCTTAAGTTCAAGAAGAACTTTGGAGCAGCCAAGCCAAATAGAAACATGGTGGATAAGTCAAAATTCAAATGTTTCAAATGTGGCTTGGCAGGGCATTTTGCAAATGAGTGTTGAAAGTCAGATTCCAGTAAGAAAAGGTTTGAGCCTGTGGATTATAAGCAAAAATACTTTGATCTACTCAAACAAAAGGAAAGGGCTTTTATTACACAAGAGAATGACTGGGCAGCATATGGTTTGGATGAAGATGAAGATGTCAGCTATGTCAATCTAGCCCTAATGGCCAAGTCTGATGAAACAGAGACAAGTTCCTCAAGCAATCAGGTAATCACTACAAACCTTGCACATTTATCTAAAGTTGAGTGTAATGATGACATAAATGACATGTCTACAGAATTATATCATTTGCGTGTTACACTTAAGTCTCTTACTAAAGAAAATGCTAAAATCAAAGAAAACAACTTGTTTTTAAGTGAGAGGAATAATGTGCTTGAGTCTCAGTTTATTGATTTTGAGAAACTAAGGATTGAGTGTAAGATTGCCAAGGAGGAATTAACTGAGTCCTTGAAAAAGGAAGAGATTTTAAAGAAGCAGCTCGAGCGTGAACAGGAGGTGATTAAAGCATGGAAAACATCCAGGTATGTCCATACTCAAATCACCAAAGTTCAAGGAATTGAGTCTTTTTCTGATGAAGCCTGGAAAAAGAATAAAGAGAAACTAGAACCTAATTTGGTAGATGGTTTGCTGACAGATGTAGACTCGACGGATGATGAGGACTATCCGTCGGATAACAAAAAGTTTTATCCGTCGAAAGATGAAAATCCTCATCCGTCGGCTGTAAGCAAGCCCATTAGCAAAGCCAAACTAATGAAGCTAAATGAGAAGTATGGGTCTGTTTCCAAGAACTTTGTTTCAGGAGAGTCAAGTCAAGTTAAGAAAGGGAAAAAGGCTAATGTTGGTCACATGACTGTCAAACAGTTAAGTGACAGACTTGAGAAAATTGAGGTAAAAACAGAGACTAAAAGGAAAAACAATAGGAATGGTAAAGTAGGGATTAACAAACACAATAACTACACACCTGATAAATATGCTCCTAGAAAAATCTGTGTCAAGTGTGGTAGTGTGAATCATTTGTCTGTTAATTACAAATCTGCCATGCCTACTCCCATGTCTGTTCAGTCTCAATTTCCTAACATGAATGCCATACCTCCCATGCCTGTTAATGCTATGCCTACACAGAATATGAATGCACAGTTTGCTAATATGCCATTTGCACCTAATCCATATTATGCTGCATATAGTATGCCTCAAATGCCATTTAGCATGCCTTACTGGAATAACATGTTTACATCAAGCATGCCATTTCCCGGTAGCCATAATATGCATGATAATTTTGTTGCATTAAATGGTTTCAAAGGCCCAACCCAAATGACTAAGGAAGAATCTGAAATTCCTAAGTCAAATGAGTTAAGACTTAAGAAACAGAAGAAGAAAGCTAACAAGGCAGGACCCAAGGAAACTTGGGTACCAAAATCAACTTGATTTGATTTTGATGTGTGCAGGGAAATAGAAGGAATCTTTGGTACTTGGATAGTGGTTGTTCAAGACACATGACTGGTGATTCTACCCTGCTCACAGAGTTTAAGGAGAGAGATGGCCCAAGTTTTACTTTTGGAGATGACAGCAAGGGTTATACTGTGGGATATGGCTTCATTTCAAAGGACAATGTCATCATTGAGGAGGTTGCCTTAGTGGATGGTCTCAAACATAATTTGTTGAGTATCAGCCAGCTTTGTGACAAAGGAAATTCAGTAACCTTCAACAAAGAAGCATGTGTTGTGACTAATAATCAAAGCAACAAAGTAGTTCTCACTGGTGTGAGAAGAGGAAATGTGTACCTAGCTGATTTCAACTCAACTAAAGCAGAATCTGTAACTTGTCTTCTCATTAAAGCAAGTCAAGATGAAAGTTGGCTATGGCACAAGAAGCTATCTCATTTAAACTTCAAGACCATGAATGAGCTGGTAAAGAAAGAACTAGTCAGAGGCATTCCTCTAGTGGAGTTTACAAAGGATGGACTGTGTGATACCTGCCAAAAAGGGAAGCAGATTAAAGCATCATTCAGGAAGAAACTTGATTCAGCAATTGAAGAGCCTTTGCAACTGCTTCACATGGATTTGTTTGGACCAGTCAATGTATTGTCAATTTCAAGGAAGAGATTTTGCCTAGTAATTGTGGATGATTTCTCAAACTTCTCTTGGACATATTTCCTAAAGTCTAAAGATGAGGCTAGTGAAATCATCATCAATCACATAAGGCAAGTTAACAATCATCCTAATTTCAAAGTTAGAAGAATCAGGAGTGACAATGGAACTGAGTTCAAGAACTACATCATGAGAGAATTTTGTGAGGAAAATGGGATCTTGCATGAGTTTTCAGCAGCAAGGACTCCACAACAGAATGGAGTAGTGGAAAGGAAGAACAGATCACTTATTGAAGCTGCAAGGACAATGCTTGAAGAATCTAAACTACCAACATATTTCTGGGCTGAAGCTGTAAATACTGTATGCTACACTCAGAATATTTCTCTGATTAATCAAGCAAGATGCATGACTCCCTATCAATTGTTCAAGAACAAGAAGCCAACTCTAAACTTTATTCATGTCTTTGGCTGCAAATGCTATATCCTGAGAAATCAAACTGATCAAAACGGGAAGTTTGATGCTAAAGCAGATGAAGGAATTTTTGTTGGATATGTTGTTGGTAAAGCATATAGAGTCTACAATCTAAGAACCAACATTGTTGTGGAATCTATACATGTTGTGTTTGATGATAAAAAGATTGAAGGACTGGAAGATGGAGATTACCATGAGAGCCTCAAATTCGACAATGTTGAGATGGTTAGTGATGAAAGTGATGATGAGAGTGATCAAGAAACAATTTCTAAGGATAATGCAGACAAATCTACCACCAATGAAGCACAAAACTCAACATCCGTCGAGTTGCATAATGCTTCATCCGTCGGAAGGCAATCTGTGTTATCCGTCGGAAGACAACCCGCCTCATCCGTCGGTACTCAAAATTCACCATCCGTCGGGTAATCAAAAGGAGCGGGAGGTCAAGACAGATCACCTACAGAAAATTCTCCTTTCTCAAATCAAAGATCCACAAACTCAGGGGGAGTTTCTAGCAATCAAAACTCAATCACACATCAAGACAATAATGAGGCCTCTTCATCTAGAGCTAATCTACCTCAGCAAAGGAAATGGACAAAAGATCACCCCTTTGAGCTTATCATTGGTGATGTTTCTTCTAGAGTTCAAACAAGAAGAGCAACTCAGGAAAAATGTCTATACATCAGCTTTCTATCAAAGGAAGAACCAAAGAAGGTAGAAGAAGCTTTGTTAGATCCTGATTGGATTTTAGCTATGCAGGAGGAGCTAAACCAATTTGAAAGGAATAAAGTATGGAAGTTGGTACCCAAGCCTAAAGGAAAGAATCCAATAGACATCAAGTGGGTATTCAGAATCAAGATGGATGAAAATGGCATAATAATCAGGAATAAAGCTATATTGGTTGCTAAGGGTTATTGTCAGCAAGAAGAAATAGCTTTTGATGAAACTTTTGCTCCTGTTGCAAGACTTGAAGCCATCAGAATCTTCTTAGCCTATGCAGTCCATGCCAATTTCAAGGTCTATCAAATGGATGTCAAAAGTGCCTTTCTGAATGGAGATTTGGAGGAAGAAGTATATGCCAGTCAACCTCCTGGTTTTGAGGATCCAAATTTTCCAGAATATGTCTATTATCTTCTGAAAGCACTTTATGGACTGAAGCAAGCACCTAGAGCCTAGTATGACACTTTATCAAAGTTCCTTTTGGAAAATCACTTCACAAGAGGTACTGTAGATAAAACTTTATTTTTCAAAAATGTTAATGGCTCTAGCATACTTGTTCAAATTTATGTAGATGATATTATTTTTGGCTCTACAGATGAGAAACTTTGTAAAAAGTTTGCCAAATTGATGCAAAGTAAGTATGAAATGAGTATGATGGGAGAACTAACTTACTTTCTTGGTTTACAAGTTAAGCAAGTTAGTGATGGAATATTCATTAGTCAAACTAAATATATTTTTGATCTTTTAAAGAAGTTTGATCTAATGGATTGCACATCTGCAAAAACTCCCATGACCACTGCAACTGAGCTTGAATTAAACACTACTGAAAAGTCTGTGGATATTTCAAGTTATAGAGGCATGGTTGGCTCACTTCTGTACTTAACAGCTAGTAGGCCAGATATAATGTTTGCTACATGTTTGTGTGCTAGATTTCAGGCTGATCCTAGAGAATCTTACTTGATAGCTATTAAGAGGATTTTCAGATATCTCAAGAGAACACCAAAACTTGGCATTTGGTACCCTAGAGATTCTGGTTTTGATCTAACTGATTATTCAGATGCAGATTATGCAGGTTGTAGAATTGACAGAAGGAGCACAACAGGAACCTGTCAATTTCTAGGAAAGAAGCTTGTGTCCTGGTTCAGTAAAAAGCAAAATTCAGTTTCTACTTCTACAGTTGAAGCTGAATATATTGCTGCTGGCAGTTGCTGTGCACAGATTTTATGGATGAAAAATCAATTGCTAGACTATGGTTTGCAAGTTGAGAGGATTCCTATTTTCTGTGATAACACAAGTGCAATTGCCATCACTGAAAATCCAGTGCAACATTCAAGGACAAAGCACATAGACATCAAGTACCATTTCATATGGGAACATGTGATGAATGGTACTGTGGAATTACATTTTGTTCCAAGTGAGAAGCAACTTGCAGATATCTTTACCAAGCCACTGGATGAATCCACCTTTTCAAGGTTGGTAAGTGAGTTATGTATGCTTAATTACTCTTAAATTTATCTGAGTTATTTTGCAAGTTGTAATGTAGCCAGAAATTTAGTTGATTTTTAAGTCTTGGATGAAATTTTGGACAAGTCAAAATTTGCATCTCGACGGATGATCCTTATCCATCGAGTTTAGTCATCCGTCGATATACTACTTGCTAATAAAAGTCAATTATTTTTCTGGAATACTTTATGACTCGACGGATATCAGTTTATCCTCATCCGTCGAATTGTCTAAATCTCAGCCGTTAATTCCCTGAACATTATCCATCGAGTATACTTATAGTTTGTAAGCATTACACGACGGATAATGGGTGGAATTTTTACAGTTTACTTTTAAACGACTATTTTAGGCAATTTCTATTGGTTAATTTACTTTTCTTTATTATTTTTATCAGTTATTTTTGAGATAGTATAAAAGCTTATTTCATTCCAATTGTTTTCTTTTATCATTCTCAAATTCAACTGCTTTTATTTCATTCTCTCTCAAGCAAATATTCTCTTTCTCTCCAAGCTTTCACTCTCTAACAATGGCACCTGTAGTAAAGATTATGTCTCAAACTGGGTTCATTTATGAGAAGAACAACTTCACTGCTTTGGTCAATAAGGGTATTCAGCAATCAGAGGACTATCACAAGATGATGGACTTTGTGAAGAACTGCAAGTTCAATTACGCCATGCTGGAATCACCCACAATCTTCTGTGAAGTTGTTGAAGAGATGTGGACCACTGCAATCTACAACTCTACGGACAAGACCATCACTCTAACCATCAAAGGTAATGAATTCTGTATCAATAGTGATGTGTTAAAAGCATGTTTCAAAATTCCTGATAATAATGTGACCTCACCACACACTGACACTGATATTATCAATATGCTAAATTCCATGCATTATGCACTTCCTACTTCTAAACTGAGTGATATTAGAAGAATGGGTCTTAGGAAGGAGTGGAGTTTCATGTGTGATGTAGTTACTAAGGTTTTTTCTGGAAAAGTCAGTAATTTTGATTCTGTGAACATTTCCATGCTTAACATGCTATACATGCTAGTTACATATAAATTTTATAATTTCAGTGACCTTGTCTTGATTGAGTTAGGTTTTAAACTAGGTGAGTTAGCTAAAAGAGGAAAGAATGTGTATTATGCTAGATTTTTCATGTTATTAGCTAACCATCTATGTCAAGAGATTGTACTTGAGAACCCAAACAACAAACTGGCTTGTTAGGTTCAAGAGAGAAGACTCATTGTAGATTTGAACAAAGCCAACCATCACAGGGATGTGCCAATGTTCTATTTTCCTGTAATGTAGGCACCTCAGGTAAGTGAGGTAAGTCCATCCATCCCTACAACTGTTCCAACCTCCTCAATTTCTTTGAGTTCAGGAGTAGCTATGGCAACTGTGACAATGACCAAACAGTTGCCTACCAAAGCTGCCAAAACTACTACTATTTCTAAATCCAAATCAAAGAAAACCCCCTCTAGTATCTCTCAAAAGGTACCAATTGAAAAATCCACCAAAGCCAAAGAGGGAAGTGTGAAGGAGGGTAAGTTAGGTGAGGGAAGGGGTGAACATCAAAGAAACCCCAAGAATAAGGTTGGAGAGTTGAGTGAATCCCAACCTAGCCACACTGCAGTTTCCTAACAAACTGCAGTGTTTAAAAAGGATAAAAACTCACTTCTAGCTGCATCCTCCCAAAAGGATGCAGTTATTGAACAAAGCTCTCAGCCAAGAGCACAGGCCAAAAGGGTTAGGGACACAAGATGACCCCCAAACCTACACAAGAAAGAAGAAATCTAAAACCTTTGGGGATGCACAGGGCACACACACAATGCAAACTGGTGCTAAAGACACAATCCCTGCACTCTCTCAAATTCAGTTTGATGTGGCTCCAATAAATGTGAAGTCACAGCCAAAATCTCTAATAATAGAAGCATCTGAAACACCATACTCATCAACAAACTCTCTGGAAGTGGATATGATAAACACTTCAATTCCTGATTCCCCTTCTTTAACTCTGTTGGGGAAGCCAAAATCTAGTGCAAGTGAGCATCATCTTTTAGATGATTTGTTGGCTCACTTGCCAATTCTTTCAGATTCTATTGTGACATCTGTGCCCCAAATATCTTCAATCAACACAGAGTCAACAATAGTTTCTCTTCCCACCTCATTCATTTCTACTCTCTCGATGAATATTGCTCATCCGTCGAGTAGTGATTGTATCCCGACGGATAAGCCTAACATCAGTTATCCGTCGGATACCATTACCACTCACTCGACGGATATCACTTATCCGTCGAGTATCTCTGCACAACTTCAAACTTCAATTATTTCAAGTGCAGAAGATTTAGTGGTTATACAGTCACTCTTAGGACTGAGAGAGGAAAGTGTATTGAGTGAGATGCTGGGTTGCTCCCAGGCAAAAGGAAAGACAATTTCAGCAACATTACAAAGCTGTAATTGATAACATTTCCTTGGATGCTGACACTTTTACTCACCCTGTGTCAGCCTATCTACTCTTGGCTGCTCAGGGCAATGTGGAGGCAGAACAGACTTTGAACTTAGTACACACCTCAGAATCTCTTCAAAGAGATAAAGCTGTTATCAATATGATGCCTTCTCAAGCTGGTGAGCCATCTGAAGAATTTGAAGTAAATTCTAATGATGATGACTCTGTTTTTTTGGATGGAATCATGAACTTAGGGGAGATGAAGGCCAAAGTTCTATTTCAAATTTACCTGAATGGGCATGGACAAAGGAATCTACACCAGGACAATTTGGTGTATCTTTGGTTAAGCAAGTTATGGCTATTCAAAAGGCCCTTCAGGAAACTTCAGATGCTGGTATTAAGGCTATTCTTCAAGCTCACCTAGACTCTCTACATCTCATGAAGATCCAGCAATTAAGACAGAATCTGAGTGTGGATGAACTAAAAATGGATATAGCTGACTTGAAGACTTACAACTCTGAGAAGCTGGATTCAGTTATGCCATATGGTACCATGCAGGATCTATTACCGAGACTGAGAAGAAAATCAGATTCTGAAAAGAAGCTGGCCAAGTTGGAAGATAGAGTTCAAGTTATTGAAAAGTCTGTGGCCACCATTCTTCAAAATTAACAGTCTCAGACAAACCTTCTAATGCAACTAGCTAAAGCACAAGGCCTAACTTGATGATAACAAAAAGGGGGAGAGAGAATCAAGTAAGGGGGAGAAAGGACCAAGTGAGGGGGAGAAACTTCAAGTACAAATCAACAAAGTAATTGTACCTTCAATTACTGTCTCCAAGCCACCAATTGCAGATGGTATAGATCTAATTGAAGCAGCAGCAACAAACTTAAAGGTTGCTGAAAAAGGAAAGTTGAGTTTGATCAACTGGGAGAAGATTGATGAGGAGATACAGAAAAAGTTTGAACTTGTCAAGGAGCCAGTTAAGTCAGCCATCCATCACTCTCAAGTCAAGCAAATAAGTGTGAATGAGATGAACATGAATTATCTGGAAAGAGGACAATCTTCCTACATCAAGTCTCCAAAGGCTGAAACAATTCTTAAACCAAGGGAAAATTATCCAAAATCATCTTTGAAGAACCCCTTGGACACTGTGTATGAGACACCCAAGCCTGATGAGAAGAAGCTTCTGTCAAGATCAATTATCTTCTATAAAGATCCAGTTGATTCAGCTTCAAAAAGGAGAATTGCTAAGATATTTAGAAATGGAAAGAAAATTTGTGTGGTAGCTGGACATCCACAATTTGCTCAAGAAAAGAGAGAAGAAAAAGCCAGATTGAAGCATGCAAAGAAGCAAGCTGCTCTAGATGCAAAGAAGACTAAACAAAAGAAAGAGCAGATTGTTATCTTGGCCAAGCTGCAGGCTGTGAATTCATCTCAACAAATTCCCTCTCAACCATCTGAAGCTGCTGAATCAAAGAAGCAAATTGAAGAACATAAGAAATCCCCAAGGAAGAAAAAATTGGCTAGAAGAACAAAAAGGAAACTGAATATTGTTGACAAGGAATTGGAAGATCAATTTCCTAAGGAACCCACACCAGCTACAACTCAAGCATCAAAGCCCTCTGTGGTATTTGAAGACATAAGGGTGGTGGATCCCTACAGGAATATTCATGGTGAACCTATTGTGCCAAAGGATGAGCCAATAGAGTGGGATAACATACCAATTCCTAACTTCAGCTTACCAATCCTTAGCAAGCCAAAAAGGACAAAGTCAAGGGCAGTCAAGAAAGTGAAGTTATCACCTCTCAAATCCAAATCAGTTATTAAAGCTCAACCCAAAGTCAACAGGGGAGACTACTTGTACTTGTGTGACATCAAAGAATTTTCAGATCTAAATCTTTATCTAGATGAACTGGATGAAGTGAGGGGAATTGATGCATACAGGAACCTACCTGAAAGGTTAGTGTTTAAGTACAAAGGAGGAAGGGAGATTCAGTGGCCACTTCACAGGATTCTTCAAGAAAGCCAAGTTGTACTGATTAAAGTTTATTCATCCTTCAAGAAGAACTTTGGGTTCAATGTAACTGCAAGAAGACTAGTATTGAAGAAGATTGAAGAACTAAGGAGTATTAGAGCTAAAGATGCACTCCCAAAGACTCTAATCATCCCATACACAGGGAGAAGAGTGCATCTAAGGCCCTACTGGCTGATGGAGTTCATAGATGACAAAGGTGTGAGAAGATTCTTCAGGTTAGAAGACCAACTGAGTATCTCTAGCAATGAGACTCTCTTGGAAATGCAAGAAAAGCTAGATCTATCAGAATCTGATGAACTGGAATTCCACAGGCAACTCCAAAATCAGATTGATGAAAACAACAGAAAGCTTGGAAGAAGATCCAGACCTTCAAGAAACTAGAAAAATCTGCTCAGGCTAGAGGAGCATTTTGAAAATGACTGTGAGCCAAACCTTATACATTTTGATTATTTGAACCACTTTCAGTATTATCTGCTTATCTTTAAAGCTGTATATTTAAGATGTTTTGTTATCATCAGGTATCTCTTAATTTATGGCTACAATTCCAGTAGACATAAATTGGGGGAGATTGTTGTGCATATGTTGTGTACTTGATGATTTCATAAACAAAACATCTAAGTAGATTTTACTTAGTGAAATAATGTAGCACTCGACGGGTAAGAATGATAGTCCCGACGGATAACTCATTAAAGTCCCAACGGATGTTAACTAATTATCCATCGAGTGAGTAGCTTATGTAATAATAAGTCTGTAGCACAGTTCTGTATACATCTTTGTATAGATTCTGTAGTAGCCTATAAGTCATGTTGACTTTAACTAGATATGCATAGTAGGTTGATTAATTGTATATATATGATGTCTTGTAATTCTGCATAAGTGAAATGAAGTCAAGTGCCAAAATAGCTACCAACGGATGATTAACAAAGCCATCGACGGATGATCAAATGACTATCAACGGATATTTAAAATAGCAGTCGACGGATGATCAATGAAGCCATCAACGAATGTTCAGAAAGTCGACGGATGATCATATATCCAACGGATGTTCATAGAATCCAACGGATGATCATATAAAGAATTTAAACAGCAGTTGAACAGTGAAAGCTGAGCACAACCGTCGAGATGTATACAAATCTACCGTGGAAGCCCATTAACTGGGTAATAGAGAATGAAAAGCAGCAAAGCTTAAGACTGATAGTTTTTATATGTATTCAGTCTTTTTGACTTTGTAATCTTGGTAATATATAAACCAAGAACGTAGAAAATAGAAAAATAAGAAGTTGAGAAAGAAAAACAGAGAAATCTCTGTAAGCAGAATCACTAGCATTTCCCTGTATTCTCAGCAGTTCAATTTGTAAGCAGCTGTGAGCATTCTTGCACACAGAGTCCTCTCGATATATAATATATATCTCTGGTGAAATTGTTCAAATCCACCAGAAAGTTTTTAAAGACTCTTGTTTTTAATTACTTATGTTTTGATTCAATTAAGTTTCAATTCCGCATTGTGCTAATCAAAACACTTATATCTATATTCGAGTTGAACATTTTTATTTCGAGAAAAAGGTTCAAGAATTCCATTCAACCCCCCTTCTGTAATTCTTGCTATATTGTTAAGGGACTAACAGATATTTTCGTCAAACTTGTAATTTAAATTTACTAAACGTAGAATGTGATAATGTTTTTCGGCTAGTCATGTAGTCAAATTTCGAGTATTTTTTTAATAATGGGCCAAATTCTGATTTCAAATTCAAAATAAACAAAAATTCATTGACTCATTATAATTCGAACTTATCTAAATATTTAATACCAATCTAGATTATTTATATATAGGCGATTCTATTTTCAATATTTTCTTTAAAAATTATATATATACATTTTATTTGCTTTTTATAATAAAAAATTGCTAAAAATATATGAGATTTATTTTCAAACTAAATAATAATAATAAATAAAATAATAATCCATTTATGTATTTTTCCTAACTTTATATTTAGAATTTAGTTCTTTAAAATTAATTGTACACATATTCAAGTAACTATCATTTTTTTTGCGGAATTCAAGTAGATATCTTTAAAGTTAAATAAAATATATGATAAAAAGCACATATGGCAATATGGTGTGGTGGTACGAGGTTGTATAAAAGAATGAAGCAACCCGAGTTTGATTCCCACAAAACACAACTTTTATATAAATATTAAAAATAGGGGTAGTTTAGTCTTTTCAATGAGACTTTTTAATCTCAAAATATTATCCCCTTGTTGTGCTATTATATATAGAAGAGATATATTTATTTTGTTCTAGCTGTTTCCATTTTGATACAATTACAAACTATTGTTCAGTGACATAAGTCACTTCCTGTAGTTGCAGACTCCGTAGTGTCTTATGATTTTCTAATTCGATTATACTCTATAAATATATTTTTTTAATTCATTTCTAATGTGTAGCAGATGTTGACATCTTATGAATGTTTCGAAAATAAGAGAGACAACTTGTATATGTTATTGCTATATATAAGCTACGGTCTCTCAATGTTTCCTTCAACAATGGTCAAACTATCTATAGTTATATGCCTGCTCATATTAGCTTTACACACACACATCACACATATATGTGTGTTTGTGTGTATCTTAGTAGGTTTAGGAGCTGGATTCTGGATCTTATTACAGTAGTGACTAGATCAGTGTGAATATTTCCATAGCTCAAAGTCAAAAGATCATTTTAGAAAACCAAGAGACAAAAGAAAATGAAATATCAATTATGGAATAGAAAAAAATAAAAGCAGTAATCATAATAATTTCTAATTTATTATTTTTTATCTGCTTCTGCAAAAATTGATTCTTGCAAAATTGTTTGTGGTTAAGCCTAAATTTTGGCAGAGTGCTGCTTGCTTCTTATGCAAAAGTGAATAATTGGTCCACAACAACCAGAAGATATGTAGAGTCTTTATGTTTCTATCAGGCTATGTTCAAATGATGACATAATTAGCTTAATAACATCTGCATGTTCTGTGCATGACTAACAAACATTTACTCGTTTGCAGCTCATATTCCTCTATATCTGTATCATTTTCTCAATGCTACTAGCAAATCAAGGCCATTTAAATACCTAATGCTTACTAGTGTGGGGGTGATCGGTACCCTGGTGAAGGTAATATATTTTTCTTTACATTTGCACAACACACACGTCCACTATGTTCAACTTGAATCATAAACATTTTATTCAGGTGGATGATACTGAAGTTATAAGTTTCCTGCTATCCACTGAAATTATTCCGATGTGCTTGCGTACGATGAAAATGGGGAGTGAATTATCTAAAACAGTTGAGTCTATCCTGAATGCTATATATATATTTGACAGATATATGTCAATGTCAGGTGGCCATATTCATAGTGCAAAGAATCTTATTAGATGATATTGGCTTGGATTACATCTGTACATTACAACTGCAGAATGATTTTTTGCTGTGGGTCACGTTCTGGCAAACATGGTTGGTGCTCTTGCTGCACAACCATCATCACGGCTGTTGAAGCATATTATTCGCTGCTACTTGCGCTTATCAGATAATCTAAGTGTTAGGAATATATGTGCATTAGTTTGATGATATGTTTAACAAAACACTTAAGTAGAAATTCAGTGTCTGTAGCCTCAACGGATAAGACCACTTTGGCTATCCGTTGATGGTGTAGCTTTACTTAGAAATAAGTCTAGTGTTGTAGCATATTTCAGTCTCTGTATTTAAGATGTAATTCTTAGAAGTTGAGAGAAACTATGAGTCATGTTGACTACTAGAAGATATACAGATAGGAAGGCCAATTGTAAATATTTCATGCCTTGTAATTTTGTATAAATGAAGTGGTATCAACGGATGACTTAAAGACCTTCAACGGATGAGAAGCTAAGCTTCAACGGATGTCTCTAAAGCTTCAACGGATAACATCCTTCAACGGATGAGTGCATCAACGGATGAAAGCTTCAACGGATGTTCTGTTGATTAACCGTTGATAAGTGGTAGTTGTACCTACAAACAGAGGCACGTGGGTGAACAGAGATAACTGAAATGTGGCAGCCTAATTTCAGGAACATCAGAAAAAGCAGCCGTTCTACTCTAGTATAAAGAGACATTAAGTCAACAAAGTACTGGAGTGAACTGGAGAAGAAACAAGTGGAGATCTTACTTTATTATTTTATATATCCTAGTCTTCACTTGTAAACTTGGTAATATATAAACCAAGTAGTAGCTAGTAATTAGAAGAGAATTTTTCCAGAGCTGTTTAGAAAAATCTTGAGAGAAAAATTATCTAGTTTGTACTAGGATGCAGCTGTGATCAAATTCTTAGATCACAGAATTTCTGAAATACCATCTCTGGTGGAACAACAAATCCACCAGAATTTGTGTTCTTTACATTTGTGTTTGAATATATATCTGTCTGTATCAGCTTAAAGCAATTCACACACTTGTTCATCTTGAACACACAGTCTTTATAAACTGCTCAAAACTTGAAAAAGTTTTGAGATTTACATTCAACCCCCCTTCTGTAAATCTCATTGTTAGTTCTCTAGAAATAACAATTGGTATCAGAGCAGGCTCTTGACAAACAAAGAGTTTAAAGATCTTGGAATCTAACAAAGATGAGTAAGAAAGATATTGGAGTAAAAATCCCAGTTCTTGACAGAGACAGTTATCACCACTGGAAGGTGAAAATGCACCTTCATCTACTCTCCCAAGATGAAGGTTATGTAAACTGTATTGAGAATGGTCCTCACATTCCCCACAAAGTAGCCACAGTTGCTACGGCCACAATTGCTGTTGGTCAATCCATTCCAAAACCTAGAGCAGAATGGACAATGGAAGACACAGAAGAAGTCCACAAGGATAAGAAGGCTATGAACATTTTGTTTAATGGTCTTGACAAGGATATGTTTGATAATGTGATAAATTGCTCAACTGCCAAAGAGGTTTGGGACACAGTTCAGCTGCTGTGTGAAGGTACAGAACAAGTAAAAGAGAACAAGATGCAGCTTCTCATTCAACAGTATGAGTATTTTCATTTTGAAGAAAATGAATCTTTAAATGACACATTTAACAGATTCCAAAAGCTGTTGAATGGATTGAAGCTGTATGGTAGAGTGTACCAGGTGAAGGATTCAAATCTTAAATTCTTAAGATCCTTGCCAAAGGAATGGAAACCCATGACTGTCTCCTTAAGAAACTCTCAGGATTATAAGGACTTCACTCTTGAAAGATTATATGGAATCTTGAAGACTTATGAACTAGAGTTGGAACAGGATGAGGTATTGGAGAAGGGGAGAAAGAAAGGAAGTTCAGTTGCATTGGTAGCTGAAAATGAGAGGGAATGCAGACAAGAAACTGTGAGATCTACATCAAACTCCAAAGATGGTACAAGATATCAGGAATCAAGCAAAGGAAAAGAGCAAGTTGCTGAGAATGAAGACAACTCCAGTCAAGATGACTCTGATAGTGTTGATGAGCATCTTGCATTTCTGTCCAGGAGATTTGCAAAGATGAAGTTTAAGAAAAACACTAGAGCCACTAAACCTCATAAGAACATGGTGGACAAATCAAAGTTCAAGTGTTTCAATTGTGGTATAAGTGGACACTTTGCAAGTGAGTGCAGAAAGCCAACTTCTGAAAAGAAGAAATTTGACCAAGTAGATTACAAGAAGAAATATTTTGATCTGCTCAAGCAAAAGGAAAGGGCTTTCATTACTCAAGAAAAAGATTGGGCAGCTGATGGAGAGGAAGAGAATGAAGATGTGGAGTATGTCAACTTAGCTCTCATGGCTGATTCTGAGGAAAATGAAGTTAGTTCATCAAGCAATCAGGTAACAACTCAGGTAATCACTACTGATGTAACACAACTTACTAAAGAAGAGTGCAATGATGCTTTTAATGACATGTCTACTGAATTGTATCATTTACGTGTGTCTCTTAAATCTCTTGCTAAAGAAAATAGTAGGATTAAAGAGAATAATCTGTTTTTAAGTAATAGAAATGCTATGTTAGAAGATAAGTTGATTGACCTAGAGAAAACCAAGCTGCATTGTATATCTGTTGAGAATGAACTAGCTGAATCTATTAAGAAAGTAGAAATACTTTCTAATCAATTAAAGAGAGAGCAAGAGGTGATTAAAGCCTGGAAAACATCTAGGGATGTTAGTGCTCAAATTGCCAAGGTCCAAGGAATTGAATCATTCTGTGAAACTGCCTGGGATAAAAACAAAAAGAAACTGGAATTAATTGATGGGCTGTCAACGGATGTGGAATCAACGGATGATGAAGGTTATCCGTTGAAGGAAGAAAATGAGCATCCGTTGAAGGTTCCTCAATTAAAACAGGCAGATGTTTCTAATAGTGAAAATCTAAAGAAACTCAACAAAAAGTTTGGTTCAACTTCCAAGAACTTTGTTAAAGAAGAAGCAAGCACATCCAAAGATGTCAGTAAGGTGAATATAGGGCACATGACCTTAGAACAGTTAAATAATAGGCTCAAGATGGTTGAGGATAAAAAGGAAACTAAAAGAAAATCTAACAGAAATGGGAAGGTAGGTGTTAACAAACATAACAATTACACACCTGATAGGTATGCTCCTAGAAAAAGCTGTGTGCATTGTAGTAGTGTTAATCATCTATCTGCTAATTGCAAATCTATTAAGAAAACCCCCATAACTGTACCCTCTTCCATGCCTAACATGTCTGCATCATCTCTACATGCTATGCCTACTATGTCTCAACAGAATCCTTATGCATATTTTGCAAACATGCCATATTTTAACAATCCTTATCTTGCTGCATTTAGTATGCCTCAAATGCCATACAATATGCCTATGTGGAATAACATGTATGCACAATCCATGCCTTATCATATTCCAAATGTGCTAAATGATTCTGTGACTAACCCTACACCTCAACCAACTACATCCAAGACCAAGGTTGACTCAAAGTTACCTAAGTCTAGAGATGCAGGAGGAATGAAGTCTAGGAGAAAGGCTAACAAGAATGGACCCAAGGAAACTTGGGTACCAAAATCAAATTGATTGATTTTATGGTGTGCAGGGAAATAGAAGAAATCTATGGTACTTGGACAGTGGCTGTTCAAGACACATGACAGGAGATTTCTCCCTGCTCACAGAGTTTAAGGAAAGAGCTGGCCCTAGCATAACCTTTGGAGATGACAGCAAAGGGTTTACTATGGGATATGGCTTGATTTCAATAAGGAATGTCATCATTGATGAAGTTGCATTAGTTGATGGTCTCAAACATAACTTACTGAGCATCAGTCAACTATGTGATAAAGGGAATACAGTTTCCTTCAATTCTGAAGCCTGTGTTGTCACTAGTAAGAAAGACAACAAAGTGGTTCTAACTGGAGTTAGAAAAGGAAATGTGTACTTAGCTGACTTCAACTCTGCAAATGCAGAATCTATTACTTGTCTCTTCAGCAAAGCAAGTTCAGTTGAGAGTTGGCTATGGCACAAGAAGCTATCCCATTTGAATTTCAAGACAATGAATGATCTAGTCAAAAAGGACCTAGTAAGAGGAATTCCTCTTGTTGAATTCTCAAGGGATGGTTTGTGTGATGCTTGTCAGAAAGGCAAACAAAGGAAAACATCATTCAAAAAGAAGCTTGAAACAACAATTGATGAACCATTACAGCTGCTACATATGGATTTGTTTGGACCAGTCAATGTATTGTCAATTGCAAGAAAAAGATATTGCTTAGTGATTGTAGATGATTTCTCAAAGTTTTCATGGGTCTATTTTCTTGGATCAAAGAATGAAGCAAGTGAAATCATTATCAATCACATCAGGCAAGTCAATAATCATCCTGACCTGAAGGTTAGGAATATCAGGAGTGACAATGGAACTGAGTTCAAGAATTTATCAATGAGGCTGTTCTGTGAAGAAAATGGAATCATGCATGAGTTCTCAGCTCCAAGAACACCTCAGCAAAATGGGGTAGTTGAAAGAAAGAACATATCTTTAATTGAGGCTGCCAGAACAATGCTTGAAGAATCAAAGTTACCAACATATTTCTGGGCTGAAGCTGTTAATTGTGCCTGTTTCACTCAAAATATCTCTTTGATCAATCAAGCTAAAGGCATGACTCCTTATCAGTTGTTCAAGAGAAGAAAACCAACTCTAAACTTTCTTCATGTCTTTGGATGTAAATGCTTTATACTAAGGAATCAATCTTACCATAAAGGGAAGTTTGATGCAAAGGCTGATGAAGGGATATTTGTTGGTTATTCAGCTGGAAAATCTTATAGAGTCTACAATCTAAGAACCAACATTGTTATGGAATCTGTGCATGTTGTGTTTGATGATAAAAAGATTGATGGACTAACAGATGAGGGACAATATGAGAGACTCAAATTTGACAACATTGAGATATATTGTGATGATAGTGAAGAGGAGACTGATGGAGATAACACTTCAAAAGGGATTCAAAACATGCCCTTGGATAATGCACAAAATTCTGCATCCGTTGATAGAGGCAATGCAGTATCCGTTGAAAGACATGGTGTATCATCCGTTGAAGTACTAAATGAAGCATCCGGTGATCATAGTTTATCAACGGATAATCGATTTACATCATCAGTTGATAGAACTCCAAGTTCCCTGCAAAGGACCAACAACTCAGGGGGAGTTTCAACTAGTCAACACTCTGTCTCACATCATGACAATACTGAGGCCACCTCATCTAGAGCACATCTTCCACTTCAAAGGAAATGGACCAAGAATCATCCCTTTGAACTAATCATTGGTGATGCATCATCTAAAGTGCAAACAAGAAGAGCTACTCAAGATGAATGTCTGTATAGTAGTTTTCTATCTCAGGAGGAACCTAAGAAAGTGGAAGAAGCCTTATTGGATCCAGATTGGATATTAGCTATGCAGGAAGAGCTAAACCAATTTGAGAGAAACCAAGTTTGGAAGCTGGTACCCAAACCAAAGAACAAGAGTCCTATTGACACAAAATGGGTATTCAGAGACAAGATGGATGAAAATGGCATTATCATAAGGAATAAAGCCAGATTGGTTGCTAAAGGCTATTCTCAGCAAGAGGGAATAGATTTTGATGAGACATATGCTCCTGTTGCAAGACTTGAAGCCATCAGAATTTTTCTAGCCTATGCAGCTCATGCCAATTTCAAAGTCTATCAAATGGATGTCAAGAGTGCATTTCTAAATGGGAAATTAGAGGAAGAAGTCTATGTAAGTCAACCTCCAGGATTTGAAGATCCAAATTTTCCAGACTATGTATATTATCTGTTGAAAGCACTCTATGGACTGAAGCAAGCACCTAGAGCCTGGTATGAAACCTTATCAAAATTTCTTTTGGAGAATCACTTCACTAGAGGTACTGTTGATAAAACTCTCTTCTTTAGGAATGTTAATGGCTCTAGTATACTTGTTCAAATTTATGTAGACGACATAATATTTGGTTCTAAAGATGATAAACTTTGTAAAAAGTTTGCTAAGCTAATGCAAAGTAATTATGAAATGAGCCTTATGGGAGAACTAACCTATTTTCTTGGTTTACAAATTAAACAAGTTAGTAATGGAATTTTCATTAGTCAAACTAAATATATTCATGATCTTTTAAAGAAGTTTGACTTAATGGAATGTTCATCTGCAAAACTCCCATGGCCACTGCCACCAAACTTGAATTAAATAAGACTGAAAGGTCTGTGGACATTACAAGTTATAGAGGCATGGTTGGTTCACTTTTATATTTAACTGCTAGCAGACCAGATATAATGTTTGCTACATGTCTGTGTGCTAGATTTCAAGCTGATCCTAGGGAGTCTCACTTAATAGCTATCAAAAGGATTTTCAGATATCTCAAGGGTACACCGAATTTAGGTATTTGGTATCCTAGAGAATCTGGTTTTGATCTAATTGGTTATTCAGATGCAGACTATGCAGGTTGCAAAATAGACAGGAAAAGTACAACAGGCTCCTGCCAATTCCTGGGAAACAAGCTTGTATCATGGTTTAGCAAAAAGCAAAATTCAGTCTCTACTTCTACAGCTGAGGCTGAATACATTGCTGCTGGAAGTTGCTGCTCTCAAGTGTTATGGATGAGAAATCAACTCCTTGACTATGGACTTCATGTTGATAGAATTCCTATCTTTTGTGACAACACAAGTGCCATAGCCATAACAGAGAATCCTGTACAGCACTCAAGAACCAAGCACATTGATATCAAGTACCACTTCATTAGGGAGCATGTCATGAATGGTACAGTGGAACTACATTTTGTTCCAAGTGAACAACAAATTGCAGACATATTTACCAAGCCACTTGATGAATCAACATTCACAAGATTAGTAAGTGAGCTAGGTATGCTTAATTACTCTTAGAATTCATGTCCTTATTGCAATTTGAATTGAAGCCTGAAATATATTAGTTGCTAGAACAAATTTGACTTTTAACAAAGTTTATTCCATCAACGGATGTTTCCTATCCGTTGAAAGTCAAAATTGCTCTATCAACGGATATTCATTATCCGTTGAAAGACAAATACATTTCTGGAATTTTTATCCGTCAACGGATAAAACTGATGTACCTTTCAACGGATGACAATTTGCCTTATCCGTTGAAATGTCACATCAGTCGATTCAGGTGTTTCACAGCCGTTGATTCTAATTTCTTAACCGTTGATACTCATACATACATCTGTATGTATTGGTTTTAAAGGTAGTTGTTAGAATACTTACAGTTTATTCTTAAACGGCTGAAATTCACTAACATATACTTATTGATTAATCTTTTACTAATTTTTTTTTTGAAAGCATATAAGCCCTTCTGATTTTTCATTTTTACTTTACGCTTTCTTAAAATTTCAAGCATTTACCATTTTCTCTCTGCAAAACCTTCAAGTTATTCTCTACAATTTCTACTCACAACAATGGCACCAGTCGTGAAAATTATGTCTCAATCTGGGTTCATCTATGAGAAGAACAATTTCATAGCTTTGGTAGAGAAGAATGAAGCCCATTCAGACTATCACAAAATGATGGACTTCATCAAAAACTGTAAACTTAGCTATGCAATGCTGGAAGCCCCAACGATTTACTGTGAAGTAGTTGAGGAGATTTGGACAACTGCTGAGTTCAACTCCATAGATATGACTATCTCCTTCACTCTCAAAGGTAAAAATCACTGTATTAACTGTGATGATTTACAAGCATATTTTAAATTACCTGAGAACAATGCCATGACACCACACACTGATAATGATGTATCCAGCATGTTAGATTCCATAGGTTATTCTCTTAACTCTGCTAGTTTAGGGAGTATTAGAAGAAAAGGCCTTAGGAAAGAATGGAGTTTTCTTGGGGATGCCTTTATAAAGGTTTTCTCTGGGAAAATTAGTAATTTTGATGCCATAACTTCATCTCTTGTTAATATGCTCTATATGCTTGTTTCTGATAGGTATTTTAACCTTAGCAACTATGTGATGCTAGAATTGGGTACTAGATTAGGTAACAAAGCTAATAGACCTAATAACATCTATTATGCTAGATTCTTTATGTTATTGGCTAACCATGTTGCTGAAGGTTTGGTCATAATCAATGAGAATAATAAACTCAAGTGCTGGGCACAAGAGAAAAGAGTTCTTGCAGATTTATTGAGAATGGATCTCAACAGCAGTGTGCCATTGGTATATTTACCAATCATGAATGCACCTCAGGTAGGTGAGGTAATTGCTTCTACAACTCCTACTTCTTCCAATCCCTCTATTTCTTTATCTTCTAGTGTGGCCATGAAATCTGTGACAATGCCCCAACAGATTTCTACCAAGGTCACCAAAACTAAACTTTCAAAATCAAAGACAAAGAAAACCACCTCTGTTGTTTCTCAAAAGACAACAGTTGTAACACCAACCATTAACCCTGAGGGGAGTGAACAGGGTGTGAGTGGTGAGGGGAGGGGTGAACATCAAAGAAACCCCCAGGATAAGGAAGGAGAGTTAAGTGCTTCCCAAGCTAGCCAAGCCACAGTTTCTCAAAAAGCTGTGGTGGTTGAAAAGGTATCTAGCACATCCCTAGTTGCATCCTCCCAAAAGGATGTTACTATTGAAAATAGTTCCCAACCAGGAACACAGAACAAACGAGGGAGGGACACTGAAGCCAAACACTCACCAACAAAAGCTTTTATTAGAAGAAAGAAGGCTAGAACCCAATCTTCTACACAGGGTGCACACACTGCACAGATACATCTATCTGTATCTATGCCTTCTCAAACTCAGTTTGATGTGGCTCCAATAAATGTGGAGTCACAGCCCCATTCTCTCACAATAATCACACATCAATCACCAAACACTTCATCACCATCTCTGGATGTGGATATGTTATTCCCATCAATTCCTGATTCTCCCTCTTTACAACTCAGGGAGGAGCCCCACTCAAATACAGGTGATCATCATCTCTTAGATGATTTGTTGGATCACCCGCAAATTCTTTCAGATATAATTGAAGGATCTGTGTCACCACATCTCAAATCAATCTACACAGATTCAACAGTTATATCACTTTCAATTTCAACTTCTTTTCCTTCTTCAACGGATATCACTCATCCGTTGACAAGTGGTTGCTCTTCAACGGATAAGCTTAACAGCAGTTATCCGTTGATAACATCAGTTTCACCTTCAACGGATATTCCACATCCGTTGATAGTCTCTCCACACATAACTGAATCAATTCCAAGTGTAGAAGACATGAATACTGTGCAATCACTCTTAGGATTGAGGGAAGGGAGTGAAAATTTGAGTGAGAGGCTGGGTTGCTCCCAGGCAAAAGGAGAGATTGAGAGCTCAAAAATGCATGCTATTTCTTCCAGCATGGCAAAAGTAAGTGAGAGGAGTACCACCTTAGTAGGTGAAGGTGAGGGAGTGAGTTGTGTGAGCCAGGGGGAGCCCCTGATGCAAGAAAATAGAGAAAAAGAGAGAAAGGCAGGTACAGTAGATATAAGGGTGGAACCAGCCATTGCTAGTGAGTCAATGATTGTGGATGATGCTGAAAAGGAAAGACAATTTCAGCAACATTACAAAGCTGTAATTGATAACATTTCCTTGGATGCTGACACTTTTACTCATCCTGTGTCAGCCTATCAAATGTTGGCTGCTCAGGGCAATGAGGAGGCAGAAAAGACACTACATCTAGTACACACAACAGAATCTCTTCAGAGGGATAAAGCTGCTATTAACAAGATGCCTTCTACAGCTGGTGAGCCATCTGAGGAATTTGGAGTAAATTCTGATGATGATGACTCTGTTTCTTTTGATGGAAGCATGAACTTAGGGGGAGATGAAGGCCCTAGTTCAATTCCAAATCTACCTGAATGGGCTTTGACAAAGGAGTATAGATCAGGGGAATTCAATGTCTCCTTAGTCAAACAAATCAACACTATTCAACAGGCCATTCAGAACACTTCACATGCAAGTATCAAGGCTATCCTTCAAGCTCACCTGGACTCACTGCATCTCATGAAGTTGCAGCAAGTAAAGCAGAATCTGAGTATGGATGATCTCAGGAAGGATATTGCTGACTTGAAATCCTACAGTTCTGAAAAATTGGATTCAGTCATGCCCTATGGTACATTGCAGGACTTGGTTTTGAGATTGAAAAAGGAATCAGTTACTGAGAAAAGGCTGGCCAAGTTGGAAGACAGAGTTCAAGTTATTGAAGATTCTGTGGCCACCATTCTTCACAACCAACAATCTCAAACCAGTCTCCTAATGCAGCTGGCAAAAGCACAAGGCTTGACCCCTCTCCTTGATGATAACAAAAAGGGGGAGAGTAAAAGGGAAGGGGAAGGAGAGCCATCTACAAAAATCAAAATATCTAAAGTGCTAGTTCCTGCCATCACTACTTCTCCAATCATTCAAATCAAAGGAAAGCCTGATGGAATTGATTTGATTCAGCTAGCAGCAGCTGAAATTCAAGTGAAAGAGCAAAGGAGGAGAATTGATGAAAGGTTGCAACTGTTGTTTGGTTCTACACAAGATAAATCAACATCTGTGAAATATAGCACAAAGATTGAACCAATCAACATGGAGCTCAAGCCAGTAGGGAGACATAAGGATGGAGAAGCTTCTTCCAAAGAACTACAAGCTATAATTCTCAAGCCCAATAAAAGATCCAATAAGGACTCTACAAAGAATCCTTTAAAAGAAGTGGACTTTCCTCCTCCAAAAGCTGATGAGAACAAGCTTTTAGGTAGGAGTATTGCTTATCTCAAAGAGACCATGGATGAGGCTGTAAGGAGAAATAGGGCTATTATCTCTAGAGAGGAAAAGAGCATATGTGTGATGCAAGGACATCCCAAATTCTCAATAGCCAAGAAGGAAGAAGTCAAGCAACTAAAGGCTGACAAAAGAGCACAAGCAAAGCTTGAACAACAGCTAAAGTCAAGTCAAGTTGAAGAAGAGAAAGGAATTGAAGTCAGGGGTGAAGACAAGATTGCAAACCTAGATGAGGTTTTTGGGAGTATATTTGGTGAGAGTATGG
Organism: Apium graveolens; assembly: GCF_009905375.1. Taxonomy (NCBI): domain Eukaryota; kingdom Viridiplantae; phylum Streptophyta; class Magnoliopsida; order Apiales; family Apiaceae; genus Apium; species Apium graveolens. The sequence goes on along the minus strand of NC_133647.1, from coordinate 4,205,844 downwards.
AAGAAAGAGAGGAATGGCAGAAGGGAAACAGAAGAAAGGCCAAGGCACATAGAAGGAGTGAAGATAATACTGAAGTAACCAAATCTATATCTAAACCACTACCTTCCATACCTGAACCTCTTGTTGCTAATCCCACTATAAACATCCATGGTGAACCAATCATTCCAAAAGAGGAACCTATTGATTGGGACACCATCAAATTGCCTACCTTTCTAACCACTCTTCCACTACCAAAGAAACAGAAAAGAAAACCCAAATCTACACCTCCCATAACCTCTAAGAAATTCACTCAAAAACAAAAGCCTAAGCCTAAGCCATCCATTTCTAAAGATGATTATGTTCACATCTGTGACATAAAAGAAATTTCAGACATTGAACTCTATCTGGATGAGCTGGAGGATGTAAGAGGAATAGCTGCTTACAGACAGCTACCAGAGAGATTAGTGTTCAGATACAAAGGAGCTGGGGAAAGAACATGGCCTCTCCACAGGATTCTGAATGAAGGCTACTCTACCTTGATTAGAGTCTTTTCAGCTATACAAAAGGATTCTGGCTTTACCAGAACTGCCAAGACTGAAATTCTCAACAAGATTGCCAATATAAGGAAAACTTGGAGGGAGCCCAATGCTTTACCCAGGACTTTACTCATTCAAGAAAGGGGAATTACAATTCACAAATCACCTCATTGGTTGATGGAATTTAGAGATGATAAAGGAGTCAGAAGATTTTTCAGACTTGAAGACCAACTCAAGATTGCCAGCAATGAAACTCTCAAGGAAATGCAATCTAAGTTGGATATCAGTGTTGAAGATGAAGCTGAATTCTTCAGACAACTCCAACTCCAAATTGAGGAAAATGACAAAGGGCTAGGAAAGAAAACCAGGGAACAAAGAAGAAAAAGATGATTTGCTCAGGCTAAAGGAGTATCCTTGGAAATACTGTAAATCTTCAATTTCCTCCTAGTACATACATTTTTGCAGCATTTTCAAATTTCTACTTAGTTTTAATTCATATATCTGTTAAGTGTTTTGTTATCATCAAGTTAACCCTGAATTTATGCCTACAATTCTTATAGACATAAATAGGGGGAGATTGTTAGGAATATATGTGCATTAGTTTGATGATATGTTTAACAAAACACTTAAGTAGAAATTCAGTGTCTGTAGCCTCAACGGATAAGACCACTTTGGCTATCCGTTGATGGTGTAGCTTTACTTAGAAATAAGTCTAGTGTTGTAGCATATTTCAGTCTCTGTATTTAAGATGTAATTCTTAGAAGTTGAGAGAAACTATGAGTCATGTTGACTACTAGAAGATATGCAGATAGGAAGGCCAATTGTAAATATTTCATGCCTTGTAATTTTGTATAAATGAAGTGGTATCAACGGATGACTTAAAGACCTTCAACGGATGAGAAGCTAAGCTTCAACGGATGTCTCTAAAGCTTCAACGGATAACATCCTTCAACGGATGAGTGCATTAACGGATGAAAGCTTCAACGGATGTTCTGTTGATTAACCGTTGATAAGTGGTAGTTGTACCTACAAACAGAGGCACGTGGGTGAACAGAGATAACTGAAATGTGGCAGCCTAATTTCAGGAACATCAGAAAAAGCAGCCGTTCTACTCTAGTATAAAGAGACATTAAGTCAACAAAGTACTGGAGTGAACTGGAGAAGAAACAAGTGGAGATCTTACTTTATTATTTTATATATCCTAGTCTTCACTTGTAAACTTGGTAATATATAAACCAAGTAGTAGCTAGTAATTAGAAGAGAATTTTTCCAGAGCTGTTTAGAAAAATTTTGAGAGAAAAATTATCTAGTTTGTACTAGGATGCAGCTGTGATCAAATTCTTAGATCACAGAATTTCTGAAATACCATCTCTGGTGGAACAACAAATCCACCAGAAAAGTTTTTAAAGGTTTATTGTGTTCTTTACATTTGTGTTTGAATATATATCTGTCTGTATCAGCTTAAAGCAATTCACACACTTGTTCATCTTGAACACACAGTCTTTATAAACTGCTCAAAACTTGAAAAAGTTTTGAGATTTACATTCAACCCCCCTTCTGTAAATCTCATTGTTAGTTCTCTAGAAATAACACTAAGGTAAATCGTATGTTATCCACTTTCTTAACCTCCATTGGGCTTCTCGTGTTGCAACATTCACAATTTACAGATGTCTATATCTTATTATCTGTCGTGCGGGCTTGTGATGCTTTGAGAAGTTGCCTGCCAAATATGCTGAGAGATTCCTCATTTAGCAGCTACCTGAGGGTAAGTACTTTTCAGAAGCTGTTATTGTCAAAGAAATTCTTGTAATGGTTCATGTGTAATCAGTGATGGTGTCCAAATATATTAGAGAAAACTTTACCTGGCCCACCAAATGCAAGATTTTGAGAACTTAGGAATTTGCATGTTGGTTATTATTGAGTGTTTGATGTGTATGTGTAGTTGGTGGAGAGTTTAGGTGATGCGATTGAGAACGGGACTCGCGATCAGCATTCCGTTGCTCTGGTTTGTGTTTTGCGGATATCGAAATGCTGTTTTTTTGGTTACGTAATTGTATTTGAATTGTGAATTATTTGGTTAAATGGGAAAGGTCAACGAATTAAACAACCATTTTGAGAAGTGCCAGCAGCTTTTAAACTCCATTTCTAGGTCTATCAACGAATCAGTAGTTGTTTGCTTAGTGATTTTGCTTTTGACGTATAAATTTTGTTCTTTCGCCTTGCTACTGTTTTTATACGGCTCTGGCATTATCTTTGGTCGGAACAAGTTTTTCCTTTGTTAGTTTCTCGGCCAATAATGGCTTACGTATTATACATTCTTGACTGGTTTTTGATATGAATTACGCATATTTTAAAAGGGATTCAATCATGTGATCTATGTTCTGCAAGATTTTGAATTTGTATTTTTGCTGTTTGCATTTGTTTGAGTTGACTACAGTCGAAATTTAATTTAGCTGACGAGATGTTTATTGTTTACGTCTTCTGGTCATTGGATAGTTTTCTTTACAGCTGATAATTTTGTGGGGGTTGACATCTAAAGTTTTTGAGAGCAGCTTGGTCACCGATTATTGGCTTGTGGAGTTGAAAAGATGGCAATAGAGTTGATAGTTAATGAAGTTGGTGATTGCTAGTATATAAAGTGGGTGAGTGCTAGTATATTTCATAGTTGTTCAAACACTGATATGCTCCTCAGTTGCTTTGTAGTTTAGTTTTATGTTTTCTCATCAGGTTCTGATTGCATAGGTAGAGCATTTTGAGCGTTGGGTCCGGATAAAAAATTCAGATTATGCGACAAAACACAATGAATGCATATGGTGCAGTTGTAGATGACTTTGGTCTGGAAACAGTGCGGGGCAAGTTGATGGAAGAATTTATTCGTCCCATTTCTAAAAGTAATAAGTATGGGCTGATATTTAGTTAGGTTTAAATGTGTTAGTTTTAGTCGTATAGTTTTACGGATCAATGTGTTGACAATTTGGTTATGAAAAAATAGTATGAAAGTTATATTTATTTTAATGTTATGAGAATGATATCATTCAATTTTTATTGTTAATAACGAATTCAATTTTAGTTATACTTTTGGAGTAAAAGTAATCTGGTTATTTTAGTATATAGGTAGAGTAACACCTAAAAATAAATAATTTATCACTTTTACTGTGTTAAATTTAATGTTTAAGAAACAAATATAAATCAGTTTTTGTAATAAAATCGATATCTTTAGGCACATTGACATCGTCCAAAACTGATGTCTAACATCTTAATCAATATCGTTTTTTTAAGAATAAAACCGATGTCTATATAGACAAAGACATCGGGCAAAAGTGATGTCTAAGAAGCACAAATACATCGGTTTTTTTGGAAAAATATCGATGTCTTGAAGAAAATAGACATCGTCCAAAACTGATGTCTAATACATCTTTGGACATCAGTATTTTTTTTTAAAAAACGATGTCTAAAAGATCAAAGACGTCGCTTTTAGGCGATGTTTAAGGTTTACAGAAATATCACTACTGTTTTAAAAACCGATGTCTAAGCCTTTTTTTGTTATGTTAGTACTTGTTCAATATCATATATTTAATATAATTATAACGTAAAAATAATTATGTTTAACACGTTTTGTAAAGATTGGGACCTTAGACATCAGAAAATTACTAAAAACTGATGTTTATGCTAGTACAGACATCGGTTTCAGACATCGGCGACTAAGACATCGGTCAAAAAACATAAAGACATCGGCCAGAAACCGATGTCTATTAGCTTTTTTCTTGTAGTGTATAATCGTTAAGAGTATTCGACTCGGATTTTAAAATAAATAAAAATATAGTTTTATAACTTTTTTTAAAAATATTCTTTTTCTGAATAAAAGTTTAAACATTCTATTTTTATTTTAAAACAGAATTTATTTTAAAAAAATTATAGAACTATACTTTCTATTCATTTTAAAATGCGTGTCGGACACTCTCTCTAAAACGATAACAATTGGGTGGGATTGAGAGAGTACATTATTAAGAGAATTATTAAAAAGGTATTGTTGATATTATATATGTTCTATTTTAATTTATTTTTCTTAATTTTAATAGAATAAAGAATTAATTAACTTTTTTATTGAACTTGGAATTGTTGAAATATTAAAAATCAAATAAAACAAGAAAAATACCTGGGGAATGAAAGTAATTACATAGTATTTTTAATAATATATTCGTAATTTTTAAAAATAAATTATATAATTACAAAAATATTTTCTCATACATTTTTATAAAATATTCTTTGTAATTACATAAATTGTGAGTACATATTTATTATATTTACGTAGTTACGTGAGTATAGGAGCACGATTTGAGACGAGGGGCAGGTGTTTGCTTTAGTTAAAAGCTAACTAACGAATCTCCATTATGCTTCTAGTTATGGGCTACGTTGGACAGAAAAAAGGTGGCGAAATGGTGAAAAGTTGATAATAAGTCAAAAATTATATAATGGGCATGTTTGACAATATACTTATAAGCCATTTGTGGCTTATAAGCCCGTAACAGCTTATCGACGAGTGTTTGTTGACCCAACTTATAAGCTGAATTTACAACTTATAAGCTGATAAGTTGAAAGTTGGCAGTGACGTACTTTTTTCCAACTTATTTTCATTTTTTCACTTTTTTCTAAAGTTTTGATTTTAAAATATAAATTTTTAAATATTTACTAATTTAAGATTCATGAACTAAGATAATTGTATTTAATAATTATTTGTTTTTAATTCGTTTAAGTAAAAAAACTTCTGACTTATAAGTAAATTTATCCAAACACTTATAGAACTTATAAGTATTTATCAACTTATCACTTATTTCGCACTTAATCATTTTAAGTCATAAGTTACTTATTTTAAGATTTCCCAAACGGCATCAATATATCTAAACGATCTAAACTATAATAATAAAATAAAATTTCCACCCAAATCTTCCACCGCTATGCAGAGATGCGTAAAGTATCAGTGATCTGAAAACTGTAAATCCGTTCTAAGTGGCGGTGAGACCTTCTAGCGCTTAAGCGATTAAGCGGACACTTAACAGAATTTTAAGTGGGTCTATAAGCGGATAAAAAATATTTTATTTAAACTTTTAAATATAATAATAATATGTATTATTAAATTAATGAAAATAAATAAAGTATAAAGAATATAAACATAGATTTTTCTTAAATAATTAAATATTATTAATTTTTTAATCAAGATCATTGTTTTATTAAAAAAATTAATAATACTTACAATTAAAAATTTGACAAGTAAAAATGGGTTTGATCGCTTAATGACCGTTTAATCCGATAATAACTGCTTAATCCGTTTACAAGGCTGCTTAATTTTTAAAAACTCTTAATCATCCGATTAGTGTAAAATCGAAGCGCTTTATGGCCCGATTTAGAACACTGGTACACATACGGAGACACAATTTCGTCCTCCATTTCGAAATTCATATAGCTAGCTTCGTACGTATATTTTTCAAAAATTAAGAAAATTGTCGTATATAGTACTTGCACATGTAGTTTATATATCGATCATACGAGTAAAGTTATGTGGAGTCCACGTTTTAATTGAAGTCCTCGGAGTCCATCTTTATTTTACAAATAAAATATCTTCAAAAATATGTTATCTTGCAAAATATATTTCACAAATATTATTAATTCAATAAAATCATGCAAATCTATATATTTACAAGTACAATATGTATGTTCCACAACATGAACATTTATATTCTGCAAACTAAGCATGTTTTGTAGAATAATATATTTTACAACATTCTACTTGTAAAATCTATGCAATCTGCAAGATTATTCAATAAAATTGTGATATTTGTAGAATATCATTCGAAAAATAATATATTTTACAATAATTTAAGTTATATTTTATTTACAGAATATATATAAAATCCAAAGATTTCAATAAAATAGGGGATTTGATAGAATCTAACCCTGGATCATTATATTATAGTTTTATTAAATTTCGGATTCCCCGTCTTTCGCGATTAAAAAGGTTTGGTTTCAAGTTATCTTATCGTACGAGGTGTTTATGACAATGGCACAATTGTTCTGGTCCAATGCATTGGGCAGAGGTTATCTCTATCGGACCTTCAAGCCCAAGAGACAAAATCAGTATTACCGTCGTCCCAATATATTCTTAATATTTAAAATTTAGTGTTCGACAATCGACATAAATTAAAATATTATTAGCCTCTTATCTAATATAGTTCTATAACTTATTTTTATTTATTTTTTGAATAAAAATTTGAACATTTAATTTCTTTATGTAATCATAGTAGATAAGAGTCTTAAAATACATGTTAAATATTCTATTTTAAATATTAAGAATTTATTGGGATGAGAAGGAGAATGCAACTCGCTCTCTTGACGTCCAACGGCTAAAGAATTAATATCCACACACAATTTTACATACAATTTCATACACTAATTTGATTACCAACAAATACTTTTGCGTTATATCTTATTTACGAATATCAATTAATGATTCCCACTATAAAAATAAATCGGGGAACAAACTCTGATAATCTTTTTCTTATAAATCTGATGAAAAACTGCCCGTGTAGAAAATTAGTTCCTAACAGGAGGGTTGTTAGTTTTACATTTGACATCATATCACCAAATTCTTCGTAATAAACTTATTGGGGGTGTGATAACTCTTTGACCCGTAAATAAATTTTGGGAGATAGTGTTACAACATAATATATTTTGATCGAGTATGATGGGATAGCTTCAGTGGTAAGGAGGTTATTCTTTGTTGTCCTATGTCCTGGGTTCGACTCTGACTCGTCCGAGAATTATTAAGAATAAATACTCATTTGTAAGGTTATAAGATATACTAGTAAAAAAACATAATATATTTTCCTTACGAAACCTCTAGACACATTTCTTGGGTATTGTCTAAACTAAATTAAAAGGATAATTGGGTTACAATCCAGTAAAACGAATGATAATCTTGGACCGATGTAGAAACGAATGGGAATTTATGATTATATTTCCTAAACTCGAGTTTGTCGTATAAGTCTGAGTTATTTTAAATTACGTGATTTACAAATTATTGCGTAAGCTCATGTGTTTACCCGGTATGTACCAGAAGGATAGCGAAAGCGGAAAAAATGATAAAAATAGCCGATTTTTGAAAAAATTTAACAAAAATAGACATTCTGAAAAAAGTGGTCAATTTTGGCCGAATGAATACTCCAGTGTCAGTTGGGTATCCCAATTTGTATAAGATACTCCACTGGTAGTTGGGTATTTCATATATGAGATAATTCACTGTCAGTTGGGTATCTTGTATAAAGTGAATATTCACTGACAGTTGGGTATCTCATCGGCTAAAGTTGGCTAACTTTTCAGAAATTGGTTATTTTTGTCAATTTTGTGTAAAAATAGGCTAAATTTGTACTCCCTCCGTCCCAAATTATTTTTCCTGTACCGTTCATGGGAAGTGATTTTGTTGGATTCGTATTTACGAGTACTTTAATACAATGAATTTTTTATATATAATATTAATAAGATATTAAAGATATTAACAATTAAAAGTGTGTATTGTTAAACGTGTACAACACAAATAGAAAACGTTTTTAGGGACGGAGGGAGTATATTTTAATAATAGTATTCAATCTGATACAGCTGGAGGCTGAGGGATGCAGTAAATCGCTAATCGTGTCACGAAGTAGGTAAAAATGTTGGCTTTGCCGACCTATATTCCTGTTGATCAAAACATTCCATTTTCATCAAACAATAAAGACATGATTGTGATGATTGATTGATGATGAGTCTACAGTCTATAACACATAGAATCATGTTCTTACACTTTTGCAAAGTTGAATTAGGCTTCGACAAGCATGCATGTTTCTACCGACCCTTTAACTACACTCTCCTCTACTACTCTACTAGTGAGTGAGAACGAACTTTCCTTATTCTTGACCTATATTCCGGAAACAGTTTTGATAACCGTTTTATGGATTTTAGTATTTAACTTTAAAAATATTAATTTTAATGTAGATGCTTGTTTATGCTTAGAATGAGAAATCCATTTCATAGTTGGATATCTCATTTTTAGATATTTTGTTTGTTAAAATTAGTCATTTCTTCCAATATTTGTAATTTTTAACATTCTTCCACATTTCGGAAGATTAGGGATATAAAAATGATCCCCAAAAAATTCTATCTCGTTATTCAGTTAAACAATTATATCCAATTAAGAAAATAACTATTTATCAAAATACATAATAATTTATTAACAACATTTGTTAAAGATAATTTTTTAACTATTTTTTAGATAGCAAAAATTGTTAATTATATCCACGTTTTAAAAAAATTGCAATACCAATGATTATTGATACAAGAAAAAAATTAATCCAGAATTTAAATTACGAATAATATTGTTACCGTAACGTTACGGACAAATTCAGATTTTTGTTTTTTAATGAAAAATACTAAGTAAATTTTGGATTTTTATCCCATACTATTAAAGTGAGTCTTTTATAAATTCTCAAAAAATTAATAATGTAAAAATTACATTATCGTGAGTCCGTTGCTTTTTACTAAATCCGCTTGACTCGACGTCTTTTGTATGACATTAACCGAACCCTATTGCTAGCGCAGTTTACTTTTACATAAGCATGGAATTGGTAAATGATTTTAGATTTTTAGCATGATCAAAACGAGTAATTTGCCTGTTTGGTAGAAATGACAAAAAATATTAAATTAACAAGACACTTTTTTTAATCGTAGATAACCCGCAGCCGCTATCCTTCGGGTGCCTGCAAACCACGTGAACCAAGTTAAATCGCATTTAAGCGACATACTCTGACTCATGAGATATAATCATAAATTCTTCTCTTGATTCGAACATGTGACCAAGAAGACAATTTTCCTCTTTTTAACCAACTGAGTCAATCCTTACGGGACACCACACTTTTATTATACTTGGTTGTCTGTCGAAGCCTAACTCCACTTGTTTGATTAAATTTTACTCCTTTTTGTCCATGTTGTTTTATTGATACCATTTTAGCTCTTTTCTTAAAAGTTATAGATGTCTCGTTTAATTTTTTTTATGTGTAAAAAGAAGTTTAATCTTTAATAATAAACAACTGCAAACTTGAAGAGTATTAGTTGGCATATACTAAATCAAACCAAACAATAACTTGTTTAAAACGTTGTAAAAAAGTTGAGGATTAAATATAGAGATCAATACTAAAAAAATATCAAAATGTAGGAAACATGTTCCTGAAATAACTCACAAATTAGTGCGCAACATATAAAAGGAAAATGGTGGAGACCCCAAATTTTTATCCCAAAAATTTTCCCAAATCTGATGTGTTACATAAATAGTTGGTAACTTTTCTAATAATAAAATGGTATCCCGCATGCATTAATATGCGCCCACAAATTAAAATAAGTCATGTGTCAGCCACGTTATTTGGTAAAAAATTTAGGGAAGATATTTGGGGAACGTAGCACTAATAGTGTGATATATATAATATTGAAATAATATCTCAACACAAGACATTATTCGCGTAAAATTTGTCTTTGAAAATATTTGCATGTTTTCGCAATTCCACCATCTTAAATGTTCCGTACAAATTATCTGCCTCACCCCTTGAATTCATGATATATTTTGCCCGTTTGGAAAATCTTAAAATAAGTAAATTATAACTTAAAATACATAAGTAACTTATAAGTGATAAGTAGATGAAATACTTATAAGTTATATAAGTGTTTGGATAATTTATTTATATGTCAGAATTTTTTTTACTTAAATGAAGTAAAATAAAAAATTTTAAAATACAAATATCTTAATTCATGAATTTTAAATTTAAATAATATTTACAAACATATCAACTTATAAATTGTAAATTTAACTTATAAGTTGAGTCAACAAACACTCGTCGATAAACACTTGCGAGCTTATAATTAATAAGCCACTTATTTGGCATCACCCAAACACGCCCAATTATATCCGCATATGTGCGGACTTTTTGTGTTTTCTTATAGACATCATCCTTTCGTCTCAAATGCAACAAACCAAACTCTATGAAATGGTTGAATGTTCGAATATCACAATTGTGATCAACGATAACCCAATAAAAAATTACACTCCGAATAGACAACTATTAAAAATACAATGAAATATCCCGTAAGGGTTGACTCAGTTAATAAAAAAAGGGATAATTATCATCTTGGTTAGAGCTTCGAATCTTAAGAGAGAAAAATTTATGATTATGCCTTCCGAGCCAGAGGCTATCATTTAAATGCGGTTTTACCTACGAAAAAAATAAATAAAATACAATGGAATGAGTTTTTCCGAAAGATTTATGATAATATATCAATTGTTACATGCCTGGTTATTTTACTCTCATTGCTTTCGAAACCTGACTATTTTCCCTTTGATATAATTTGTACAATTGTAGCTTTGCCCCAATCAAACACAAAATATACTACTATCCAAACACAAAAATCAAAAATCATTCCATTGTATTTGATTTTTTAAATAAAAAAGTTGTGTAACTTCGATTTTGAACTTAATAAATAAAATATATATTTTATATTTTTAAAAAATTGGTTCTTCACGATTCTCTATATAAGAGTGTACTCCATGGAGTGTTACCTATATACTACCAGATTGGACCATTTACGGATTCAAAAGACCTAAATTCATATCTGCTACATTTATTTTGGATTTTTTTTATCGGATCATATATTTTTTAGGCCGGTCCATATCCGCTAAGAAGGGCTCAGATCGAATCGGATCGGATCGGAGCTCTGGTCCATTAACACATCTAAACGATTTCGCCCGTCATTGCTCATCAGTTATATTTAACAAGTATTTTATCTTTTATAATTATTCAAATCATTTAGTAAATTCAAAGTATGATATATATTAGTTAATCATTATACCTGATACTTTTTAATTTATGTTGTAGTTGTGTAATGAAAACAAAAATATAAGTTTCAACTATTATGTTTGTATAATAAGATACAGCGAGGTTTTTGAACAGAACTTCGATAGGCGAGAGGTTCCCTCTTTCGAGCTGATTGAGAAAACCCTCCTCCAAGTTGTTGATCGGAATGGAATTTGATGTGCCGGAATTTCCCGAAGGGCTATCTGATCTGCGTATGTATATACAAATAAATTTATGAAAAGTATAAATAAATAGTTGGAATTTAACAGTTTTATACTCATAATTATACTCATAAAGAACAATTATACATGTAAATTTAGATTAACGAATTGAGTCGTAACTTGTATATTTCATGCGAGTCAATTTAGGGTCCAACCATTTTGACATGACTCACTTAGTAAAAAACCTAACTCCGATAATTTGAGTTGATTCCGCCTCGGTATAGTCGTATAGCGCTTAGGTTGTGTCCAACTTCAACGACTCTAACATAACTGTTGCGAGTATAATTTTTTTTCTTGATTTTTTTAGTTAAAATTTTGTAATAAATTAAGTTAATTTTATTAAAAATAATATTTAATAAAATATTCATTTAATTATTTTGAAGTAGTTGGTCGGTTATAACAAGATGTAACCGTGACCCCCTTTGTTCCTGCTGTTTGGTCGGTTTTGACGTAATTGGGCACTTATTAGTTGGACGTAAATGATATTCATGTAGGTGATAGACCCTGATCGTTTCATAGATGACCCCAGTTGGTGGGTTATAATATTAATTATGACAAATTTTGGGTGTCGATTGTTTCGATCAGTTATGACATATATTTTTTGACTATTTTTCGTTGATCGGAAATAAGTCCATTATAAATGTCCGTTTTTCAATAATGTATGTTTAATAATTTTAACGTATTAAAAAACATAAACAAATCAGTAGCGGCATAATGTACTCCATACATTTAAAAACATTGTCTTATTTGACTTTTATGCATGTAAAATAAAAATGGTTTATACTATAAAATCGAAAACAGATAGTCATGTGCATGCTAAACGAAAAATAACCCGTCAGAAATATCCGTTTGCTTTGTAACGTATGTTAAATAATTTTGATGTAATGAAAAACGTAAATAAATCAGTAACGGCATAAGATACTCTTTACATGTCAAAATAGATATGTATAATAATTGAAAAATGATTGATAAAAAATATCCGTTTTTTTATAATGTATTTTTAATGTAATAAAAAACGCCGGGAAGGGTTGTCTCAATTGGTTAAAGAGAGGAAAACTAACCTCTTGGTCACATGTTCGAATTGCACGGGAGGAAAATTTATGATTATGCCTCCTGAGCCAGAGCCTGTCGCTTAAATGCGTTTTACCTTGGTTCATGTGGTTTGCAGACTATTACGTGAACCCGAAGGGTTTATCCAGTGCGCACCCGAAGTGTAGCGGCTGCGGGTTACGTACGATAAAAAGAAAATAAAAAAATAATGTAATAAAAAACGTAAATGAATTGATAATTGCAGCACATGTTAAAATTATAGTCAAATTTGACTTTTATACATGTAATATAGAAAAACAGTATTCTACAAAATCGGAAACAGATAGTTTATCTGCATGCTAGCACTACTTCCAAACATTTATACCACCTTTAGATGGATTGTAAATTTCAAGAAGATAAAACAACGGTTACACCAACAAATGTCAAAAGTGTAAAAATCAGATGAGGAAGCTGATATAGCTTCTAACTCATCACCGGATAAATTTGACTTGAATGCATAGCGTTGCTGATAATAAAATATTACTCCCTCCGTCCCAGCCATCTGTATACAAATGGTTTGGGCACGGAGGACAAGAAACATAAAAAAATAATATTACTTTTGTTAAGATAGTGGGATGAGAGAGAAAGAAAAAGAGTAATTTGGAGAGAAAAAGTATAAAGTTGGTTAAAGTGGTAGGACCATCCAATATTTAATGAATAAAGTGAGTGTAGTGGAAGAAAGTAGTGGATGTAGTTGAATTTTATATTATTTTTTACTATTTTTGGTAAGTTTGAAATGTATAGAATTGAATGAGACATCCAAAAAAAGAAAGTGTATAGAAATGAATGGGACAGAGGGAGTAATATTGTTTTAACGAATTTTTTAGTGTGTATCAAAGAACACATATTAAAAATTCGTGTTTAATAATTTGTCAAAATCTTATTCGTGCAGAGTTTATTAATAATGATAGATATCCCAGTATACACAAAAATCTTTAAAAATATTTTTTTTAATAAATTTATCTAACACTGATTAGCGTGTGCCCTGACACACAATCGTTGTTTTAAATATTTGGATATAAGCAATATCATGTTTAGGATTTTGGAATTAAAATTGGATATTATTCTAAAAGTTCTGGATTTTTCTGATGAATTTGCAACATAGTAATGTAATTAAAATTGTGGATATTATTTTAATATAATTTAAATTCTAAAAATAGTTGTTAATTAGATTTTTGTGTATTTACAATAATTTCACAAAAATCTAACTAACAAAAATAGATAATAATTAAAATAAAAAGGTAAGGTATTTAAACATACACAACATGGATTCATGTAATGCGATGCAATTTATTACTATTTTATTTTTAGAGTTTCGGTGGATAAATAGACAGGTGTTACTCTGAGTGAGGTTACCCAATCTAATTTTGGCAACAAAGAGTGTGTGCAAAATTGCGTTATTGCGAGAGAGATAAGGCCAAACTGAGCGAGATCGAGAGAGAGAGAGATTGAGAGAGAGATGAAGGAGAGAGATTCATTTATTATCAGTCTCACATCCAAAGTACACTAGTACCTCCTACCCAACTTCTCCTCCCCAGCCCTCCCTATATATAATGCCCTGCATTCTTCACAAATTCACCACCCTCTCTTCTCAGACTTTTCCTCTACAACAGTCCTATTTTTCTCAGCTTCTCTTTTATTTTCATTCTCAGCAGACATGATTTCCGCAACGATTATTCGAACGATCGTCGGTGTCATAGGTTAGATTTCGATAAATTATTTCCATGGTTCGTTTAAAACATGCATTGAGTAACATTTTCATGTGTTGATTTGTTGTGTTTCAGGGAACATCATTTCGCTCATCCTGTTTTTATCTCCTGCGTAAGTGCAATAATTGATGATTACGTAAATTTTTCGTATCCTCGAACCAGGATTCCAAAACAGCCGGGTTTATTTTTTTTCCGTATAACATCATTTCAGTTATCCTGTTTTTATCTCCCGCGCAAGAGCAATAATTGATGATTACGTAAATTTTTCGTATACTGAACCAGGATTTCAAAACAGTCCAGTTTTAATTTTGTTTTTTGGATTTGGTCTCTGACACAATTAAATTTTCCAAAAGAGCCCGGTTTAAATTTTTTTTTTTTTTTACGGATTTCGGCTCTATACCAATTATTGCAGGAAAACGTTTGTGAGGATATGCAAGAAAGGATCAGTGGAGCAATTCTCAGCAATGCCGTATCTGGCAACGATGTTTAACTGCGGTATGTGGATCCTGTACGGTCTTCCGATGTTTCATCCGAAAGCCATCCTGGTGCTGACGATAAACGGGTCAGGTTTCGCGATAGAAGTGGTGTTTTTGATTCTCTACTTAGTTTATTCAGACAGCAGGAAGCAGAGGTTGCAGGTGGGAGCTATAATGGCGGGAGAACTCGGGTTCGTCGCCCTGGTGGGGTTGATGGTGGGAACACTGGTGAAGACGGTGAAAGTGAGGACTACCATCATTGGAAGTGTGTGCATGGTTGGTTGTTTTCTCATGTACGCTGCACCTCTCTCTGTTATGGTCAGTGTCTTCTTATTTCGATTCTAGTTCTCCCGAAAATTGATTCTCGTTCTTCCGAAATTTGTCAGTTTTTAAATTTATTTAAGAATGGATACTGTTATTGACCTTTTAAGCTGTACTTATAGTTAGTGTTCAATTAAAATTATTCGAGATTTAATAATTACGAAATTTAAGTTAATGGGCGGAAATGTGTGATGCAGAGGTTGGTGATTAGAACAAAGAGTGTCAAGTACATGCCATTTCTACTCTCCTTGTTTTCATTTCTCAATGCGCTTTGCTGGGCCTCGTATGCTCTTATAGGCCAATTTGACCCTTATCTCCTTGTAAGTCTCTCCCTCATCTCTCTCTCCCTCTATCTCTCTCTTTGAAAATCTCTCTCTCTCTCTCCCTCATCTCTCTCTCTCTCTCTCATAAGCTACTGCTACTACTTTGGTATGATAAATTTATTTGCTACTTACAAACCACCAGCTACCTACATTTAAGGTTGTCTAGTGTGTTGGATTTCTAACTTCATTAGCTCAGTCCTTCACACCTACATATTATTTTGTCTTTTATTCTTATCCTTATAATTACCTGAGCAAAATTTTAAAAACAATTTTTTTATCAATTGTTTTTTTTCTAGTAATGACAAATTGGGGTCTACAAACACATTTCTTGTAAGTTATATTATGTAACAACCAACCTATTTATTTATTTCTTTTGTTTTCTTCTTGACTTCTAGGCTCCTAATGGATTGGGCTTGTTGCTGGGGACGGCCCAGTTGATATTATATGCAACCTATTTCAAATCCAGTAAGGCCCAAGAAACGGAGCTTCCAGTTAAACAAAACAAAAGTGAGGTGGGCTTGGTACCAATTGCTGTTGATGCCAAAAAATCTCCTAGTCCGCGTGTCTAATATGTTATAAAGTGGCCTTGTTTGCTAAGGCTTTAGGCCCAATATTGCTTAGTTTATTTCTGCATTTTAAATTTCTGTATTTGTATCTGAACTTTTTCTATAGAGTAATGGGATTTGACGATCAAAATAACTCTGTACACAAATGTTTTCGGGGTTATAAAATTTTCTGTTTTTTTTCTAATTTCCTTTATGTTTAATCCTTAAAAAAAATCCATATTTTTAGAAAAAGAGATCGATTTTTTTGTTGCATTTAACTTTGTATGGGTTGTATTTTATAACATCTCATGTTGGATAAATAAGAGTCTTTGGTAAATTTAAAGATACAACATACAAGTTAATAATTATATTAAATAGCTAGTTTTTTCAGACCGACTCATGGTGGGTTGTTGGGCCCCGTTATGTATTTGGTCGCAGACTTGGATGTTATAAATGATATCAGAGTTTTGCCCCATTAAAAAGACAGACTCTCTGCCCGAGTTTCGTTTGTGTATTTGTGAGAACCACGAGGATGTCGATCCGGGGGTGTTTGTAATATCTTATATTGATAAGAATAAGAGTGTTTAAGATCTTTACGGATACAAGTTAACAACTAATATGCTAGATTTTTCGGACTCACCTATGACGGATTGTCAGGTCCCGGTACGCATTTAGTTTCGAATTTGGATGGTATCATATTTGAAATTGCATTGATTTGCAAAATCATATTTTTACAAAAATATTTTTAAAATTCGTATTTTACAAATAAAAATTAAAAAAACGTATTTTTGCAAAATAACTTTAAAAAATTAATTTTTTCAAAAATCTTAAAAAATGATACAAGAGAGATTTATACCGCCAAAGAATAATTCCAAAAAAACCGCCCAAATTTGTAATTTAAACATAACATGAATTTACTAAACTGCAAAATTAGTAGAAAAGTAGAACTTATAAAAGAACAAGCTATTTTTCCAGTATTCTAGCTTGTAAACTACAAGGGAGCAGGTGAAAACATACAATGCAAACAGAGCTCGTGAAATTTGAAAAAGAAAATAAGATGAAAAATAAAAAAATAAAAAAATAAATAACAGCACAAGAAAGAATGTCACTAGCTGAAGCTGATCTGTCCTGATACTACTAGTTAAACATAATACATGTTTTCTACTTGGTCTAGTTCATATACAATCTCTAAACATTACAACACAAGTGTAAACATGAAGACAAGAAAGAATGTAGCAATTGGACATATCATTTTTCAACTAGCAAACAATAGTTCTCCCATTACAAGGCCTCCTTGATGCTTCCTCCAAAGTGCTATCACAACTAGGACACAAGTATATATTACTATATTTGTGTGCTGCATGAATCATCAAGAATGGCCTTTGATAGTGCATTATAGTGGTTGCAATCAGTTTTGTAGACCTTAACCAAGAAAACTTTGCCAGCCTCAGAACATGCACAAAATTTCTTACAACATTGGCAACTTTTCCAACCAGTCATTACCAAAATCTAACTTGCGTTGTATAGTGCCCGCGCTAAACCAGAACACTGCAGGAGTGTTGCAATGGATTCTGTTGTATAACGACCTAATGTTCGTCCTGGTCATCAACCTGAGCTCTCACAGGAGCTCCCAAGATTGGTCATTATGTCTTGAACTAATAATCTGATTATGTTTCGTCCTGATGACCTTGATAGTTCCACACACTCTTGCAGGTCTGCATCACACGCAATTAAAACCCATTCTTGATCATCATCTAGATACTTGAGATCAAACATACCGACGTCTAACTTTACCCTCTTTGAGACTTCCTCCTCCAACTTGACAATGCCAGAACTTAATGGCAATCGGAACCTTATTATATCTTCTTTGTATGTTGCTTTTACTGTGACAGTCTTTACTTCAGGCCTGGATGAAAATTGTGGCTTTTCCTCGAGGGTAGGAACCGATCCCTTAAAAAACTCATCACTAGGTGGCTGATTTGCCCAACTGCATTCTGGTATCCTTTCGTCAAGAAAAGTCCCACCTGTTTGACAGAGATTTGTCAAATCATGTGAGCTTCCTGCATCTTCAATTAGCATTCCTCCGAATAATTCTTCAGTTTCTGCTCCTACAACTACCTTAGGAACCGAAAATGCAACAGGTAGATTTGTTTCTTCATTTGGTTGATGAGCCAATTCAAATGAGACCCCTACTTTTAAGCATTGCTCACCCAAAAACGATACTACTTTATCATTTGGCGAATCATTTGCATTGAAGGGGCTACCTTGTGCTGAGACGTGTGAAGTGGGAGTGCCGGTGCCAGTTCCAGTGCTGTGTTCTCTTGATCCACTGCCTGTTTTCGACCGATTGGAACCATCACCCAACTCTGGTACATATCCCGGTCGCAAGTGAACATATTCATCCTCACATTGTAACCTTCCTCCAGAAGGAAGATCTATAGTTTCAGCTTGCACATCATCATTAAATTCCCCTCTAACCTCAGATGGTATAGAACCTGGTGAATTCTGTGGACTGGATCCATTCAAATTGACGGGCCACGAAACCGAACCCACCCCAGCAGGCAGTGAACTTTTAGCCAACGAAGTTAAAGTAAATGTACCTTCAGCACCTTGCACAGATTCAATTACCCGCTTCAACTTGGACAGGGAACGATTAACTTTATTAATCTTGCGAGAAGGCCACCTTGAAATCCCGTGTTGCCTACATATGCGCTTCATAGTTGTAGGGCAAACTGTAAAAGTATTAGACAACATAAATGAGAATCTACATGGGTTGCAAGTCAACACAAAATTTAGTTTTTTTTGTAAATCCTACATATTTACAATTCTCATAGTAAGTGCAGCAGTAAAGTTTAAAAGTTAATGAAAATGAGCATACCGCCAAGACTTTTTGCGGCATCCTTCAGGCTCCCAGCAAAATATTGCTGCAGAACATCTAAGCTGATAGATTTCTCAGCCTTTCCACGTTTTCTCTCTGATTTCTTTTTTGTATCTTTATTTTCTGACACAGAAGCACCGTTTTGAGTTGCCCCAGATCCAGCAACAGTAGCTCCATTAGTTACTGCATCAGACTTTTGTATTATCTGCTTTCCTGACAAATCAAAATGTCCGTTTTCTCCATCCTTCGTTACATTACATGGAATTATATTAGATTCTGATCTTTGAACAGATACAATTCTTGAATCAGGATCTCCATCTACAGATGCTTGTATAACTTCTACAGATCTCCCCTCCTCATCAAGTTCTTTCCCTGAAGCAACCTTAAGACTTCGAAATTGCTTCTTCATTGTTGACAGCATCGAGTCCAACATGGTGTAATGGTTATTACCCTCCAATGTGTTAGGCGGCATAAAAAATTCCAAAATGTAATTATCATTTCCCGTATGACTACTCTGTAAGCAGATAGCAAAAGAGCTACTTAGTCCAAACATACGAGCATAATGTACCAAGGGGTACTCAGGTTTGGAGAACTTAGTAATATCTTCACAGAAGCAGGAACTCTGGGAAGCAAAAGATCTTCCAGCAACGCCTTGCCCCTTCAGCAAGTGATGTTCAGCACAAGCCTCCCGAAAACCCCACATGTGATAATCTACAACATAGTATGCTACATCAGTTGTAGACATGCATACTTGACCCATGCAACTTCCATCAAAGCTACTGCAGCTCTTCTTTAAACCACCGCCATAAGCTAGAACACTCCGATGTCTGCATGGGACCCAAGTCTGAGCCAGAGGTAATTTGTGGGTTTCACATACCAAAGTCAATATTTCCAAGATGTCAGCTAGTGCATTTTGACGGCCTTTATTACAAATCTGCTTTACAAGCATGCCAAGCAAATGCTTTTAAGATCAAATAAAAGTATACGTAAACACTAATTTCAATATGTAGATATTTGCATAAAGATATCAACAAATATATAATAGTATTGTACTTTGCTTGCCTGTATGCTTGAATGATCCAAAATCTCTGAACTTTTCAAATTTACTGCCTGCAAGAGAACTATAATTATGTAACTGACGAGTTCCAATAGCTTTTTATAGCAAATTTTGATAATGCAGGACACGTCTTATTTTAAATGTTGATATGAAACTCAAAAGAAACTATGTCTAATTGTATTAAATCAAATGAAAGATACAATTCTATATACATGTATGCAAGCTAATGAAATAAGCCTCGTACCATTAATAATTCTTTTTTCCCGTACATAAAAAAATATCAGCTATACTATAAGCAATGTCTAAGTGGCTTATTTAGAAAAAAAAAATGTGTAAGTGGCTAATAACAGCAAATTTGACGCACTATTAAAACCTTCTAACTTTAGCTGATAGCAATGAGTTATACTCCTCATAAGTATACTATAAATTAGATCATCCATACATCAGACAAGTAACATAATTTGGAAGAATTTAATGGTCAAATGCACAACCAGCATCAAGATAGAACGCTAGAAATAATACTAATACACTCCGAACGTGAATATGCATATTTCGAAATTTTGGATGCAAGTTACCCACCTCAAGTGCTTTACAAACTTTATCAACCTCAGGAGCGTAATTGATTTTCTGTGAAGTCATTATGAGCTCAAGCACACCAAGACAGGACCCACCAGAAGGCTCAAACACCGGAAGAGCTAAAGTTCCTTGAACATTGTAATGCAAAGCATAATCAAGACGAGGATACTCTTTACTTGAGTAATACTGTACGTTAGGTGTCCACTCAGGAAGTTTCTGTTGAAAGACACGACCAGGAAGTCCAAGGCCTCCGTTACTCTCCCCGTTAACAGAAAACATGTACATCACCGATGCCATTCTATACTGATGCAGTCCACTACTATTGAGGCCAAGAACAAACGGTTGGCCTGAAGTTGTGAGCACATATCCATCTCCCTTCTTCACAGGTGCCCAAATTTGCGCTAAAACATGTTGTTCAGTTGATTCTTTGAAGTATCGAAGAGCTTGTGTCATCCTTTCCTTAATTAAACAAGACCCATCTGAATAATCTAATGGCACCATTCCCAAAAATGGTGAAGGGACTCGCTTTTTATCCTCATTTGTAGATTGCTTCTTGTCATAATTTGATTGCGGATCACCTACATATGATACAATAAAAAATAAGAACAAAAATTTCTAAACCAGGTATGCCTTGCAGTCGGGGAACAAGAAAAAAACTTCATAACACTTCTGCATCCATTAATTTCCATACCTATCGAAAAACAAGCATCTTAACTCAATACTCAAATACAATAATCAAGAAAAAAAAGAAATTCATATCTTAAATTAATCTTTCTTCAATTCCTTTAAATATTAATACAGCTCAGGCAAAAACGAGCAACAAACAGCGCCGCAAGTCCTTATCAAATTCATCAAAAAAATGTGCAAATATGATATCGAAAAACAAGCATCTCAACTGAATTCTCAATACAAAATCAATCAGGCCAATCATATTTTAAATGAATCTTTCTTCAATTCCTATTAATACAGCTTAGGTAAACGACCTAATCAAATTCATCAAAAAGTGCAAATTTGATATGCTACATAACTAATTAAAACAAAACAATAAATAGAAAAAGGAGTAATAGTAAGACTTACATGAGGGTAAAACAGGAACAGAAACTCCGGTGACCGGACCGGAAAGAGAAGCACCACCACCACCACCATCATCATGATTATTATTAGTAGTATCATCAGAAAAAGGCCAAAGAGGAGAAAAAGGGTGATCAGAGAGAAGAAAAGGAGAAGTGGGATCAGTAGAAATATGATCAAAGATCCAAGAACCATCAAGATCCAAGTCAAGATCCATCATCATCAAAGACTCTTTCTCAACTAAACCAGTTTGATGAAAACTATTAGTACCATTATTATTGTTGTTGTAACAAGAAGACTTGTTTGAGTTCTTGATTAAGTTGCATGAGTTCTCATCATCTTCAACTTCAACTGGCTGTTGTTGTTCAGACATAGTTGTAAGTTGTAACTCAACTCTTGTTGTGTTCTGTTGTGTGACCAATAATAAAATGAAAGATATGATAAGGATGGCTTGGTTATTTGCAGGATGTGATTCCTATGGAATAATAATATTACAAGTTGCATTCACATATAAATATAATAAAATGTGAGTAAGATGAACAAGAGAGGTAGTAATAAGGTTAAAAAAGATTGGACCATGAAATCAAGTTGCAGAATGCAAAGTTGCATACTATTAAAATACTTGTTCTTGCATGTGGAAAAAAGGTAGAGCAAAGTTTTAGTGATGCTGTCCACAAGTAATATCCATTGAATTTTACAACATAAGAGACAATTTATTTGTGTTGTGTGAGCACATTGCCATTGTTGGAGTTTGAAAGTTTTTGTCAGGCCTATTCCAACAATTCGACATTGTTCGACGTTTGGGTTTGGTTTAGTTTATTTATCGGATGCGTATGCACAGTTGAATTGTTTTAGTTTAAGTGATTCTCAGTGGGATTTGATTAGTTTAGGTCGTTTTTGTTTGATTTAGAATTTGGATATAATTTGTTGATTTGGATTCGGTTATAATTTAAATATGGATTTACATTCAGTTTTGTTTTTGGTTTGATGTTTTAATTGAATGTATTTTGTTGGTTAAATTTGGAAATTGTTTGTTAGGTAATAATACAATACAAAGGGGGAATGTGTTTTAGATATTTTTAAGGCTTTTTGAAAATTTGTTATTTGGTGAACAAAGCAGATTAGAAATGCAGTAATATTATATTAACTGACATTAAAATATTACACACAATATTCCAAAACTCACTTAATTTTGTATTAAAATCAAGCTAGTGTTTTGCTACAAATCCTGGTTTTTTTGTAAGTAAAGAACTAAGCTTCTTCTTTGAGATAGTTACAAGAAAAACTAGATCTGTTTGATACAATTTAAAAGTAAAGGACTGGTGTTTACTTTATAGATTAGTAAACACGGGTTTACACATCATGCAATAGAATGTACTAAAACCTACTTTAAGTTATCTCTAAAACTTTCCATTTCTGGCTTAGTATATCTTTGCAAATCCTGTGAATCCGTGACTTTCCTTTGTCAGTTAATCTTGGCATTTGATCTTGCACTCTTCAAGCTGATTTTGTAGACTTTTTAATCTAACTGATTAGATCGTTTGTTGATTGATAATCTTGAATATTTAATTTGTCTGCATTTTGTACTTGAGCTTCATATCGAGATCTCCAGTTTGATCTATAGAGAACTGACATCTCGATAAGTATAATGGCGTATCGAGATACCTTAGTTCTCTATAAGTGTTTTGACTTGTCGAGATCTCTGAGTTCTCTATAGTGAACTTGGCTTGGTGAGTTCTCCAAATTTCTGCATGTGAAAGTGACTTGTCGATATCTCTGAGATCTCTATAAGCATATTGACTTATCGATATCTCTGAGATCTCTAATGAGAATTTTGACTTGTCGATATCTCCAATCTTCATATCTTCATTTTGACTTGTCGATATCGCTGAGTTCTCTAATGCAGAAATGACTTGTTGATATCTCTGAGTTCTCTAATGCGGAAATTACTTATCGATATCTCAGAGATCTCTATATGATAATTCGACTTGTCGATATCTCCAATCTTCATGTTTTCATTTGACTTGTCGAAATCTCTGAGACTTCTCGATAAGCTGTTCTGCACTTCTCAATAAGTCATTCTGGAGTTCTCGAATGACTTCTCTATATAATTTGATCTGTGACTTGCAGATATCTCTAACTTAGAACATTTTTCCTAAAATATATTTATTCAACTCCAAACTTCTTCACAATTTCTCTGAGACATGATCTTCTTTATCTTCTTTCAGAGTTTATTCTTAGGTTTGAGATTGTTTACATAAAAATACTTCACTCTAATCTTTAGCATTATTACAGACTCAAGTAATACAATACAAAATACAAATTTAGATTATCATACAACTAATTCTTAGGGTTTTCAATTTAACTTAGTCTTTTTATAGTATAGGCATGTCTTGCACAACATTGTTGTTTTGATTGCAATACGGTTTGGATTTAGAGTTGGTTTGGATTTGGATTTAGAGTTGGTTTGGATTTGGATTTGGTTCGGTGATTGCAGATTTGTTTTATATTTTAAGTTATTTTGGTTGATTTATTGGATAACATGAACGATTCTTCTTCTCTTGCTGATTGTACTTCTTATTAACTTTGATTTCGGTTTGGATACACTTGAATTGTTTAGTTTTTTCTTGTGTTGTTACGTTTTTGGATGGTTTCTCTTAGGTTGCTGCGCTTTTGATTCTCTTGGAAGTTTTTGATTTTTTGAATTTGTGACTTTGTTTCAAATTCGTTTGGAAGCTCTTGTTTATGGTCTTGCCACTTTAAATTTGTTTAATTGCGTAGTTTTAATTTTTGTTTGACAAACTCTCGATTCACATGAGTTTGAGGGAGGATGTTAATATATATAATAATATTATTATTCGATAGTTTTATTATTAGAACAATTTTCTTGTTATAATATTTTCCTATGTTGGATTGTTATCTATATAAGACACTCTTCTATTGTATTTTATCAGTTAGAGCAAAACAAAGTGTTATCAACTCATTTTTAGTTAGAGAAAAACAAAGTTTAGTTATAAATAATTGACAGAAATTTATGATTTTTATAACAGAAAGTCAAATATTTAACGCGCTGATAGAGTCATTAGATAAGTATGCTCCTTAATTAATATTAAAAAAAATAGTTCAGACATATTTCGAAATCTTTACAGGAGTTCAATAACATTGTCATTATTCTTTTTAACAAATTTGACGAGTAAGATCGCTAGAAGTGCACTCCAACAAATCGACGTGGCTAGAAAGTGACTAGCTACTTCAATTTTTCCTTATTGTTCTCAAATTTCAGGCCTTTTTATAGACCATTTTTCATCTTCTTTATACAATTCATCCCTTTCACTTTTTATACCCATTTGGCTTCTAAAACTTTTCTAGTTTCCCCTTTTTTAATTTAAGGTCGATTTTGTCTAATGTTGAAATCCTGAAGTTTTGAGTTTATGCACAGTTTACTTTCTCGTGATTTAAGTCTTCATTTGGGATTAGGTATGTATCACGGAATCAAGGTGCTTCAACCATGTTAAAGGTTGTTCACAATCTAAGGTGGCGAATGTATCTAATAGTTGTTACTTGAATTTTCATATTCTTGAAAAACTATTACTTGTAGTTTGAATGCGTATATTAAAACAAATATGAACAAGTAAACAAATAATACAAAAAATTACGTTAAATCTAATTATTTTATTAGATTCAAATGGATGTTGTGAATTCAACATGAATTCATAACTTCATTTTTTAGATAGATTACAAGAGTTTACAATGTTAAACACAGAGAAATAATGATTTAGACTTCAAGGCATAACTTTATTAGAGTTTGCTATATGGTAACTTATCGGCTTGATTTTGCCACATGATCACTTTACGATATAGTGATAATACTTTTGGACATGACCATTTCTGAACTTTTCGATTAATTATTCCTAAGTTTCTCGACATGGCTTTGTAGACTTCATGATATAATAATTCTTGAATTCACGGTATCATACATTAATAGATTTTTTCACTATTCTGCAATTTCATTATTTTAAGAGCATTCTTCTTCACTTGGGACATGATAAAAATAATCATATTTGTATTACATTACATTACACTTACATGCATTCAAGAATTACAGCAAATAGCCTAATTCACTAAGTATAAATATTTAAGTACTTACTAAAGAAAGGTTTATCACTTGTTAAACAAAAGGTTGATCACTTGTTACAAATAAATGGTCATTTTAGTAATGTATTGTATTACTATACGACATACTTGTTATTAGATGTATTCAGGCACACCTCTATATCTCACAAACCAGTTGTTCTTGTATAAAGCTAGCAAGAAAGATGATATCTAGAGAAAATAAAAGATGTTGGACATGTTTCACTCCATGATAATCTATCCATCATCCAGACAAACATTTATTTAAGTTTGATAGGTTTGACCAGCACCTCTGGAAGGAACAAGGCATTGGCTCACATGTTATTTGGTTACAGGCCTCGAGCTATATTGGGTTCAATCATTTAATGTTTTTTAGCCAACGAATTATTGATTCCTCGTATACTTGAAATATTTTATTGGTCATGATTTTCTTTTCATTCTAATAGTAATACTATGGTTGTCTTGGAATGATTTTTCGTGGTGATTGATCGATAATTATAGGCTGACTTTTCAATGTGGAGAAGTTCATGGGTGTTTCGTTGTGCAGTCAGAGGTACTGGTTAGTACATGTGCAATAAAAATAATACATTGTTTATATTTTAGGTGTCTCTATTGTAACATTAAAGAACATGTTTGTTATATTTTATTTAAAGAAAATAGATGTTGACAAACGATATTAACATTATAATTGTATAGTTTTATTAATGACAGTAGAATTATGATACGAATGTACAGTTCAAGTGTGTGACTTGAACATGACATTATATAATTAAAGTGGTTTATTATTCATAAGGTGTTCTATTCAAGTATTTTTATTAATTATGACACATCCACACCGAGTACAATCTATAATATCATGGTTGAATGAATTGAATTTTATGAAATAATGATCACAGATTGTTGTGCAATACATGCATGTATGATAACAAGACTAAGTCATATTGACAATCCTAAGATTTAGTTGTTTGATAATCAATTTTATACTTTGTATTGTATTACTTGAGTCTGCAAAAAGGTTAGAAGATTAGACTAGATTATTTTTCAGTAAATGGATTCAAAGTAAGGAATAAGCTCTGGAAGAATATCAAGCCATGATCATGCCTCAGAGAAAAGTGAAGAATCTTGGAGTTGAATAAAACTGTTTTATGAAAAATGTTCTAAGTCAAGATATCGACAAGTCACAGATCAAGCAATATCGAGAATTCATTCGAGAAGTTCAGAATGACTTATCGAGAAGTCCAAAATGGTTTATATAGAAGTATCAGAGATACAAGTCAAATGAAAATGTGAAGATTGGAGATATCGATAAGTCATTTCTACATGTAGAGAACTCATAGATATCGACAAGTCAAATGAACATGTGAAGATTAGGGACATCTTGACTAGTCAAGTTCTCATTAGAGATCTCAGAGATATCGACAAGTCAAAATATATATAGAGATCTCAGAGATCTTGACAAGTCAATTTTATATTTATCATGTAGAGATCTCAGACATCTCGACAAGTCATTTATACCTATAGAGAACTCAGAGATCTCGATAAGTCATTATACTTATCGAGATGTCACTTCTCTGTAGAACAAACTGGAGATCTTGATGTGCCTCTCAAATACAGAATGCAAACGATTCAAGTTTCAAGATTATAGGTCAACAAATGATCTATCAACTAGATTGAAAAGTCTACAAAGTAGCTGGAAGAATACAAGATCAAGGGCCAAGTTTAACTAGACAAAGGATGGTCACAGACCTGCAAGATTCTGCACAGATTTGCTAAGCTAAAAATGAAAATAGAAAAAGGTTCCTTTAGAAAAGAGTTTAGTACATTCTAGTGTAAGTTTTGTAAACCAGTGCTGCTAGTGTATAAAACATGCACTGGTTCTTAGTTTAGGAGTAACAAACAGATTCACATTTTCTTGTATTCTCTCAAGGAAAAAGCTGAGTTCTTGTATTTTTAAGAAAATATAATTTGTAGTAAGAAAAACTTAATTAATATAAATTAGCGAGTTTTGAAATCTTGTGCTTGTTGTTTTAAATTCTGCTAACACAGTATCTCTGCAAATTAGAAACTTCTTTGTTCACCAAATAACCAAATTGCTTAAAAAGTCTAAAAATCCAAAAAAACACATTCACCCCCCTATGTTGTACTTAATACTAATACGAATGTTTAATAAAGTCATTGATTTATTATAACTATTTGTTTAGTAATGACTTATATATTAGATGTCGTTCTTTATTTTCAATTCTATTATTAGATATTAAAATGAACGATAACATATAGTTGCCCGTAAGATGACATATACAAAATTTTTAAAGAAGAATTAATTTAAATTACATATATTCAAATTTATTAGTACTTCGATTTTTTATAGCATTTTAATTAATATAAACGATAATTCGAATTTGCTAAACTTAAAATCTGTATTTCCTTAATATATTGATTACATAAAAATCTTACAAATTTTTATAAAGATTTTTCATATTGATGGAGATTTTTCTGAAAGGTTGAGAATTCTTGTAAGACTATTACTGATTGAAGTTAAAAAGACTGATGATATACTAAATTGTTGAAATTGATGCCACAATTGCTTTTAGGGTTCTATTAACTTTATATACAAGCTTTAAAATAAAATTTTGAGGTTAAAGATAATCATATTTTTTCTCGATTCGAATATAATTTAATTGATATTATCAATAAATGCAAAAAAAATCACTTGTGGTTTTAAAATTGTTAGGGGCAACTTGATTACTTCTATAAGTGAGCACCTGCAAAAGAATGCAGACAAGGTAATGGTTCATCAGCATCTTCAATATCATAAGTAGATTCTGATTTGGAAAAATATATAAAAAAAGAATAAAAATTGTCAATCAATAATATCTATTTTTTTTACTAAGAATAGTCCGAGATTATTATCGCAATAATTAGAAGTCTTACTATAGAAATTTATCAACTATATTCTGGGAAAAAAATTATCAGAGTACTTAGAAATTTTCTCAAAATCATTCCTAAATAATAAGGTGCCATTCACCTACAAATGAAAGTGACCACTCGAGTAGGTCTGTCAATGGAGCGAAAATCCGATCCGACCTGATCTGATCCGAGACCATTTTAGTGGATATGGATCGACCTATTAAAAATCCGATCCGAGATCCGATCCGATAAGAAAAATCCGATTATAAATGGAGCGGATATGGATTTAGGCCGATCCGATCCGTTAATAACCCGATCCGGTTGATATATATATAATGTAATTAAAATATTTTTTAATAATTCTAATTTTAAACGTATTATTCTCGAGTGAAATCCCATTATCTATATTTCCTCCGGCTCGGTCTTTATAGTCTAGTGCATTTCTATAACCCTAATTTTTTTACCTTTTGGAGCCGCATAACCCAAGTCTCAAATCATATAACACTTTAATTTCCAAGTCAAGTTCCGTTATACCCGAGTCAAATCCCATTATCCTCGAGTCTAAGTCCCACGATCTATATTTAGTTCGGTTCGATCTCTACAGTGTCCATTTCTATAACCCTAGTTCTTTTACCTTTTAGAGCCGCATAACCCAAGTCTCAATTCATATAACACTTTCATTTTACAACATCAACATTTTTTATTGTTAGAATTAAAATACTATACAACCTAATAGTATTTTTATTTCAAAAAGCGAATTTTAGTTCACAATTTATTTTTGGACTTCGTTATATTTTACTTGTATTTTAATATTTTTTGAAATTGTCAATTTTAAATAGATTTTGTAATAATTAAAGGTAAAAAAATAAATACACATAAATGGAGCGGATATCCGATCCGAAATCCGTGATCCGAACGGATCCGGATATGGATCGGCCTAAAAAAAATCCGGAGCCGATCCGATCCGAATCCGAATCCGAAAAAATAAATGAATATGGATATGGATCTAGGCCGATCCGATCCAAACCCGATCCATTGACAGACCTACACTCGAGCATACACATGAGTCCCATAAATAGGAACACGTTGTTATGCCCAAATGACATGGGCTCCAAATATGGTGATTTTCCTGAAAATTAAGTCAAGTTGGTCGGGCTTAAGAGAGTCGGGTCCTAGCTCACCTAGTTAAGTATTAAATACTGAGATTAAGGCTAATAAAGACATAAAATATGAAAGAAAACTCAACAATAGACATAATCTAAAGACAAACCCGATAGGAGCTCAGTCCCACTTTATTAGAAAGAGATTCCGACTCACTTCTCTTTGAAATTCGAGCTCTTATCTTTATCACAGATTCGAGCTCACCACTTTCTAAAGGATTCGAGCTCTCTATTCTCTAGTTGAGATTCAGGATCTTCTCACTAGAAGAGATTTGGACTCACCTCTCTAAGGAGGTCAACTTCACTTCGTTAGTTGGATATCAGCTTAACTTCTCTAGGAGGAGCTCCAGCCTCACTTGGCTAGTAGGAGATCGACCTCACTTCGCTAGCAGGAGATCCGGTTCTCATCACAAGAAGGATTTAGAAAGAGGGTACCCACCACAGTTGAACTATTTAAAAAAAATTAAGTGAGTTGAGAAGCCAGCCGACTCGTATCATGAAAACGGGCTCTAGAATGATTTGATGTTGCTTATATTTTTCAAGAGATGCTTACTTTTAAATTGAAAAATATTAGAGCACTACATGAAGGAAATGTGGAAAATTTAATGAAGCGAGTTCATATTGGTTCACAACCCACGCAGCAGATGTGACTCGG
Source organism: Apium graveolens (assembly GCF_009905375.1). Lineage (NCBI taxonomy): Eukaryota > Viridiplantae > Streptophyta > Magnoliopsida > Apiales > Apiaceae > Apium > Apium graveolens. Next base: position 4,175,282 of record NC_133647.1, on the reverse strand, counting down.
AATGAAAAACAAACGGGAACTCAAATCGCCAAAGGCACAACTCGGACAAGACTGAGTGAATAAACTCAGTAAAAACGCAACTACAAACACAAACTCAATAAAATTGCAGAAAAAGATAAACGCGGACAAAAATGCAAAGGCGGACTCGACTCGGGGATAGGATTCAAATCAAAACTAAAAAAAAAAGGATTCGACTCGGTGTGTGACTCGGGATTGGGGTTTTGCAGGCGGCTGCGAATCGAAGCTGTAAATAAAATGGAACTCGGTTATGGCTAAGAGGATGCAGTGGGTCTTATACAAGGAAGAAGGGGTTGGCGGCTGTTTGTGGGTTTTGTGTGTTAGGAGTAACTAAGATGAAGTTAGGGGGAGAGAGAGAGAAATGGAGTTTAACTAGTTTAAACATATACATTACATGCAATAATACTTGGTATATATAGGGGGCTGTTCAAATAGAAACAGCCTTATAATAAAAACTAGAAACTGGTTCAATCCATTTAAATTTTACGGCCCGGCTCATTGCACCAAACCAAATTATATATACAAAGAATATACACAAGCTTGATATACATACACACAACAGTACATCACACCAACATAAACTCATACTCCATCTTTAATCACCATCTTCATCTTCCATTATACTAAACTCCGATCAACCTCACCATCTCCAATCTATCTCCACCATCATCTCCGATCTACCTCCGTCCTCCACCATGATCTAACACCAAAATTTCCGATCCATCTCCAATCACTGTTTATATTACAGAAACCACTAACTTGTATAATATGAGATGATGAAAAAGATTGGAGTTGAATGTACAGGCCGCATAGGTGTTGACGAGTGAAATTTTGAATGATTACTGTGAAATAGGAGGGGGGATATATGAAATATAAAATCATTGACAATTATCAACAACAACCACCAATTTTCAATAAACTCACAAGATCTGAAATTTGAACATGATATATGAATACAAATACCAAATTTTATAAAATAAATCACAAGATCTACACTTTAATCACTAAATCATGAGACGACAATCACTAATTTATATAACGAAAATCACTAATTTATATAATGAAAATCACCAATCCTGTTATAATAATCACTAACTTACATCACAGTAAGGTGACGCGATTCATTTTATTTACTACTTATATGGGGTGATATATATCTTAATCTTCTAAGCTCATCGGGATCTATTAAATAATAGTGTAATTCACTGAATATACTGCTTGTAGGTGGTGATATTTATGTAAATATATGCATGTTGTGTGTGTATATGTATCTATTCTGGCGGTGAGGAGGTTGGGGAAGAAGGCAGGTGAAAAGTAGATTGAGTCATTGTTTGTGGGTGTGATTTGAACATTACTCAGGGGATATGGGATATCTTAATGAATTATAAATTTTTTAACCATCCGGAGGAAAGTCGGGATTGGGGAAAGATAGGTGGCAGGGTATCAGGTGAAGAATAAGTGGGTGGGCATGTGTATAAGTGGGTGGGGTAGGTAGTATAAAATAGGAGGTTTCTAGTTTTTATTTTAAGGTTGGTTTCTATTTGACCATGAGCCTATATATGTGTGTGTGTGTGTGTAAATAATGAAATTGAAACAGAAATTAACATAGAAACTAGAAACACCCTATTTTATAATACCTAGCCCACTTCCACTTCACTGCACCCGACAATCCCAATTTCAAATTCGTCACTGACCACTTCCACTTCACTGCACCCGACAATCCCAATTCTAAATTCGACACTGATTTGGCCTCACCTCCTCCACGACCACCTCCACTTCTACCGTCTAGGTCATCTTCCTCCTTCTCTGCCCACTGCCCTTTCTCATCCCTTCCCCCCATCTTTCGCCCTTCAGGTTCCCCGATATTTTTTACTTACGGCATTTCCCTCACTCTTCCACACTTCTCTATACATTCAACTCTACACGTAATAATAATCGTGAATTTCGAATGGAGGGGTGGTGATGGTAAGATATGAGGTAATGTTATAATGGTCGTTTATAATTTGTTATAATGCTCTATCAATTTTTAGCGATTTTTAAGACATAAATTAATGATTTTTATAGCACAACTTAGTGATTTATATAATATAAATTAGTGATTTCAACGTCAACCTGCTATTTTCAGTAATTTGTGTAATATGAAATGATGATTTTAGTTTAATCTCAGAAGAGTTGGTAAAAATCGTGTGTAAATCGTCGATTTATGATAAAATTATTGATTTTGTATATAGTAACGATGAATCATTGATTGAAGAATAGAGGAGCGGGTGATATATTTTGTGCGTATGTAATGTATATCTTATATCTCGACACTTAATAGAAAGGGAGAGTGTGGGCCGCTGTAAAAAGACATGTGTTGGGTTAAACTTGTTTATATGTGTTAGGAATATATGTGCATTAGTTTGATGATATGTTTAACAAAACACTTAAGTAGAAATTTAGTGTTTGTAGCCTCAACGGATAAGACCACTTTGGCTATCCGTTGATGGTGTAGCTTTACTTAGAAATAAGTCTAGTATTGTAGCATATTTCAGTCTCTGTATTTAAAATGTAATTCTTAGAAGTTGAGAGAAACTATGAGTCATGTTGACTACTAGATGATATGCAGATAGGAAGGCCAATTGTAAATATTTCATGCCTTGTAATTTTGTATAAATGAAGTGGTATCAACGGATGACTTAAAGACCTTCAACGGATGAGAAGCTAAGCTTCAACGGATGTCTCTAAAGCTTCAACGGATAACATCCTTCAACGGATGAAGTCATCAACGGATGAAAGCTTCAACGGATGTTCTGCTAATTAGCCGTTGATAAGTGGTAGTTGTACCTACAAACAGAGGCACATGGGTTGACAGAGAAAAGCTGAGATGTGGTAGCCGAATTTCAGGATCAACAGAAAAAGCAGCCGTTCTTCTTTAGTACAAAGATGCAATAGTCAACAAAGTACTTGAGTGAACAGGAAAAGAAGCAAGTGAAGAACTTATTTTACTATTGTAATTTTATATTGTTTTTCACTTGTACACTTGGTAATATATAAACCAAGAAGAAGCTAGTAATTAGAGAGAGATTTTCCAGAGCTGTTAAGAAATATCTTGAGAGAAAATTCATCTAGTTTGTACTAGGATGCAGCTGTGATCAACATTGTTGAACACAGATTTTCTAATATACCATCTCTGGTGGAACAACAAATCCACCAGAAAAGTTTTTAAAGTTTGTTGTGTTCTTTACATTTTGTGTTTGAATATATATCTGTCTGCATTAGCTCAAAGCAATTCATACACTTGTTCATCTAGAACACACTGCTTTAATAAACTTCTCAAAACCTGAAAAAGTTTTGAGATTTACATTCAACCCCCCTTCTGTAAATCTCATTGTTAGTCCTCTAGGAATAACAATTGGTATCAGAGCAAGCTCTTGACACACAAAGAGTTTAAAGATCTTGGAATCTAACAAAGATGAGTAAGAAGGATATTGGAGTAAAGATCCCAGTTCTTGACAAAGACAGTTATCACCACTGGAAGGTGAAAATGCACCTTTATCTACTCTCCCAAGATGAAGGTTATGTAAACTGCATTGAGAATGGTCCTCACATTCCCCACAAAGTAGCCACAGTTGCTACGGCCACAATTGCTGTTGGTCAATCCATTCCAAAACCTAGAGCAGAATGGACAATGGAAGACACAGAAGAAGTCCACAAGGATAAGAAGGCTATGAACATTTTGTTTAATGGTCTTGACAAGGACATGTTTGATAATGTGATAAATTGTTCAACTGCCAAAGAGGTTTGGGACACAGTTCAGCTGCTGTGTGAAGGTACAGAACAAGTAAAAGAGAACAAAATGCAGCTTCTCATTCAACAGTATGAGTACTTTCATTTTGAAGAGAATGAATCTTTAAATGACACATTCAATAGATTCCAAAAGCTGTTGAATGGACTGAAGCTGTATGGTAGAGTGTACCAGGTGAAGGATTCAAATCTTAAATTTTTGAGATCCTTACCAAAGGAATGGAAACCCATGACTGTTTCCTTAAGAAACTCTCAGGATTATAAGGACTTTACTCTTGAAAGATTATATGGAATCTTGAAGACTTATGAACTAGAGTTGGAACAGGATGAGGTATTGGAGAGGGGGAGAAAGAAAGGAGGTTCAGTTGCATTGGTAGCTGAAAATGAGAAAGCATGCAGAAAAGAAACTGTGAGATCTACATCAAGCTCCAAAGATGGTGTAAGAAATCCAGAATCAGACAAGGGTAAAGAGCAAGTTGCTGAAAATGAAGACAACTCCAGTCAAGATGACTCTGATGGTATTGATGAGCATCTTGCATTTCTGTCCAGGAGATTTGCAAAGATGAAGTTCAGGAAAAACACTAGAGCCACTAAACCCTATAAGAACATGGTGGACAAATCCAAGTTCAAGTGTTTTAATTGTGGTATAAGTGGACACTTTGCAAGTGAGTGCAGAAAGCCAACCTCTGAAAAGAAGAAATTTGAACAAGTAGATTACAAAAAGAAATATTTTGATCTGCTCAAACAGAAGGAAAGGGCTTTCATTACTCAAGAAAAGGACTGGGCAGCTGATGGAGATGAAGAGGATGAAGATGTGGATTATGTCAACCTTGCTCTCATGGCTGATTCTGAAGAAAACGAAGTTAGTTCATCAAGCAATCAGGTAATCACTACTGATTTAACACAGCTTACTAAAGAAGAGTGCAATGATGCTTTCAATGACATGTCTACTGAATTGTATCATTTGCGTGTGTCTCTTAAATCCCTTGCTAAAGAAAATAGTAGGATCAAAGAGAACAATCTGTTTTTAAGCAATAGAAATACTGTGTTAGAAAATAAGTTGATTGACCTAGAGAAAACCAAATTGCATTGTATATCTGTTGAGAATGAACTAGCTGAATCTGTTAAGAAAGTAGAAATACTTTCCAATCAATTAGAGAAAGAGCAAGAGGTGATTAAAGCCTGGAAAACATCTAGGGATGTAAGTGCTCAAATTGCCAAAGTCCAAGGAATTGAATCATTCTGTGAAACTGCATGGGATAAAAATAAAAAGAAACTGGAATTAATTGATGGACTGTCAACGGATGTGGAATCAACGGATGATGAAAGTTATCCGTTGAAGGAAGAAAAGGAACATCCGTTGAAGGTTCCTCAATTAAAACAGGCAGATGTTTCTAAAAGAGAAAATCTAAAGAAACTCAACAAAAAGTTTGGTTCAACTTCAAAGAACTTTATCAAAGAAGAAGCAAGCACATCCAAAGATGTCAGAAAGGTGAATGTAGGGCACATGACCTTAGAACAGTTAAACAATAGGCTCAAGATGGTTGAGGATAAAAAGGAATCCAAAAGGAAATCCAACAGAAATGGGAAGGTAGGAGTTAACAAACATAACAATTACACACCTGATAAGTATGCTCCTAGAAAAAGCTGTGTGCATTGTAGTAGTGTTAATCATCTATCTGCTAATTGTAAATCTATTAAGAAATCTCCCATAACTGTACCCTCTTCCATGCCTAAAATGTCTGTATCACCTCTACATGCTATGCCTGTTATGTCTCAACAAAATCCTTATGCACATTTTGCAAACATGCCATATTTTAACAATCCTTATCTTGCTGCATTCAGTATGCCTCAAATGCCATACAATATGCCAATGTGGAATAACATGTATGCACAATCCATGCCTAATAATTCTATAAATGTGCTGGATAATGTTGTGACTAACCCTACACCTCAACCAACCACATCTAAGACCAAGGTTGACTCAAACTCACCTAAGTCTAAAGATGCAGGAGGAATGAAGTCTAGGAGAAAGGCTAACAAGAATGGACCCAAGGAAACTTGGGTACCAAAATCAAATTGATTGATTTTGTGGTGTGCAGGAAAATAGAAGAAATCTATGGTACTTGGACAGTGGCTGTTCAAGACACATGACTGGAGATTTCTCCCTGCTCACAGAGTTTAAAGAGAGAGCTGGCCCCAGCATAACCTTTGGAGATGACAGCAAAGGGTTTACTATGGGATATGGCTTGATTTCAACAAGGAATGTCATCATTGAAGAAGTTGCATTAGTTGATGGTCTCAAGCACAACTTACTGAGCATCAGTCAACTATGTGATAGAGGGAATACAGTTTCCTTCAATTCTGAAGCCTGTGTTGTCACTAGTAAGAAAGACAACAAAGTGGTTCTAACTGGAGTTAGAAAAGGAAATGTGTACTTAGCTGACTTCAACTCTACAGATGCAGAATCTATTACTTGTCTCTTCAGCAAAGCAAGTTCATTTGAGAGTTGGCTATGGCACAAGAAGCTATCCCATTTGAATTTCAAGACAATGAATGATCTAGTCAAAAAGGACTTAGTAAGAGGAATTCCTCTTGTTGAATTCTCAAGGGATGGTCTGTGTGATGCTTGTCAGAAAGGCAAACAAAGGAAAGCATCATTTCAGAAGAAGCTTGAAACAACAATTGATGAACCATTACAGCTGCTACATATGGATTTGTTTGGACCAGTCAATGTATTGTCAATAGCAAGAAAAAGATATTGCTTAGTGATTGTAGATGATTTCTCAAAGTTCTCATGGGTCTATTTTCTTGGATCAAAGGCTGAAGCAAGTGAAATCATTATCAATCACATCAGGCAAGTCAATAATCATCCTGACTTGAAGGTAAGAAACATCAGGAGTGACAATGGAACTGAGTTCAAGAATTTGACATTAAGGCTGTTCTGTGAAGAAAATGGAATCATGCATGAGTTCTCAGCTCCAAGAACACCTCAGCAAAATGGGGTAGTTGAAAGAAAGAACAGATCTTTAATTGAGGCTGCCAGAACAATGCTTGAAGAATCAAAGTTACCAACATATTTTTGGGCTGAAGCTGTTAATTGTGCCTGTTTCACTCAAAATATTTCTTTGATCAATCAAGCTAAAGGCATGACTCCTTATCAGTTGTTCAAGAAAAGAAAACCAACTCTAAACTTTCTTCATGTCTTTGGATGTAAATGTTTTATACTGAGGAATCAATCTGACCATAAAGGGAAGTTTGATGCAAAGGCTGATGAAGGAATATTTGTTGGTTATTCAGCTGGAAAATCTTATAGGGTCTACAATCTAAGAACCAACATTGTTATGGAATCTGTGCATGTTGTGTTTGATGATGAAAAGATTGATGGACTAACAGATGAGGAACATTATAAGAGACTCAAATTTGACAATATTGAAATATATTGTGATGATAGTGAAGAAGAGATTGATGGAGACGACACTTCAAAAGGAATACAAAATTTGCCCCTGGATAATGCACAAAATTCAGCATCCGTTGAAAGACATTGTGCATCATCCGTTGAAGTACTTAATGAAGCATCCGTTGATCATAGCTCATCAACTGATAATCAATTTACATCATTAATTGATGGAACTCCAAGTTCCCTGCAAAGGACCAACAACTCAGGGGGAGTTTCAACAAATCAAAACGCTGTCTCACATCATGACAATACTGAGATCACCTCATCTAGAGCTCATCTTCCACCTCAAAGGAAATGGACCAAGAATCATCCCTTTGAACTGATCATTGGTGATGCATCATCTAAAGTGCAAACAAGAAGAGCTACTCAAGATGAATGTCTGTATAGTAGTTTTCTATCTCAGGAGGAACCTAAGAAAGTGGAAGAAGCCTTATTGGATCCAGATTGGATATTAGCTATGCAGGAAGAGCTAAACCAATTTGAGAAAAACCAAGTTTGGAAGCTGGTACCCAAACCAAAGAACAAGAGTCCTATTGATACAAAATGGGTATTCAGAAATAAGATGGATGAAAATGGCATTATCATAAGGAATAAAGCCAGATTGGTTGCTAAAGGCTATTCTCAGCAAGAGGGAATAGATTTTGATGAGACATATGCTCCTGTTGCAAGACTTGAAGCTATCAGAATCTTTCTAGCCTATGCAGCCCATGCCAATTTCAAAGTCTATCAAATGGATGTCAAGAGTGCATTTCTAAATGGAAAATTAGAGGAAGAAGTCTATGTAAGTCAACCTCCAGGATTTGAAGATCCAAATTTTCCAGACTATGTGTATTATCTGTTGAAAGCACTCTATGGACTGAAGCAAGCACCTAGAGCCTGGTATGAAACATTATCAAAATTTCTTTTGGAGAATCACTTCACTAGAGGTACTGTTGATAAAACTCTCTTCTTTAGAAATGTTAATGGCTCTAGTATACTTGTTCAAATTTATGTAGATGACATAATATTTGGTTCTAAAAATAATAAACTTTGTAAAAAGTTTGCTAAGCTAATGCAAAGTAATTATGAAATGAGCCTAATGGGAGAACTAACCTATTTTCTTGGTTTACAAATTAAACAAGTTAGTAATGGAATTTTCATTAGTCAAACTAAATATATTCATGATCTTTTAAAGAAGTTTGACTTAATGGAATGTTCATCTGCAAAAACTCCCATGGCCACTGCCACCAAACTTGAATTAAATAAGACTGAAAGGTCTGTGGACATTACAAGTTATAGAGGCATGGTTGGTTCACTTTTATATTTAACTGCTAGCAGACCAGATATAATGTTTGCTACATGTCTGTGTGCTAGATTTCAAGCTGATCCTAGGGAGTCTCACTTAATTGCTATCAAGAGAATTTTCAGATATCTCAAGGGTACACCAAATTTAGGAATTTGGTATCCTAGAGAATCTGACTTTGATCTAATTGGTTATTCAGATGCAGACTATGCAGGTTGCAAAATAGACAGGAAAAGTACAACAGGCTCCTGCCAATTCCTGGGAAACAAGCTTGTATCATGGTTTAGCAAAAAGCAAAATTCAGTCTCTACTTCTACAGCTGAGGCTGAATACATTGCTGCTGGAAGTTGCTGTTCTCAAATGTTATGGATGAGGAATCAACTCCTTGATTATGGACTTCATGTTGATAGAATACCTATCTTTTGTGACAACACAAGTGCCATAGCCATAACAGAGAATCCTGTGCAGCACTCAAGGACCAAGCACATTGATATTAAGTACCACTTCATCAGGGAGCATGTCATGAATGGTACAGTGGAACTACATTTTGTTCCAAGTGAACAACAAATTGCTGACATATTTACCAAGCCACTTGATGAATCAACATTCACAAGATTGGTAAGTGAGCTAGGTATGCTTAATTACTCTTAAAATTCATGTCTTCTTTGCAATTTGAAGTGAAGCCTGAAGTATATTAGTTGCTAGAACAAATTTGACTTTTAACAAAGTTTATTCCATCAACGGATGTTCCCTATCCGTTGAAAGTCAAAATTGCTCTATCAACGGATATTCATTATCCGTTGAAAGACAAGTATATTTCTGGAACTTTTATCCGTCAACGGATAAAACTGAAGTACCTTTCAACGGATGACAATTTACATTATCCGTTGAAATGTCACATCAGACGTTTGAGGTGTCTCACAGCCGTTGATTCTATTTTCTTAACCGTTGATACCATACATACATCTGTATGTATTGGTTTTAAAGGTAGTTATTAGAATACTTACAGTTTATTCTTAAACGGCTGAAATTCACTAACACCTATTTACTGATTAATCCTTTATTTATTTCTTTTTCTTTGAAAGAATATAAGCCCTTCTGATTGTTCATTATTACTTTACGCTTTCTTAGAATTTCAAGCATTTACCATTTTCTCTCTGCAAAACCTTCAAGTTATTCTCTGCAATTTCTACTCACAACAATGGCACCAGTCGTGAAGATTATGTCTCAATCTGGGTTCATCTACGAGAAGAACAATTTCATAGCTCTGGTAGAAAAGAATGAAGCCCACTCAGATTATCACAAAATGATGGACTTCATCAAAAACTGTAAACTTAGCTATGCAATGCTGGAAGCCCCAACGATTTTCTGTGAAGTAGTTGAGGAGATTTGGACAACTGCTGAGTTCAACTCCATGGATATGACTATCTCCTTCACTCTCAAAGGTAAAAATCACTGTATTAACTGTGATGACTTACAAGCATGTTTTAAATTACCTAAGAACAATGCCATGACACCACACACTGATAGTGATGTATCCAGCATGTTAGATTCCATAGGTTACTCTCTTAACTCTGCTAATTTAGGGGGTATTAGACGAAAAGGCCTTAGGAAAGAATGGAGTTTTCTTGGGGATGCCTTCATAAAGGTTTTCTCTGGGAAAATTAGTAATTTTGATGCCATAACTTCATCTCTTGTTAATATGTTCTATATGCTTGTTTCTGATAGGTACTTTAACTTTAGCAACTATGTGATGCTAGAATTAGGTACTAGATTAGGTAACAAAGCTAATAGACCTAATAACATCTATTATGCTAGATTCTTTATGTTATTGGCTAACCATGTTGCTGAAAATTTAGTCATTATCAATGAGAATAATAAACTCAAGTGCTGGGCACAAGAGAAAAGAGTTCTTGCAGACTTATTGAGAATGGATCTCAACAGCAGTGTGCAATTGGTATATTTACCAATCATGAATGCACCCCAGGTAGGTGAGGTAATTGCTTCTACAACTCCTACTTCTTCCAACCCCTCTATTTCTTTATCTTCTAGTGTGGCCATGAAATCTGTGTCAATGCCCCAACAGATTTCTACCAAGGTCACCAAATCTAAACTTTCAAAATCCAAGACAAAGAAAACCACCTCTGTTGTTTCTCAAAAGACAACAGTTGTAACAACAACCATTAACCCTGAGGGAAGTGAACAGGGTGTGAGTGGTGAGGGGAGGGGTGAACATCAAAGAAACCCCCAGGATAAGGAAGGAGAGTTGAGTGCTTCCCAAGCTAGCCAAGCCCCAGTTTCTCAAAAAGCTGTGGTGGTTGAAAAGGTTTCTAGCACATCCCTAGTAGCATCCTCCCAAAAGGATGTTACTATTGAAAAGAGTTCCCAACCAGGAACACAGAACAAAAGAGGGAGGGACACTAAAGCCAAACACTCACCTACAAAAGCTTTTATTAGAAGAAAGAAGGCTAGAACCCAATCTTCTATACAGGGTGCACACACTGCACAGATACATCCATCTGTCTCTGTGCCTTCTCAAACTCAGTTTGATGTGACTCCAATAAATGTAGAGTCACAGCCCCATTCTCTCACAATAACTACACATCAATCACCAAATACTTCTTCACCATCTCTGGATGTGGATATGGATATGTTATTCCCATCAATTCCTGATTCTCCCTCTTTACAACTCAGGGAGGAGCCCCACTCAAATACAGGTGATCATCATCTTTTAGATGATTTGTTGGATCACCCGCAAATTCTTTCAGATATAATTGAAGGATCTGTATCAACACATATCAAATCAATCTATACAGATTCAACAGTTATATCACTTTCAATTTCATCTTCTTTTCCTTCTTCAACGGATATCACTCATCCGTTGACAAATGGTTGCTCTTCAACGGATAAGCTTAACAGCAGTTATCCGTTGATAACAACAGTTTCACCTTCAACGGATATTCCACATCCGTTGATAGTCTCTACACAAATAATTGAAATGATTCCAAGTGTAGAAGACATGAATACTGTGCAATCACTTTTAGGATTGAGGGCAGGGACTGAAAATTTGAGTGAGAGGCTGGGTTGCTCCCAGGCAAAAGGAGAGATTGAGAGCACAAAAATGCATGCTATTTCTTCCAGCATGGCAAAAGTCAGTGAGTGGAGTACCACCTTAGAAGGTGAAGGTGAGGGAGTGAGATGTGTGAGCCAGGGGGAGCCCCTGATGCAAGAACATAGAGAAAAAGAGAGAAAAGCAGGTACAGTTGATACAAGGGTGGAACCAGCCATTGCTCATGAGTCAATGATTGTGGATGATGCTGAAAAGGAAAGACAATTTCAGCAACATTACAAAGCTGTAATTGATAACATTTCCTTGGATGCTGACACTTTTACTCATCCTGTGACAGCCTATCAAATGTTGGCTGCTCAGGGCAATGAGGAGGCAGAAAGGACACTACATCTAGTGCACTCAACAGAATCTCTTCAAAGGGATAAAGCTGCTATTAACAGGATGCCTTCTACAGCTGGTGAGCCATCTGAAGAATTTGGAGTAAATTCTGATGATGATGACTCTATTTCTTCTGATGGAAGCATGAACATAGGGGGAGATGTAGACCCTAGTTCCATTCCTAATCTACCTGAATGGGCCTTGACTAAGGAGCATATAACAGGTGAATTCAATGTCCACTTGGTCAAACAAATCATCACTATTCAAAAGGCCATTCAGAACACTTCAAATGCAAATATCAAGGCTATCCTCCAAGCTCACCTGGACTCACTGCATCTCATAAAGTTGCAGCAAGTAAAGCAAAATTTGAGTCTGGATGATCTCAGGAAAGATATTGCTGACTTGAAATCCTTCACTTCAGAAAAATTGGATTCAGTCATGCCCTATGGTACTTTGCAGGACTTGGTTTCGAGATTGAAAAAGGAATCAGTTACTGAACAAAGGCTGGCCAAGTTGGAAGACAGAGTTCAAGGAATTGAAGATTCTGTGGCCACCCTTCTTCTCAACCAACAATCTCAAACCAATCTCCTAATGCAGCTGGCAAAAGCACAAGGCTTGACCCCTCTCCTTGATGATAACAAAAAGGGGGAGAATAAAAGGGAAGGGGAAGGAGAGCCCTCTACAAAGATTCAGATATCTAAAGTGCTAGTTCCTGCCATCACTACCTCTCCAATCATTCAAATCAAGGGAAAACCTGATGGAATTGATTTGATTCAGCTAGCAGCAGCTGAAATACAAATGAAAGAACAATGGAGGAAAATTGATGAAAGGTTACAATTGGTGTTTGGTTCTACACAAAATAAATCAACATCTGTGAAATTTAGCACAAAGATTGAACCAATCAACATGGAGCTCAAGCCAGTAGGGAGAAATAAGGTTGGAGAGACTTCTTTCAAGAATTTAAAACCTATGGTTCTAAAGCCCAACACTAGATCCAGTATGGACTCCACAAAGAATCCCCTAGACTTTGCTCAGATAAAGGAAGTAGACTTTCCTCTTCCAAAACCTGATGGAGACAAAGTTCTAAGTGCAAGCATCATAAAGAAGAAGGAGACCAAGGACAAGGGTGAGAGAATGAACATGGCCTTTATCTATAGAGAGGGAAAGAGTATCTGTGTGATGCAAGGACATCCCAAATTTCTAAAGGCTAAAAGGGAAGAAACCAGAAGGTTGAAGAAAGAAGCTGTAAAACTCAAGGCTGACAAAAGAGCACAAGCAAAGCTTGAAAAACAGCTAAAGTCAAGCCAAGTTGAAGAAATGAAAGGAATTGAAGTCAGGGGTGAAGAAAAGATTGCTAACTTAGATGAGGTTCTTAGGAGCATATTTGGTGAAAATATGGAGGAAAGAGAGGAATGGCAGAAGGGAAACAGAAGAAAGGCCAAGGCACACAGAAGGAGTGAAGATAACCCTGAAGATACCAAATCTATATCTAAACCACTACCTTCCATACCTGAACCTTTTGTTGCTGATCCCTCTATAAATATCCACGGTGAACCAATCATTCCAAAAGAGGAACCTATTGATTGGGACAACATCACATTGCCTACCTTTTTAACCACTCTACCACTACCAAAGAAACAGAAAAGAAAATCTAAATCTACACCTCCCCTAACCTCTAAGAAATTCACTCAAAAACAAAAACCTAACCCTAAGCCACCCATTTCTAAAGATGATTATGTTCACATCTGTGACATAAAAGAAGCTTCAGACATTAATCTCTATCTGGATGAGTTGGAGGAAGTAAGGGGAATAGCTGCCTACAGACAGCTACCAGAGAGATTGGTGTTCAGATATAAGGGAGCTGGGGAAAGAACATGGCCTCTCTACAGGATTCTAAATGAAGGCTACTCTACCTTGATCAGAGTCTTTTCAGCCATCAAAAAGGATTCTGGCTTTACCAGAACAGCCAAGACTGAAATTCTCAACAAGATTGCCAACATAAGGAAGACTTGGAGGGAACCAAATGCTTTGCCCAGAACCTTACTCATACAAGAAAGGGGAACTAAAATTCACAAATCACCTCATTGGTTGATGGAATTTAGAGATGACAAAGGAGTCAGAAGATTTTTCAGACTTGAAGACCAACTCAAGATTGCCAGCAATGAAACTCTCAAGGAAATGCAATCTAAGTTGGATATCAGTGATGAAGATGAAGCTGAATTCTTCAGACAACTCCAACTCCAAATTGAGGAAAATGACAAAGGGCTAGGAAAGAAAACCAGGGAACAAAGAAGAAAATGATGATTTGCTCAGGCTAGAGGAGCACCCTTGGAAATACTGTAAATCTTCAATTACCTCCTAGTACATACACTTTTGCAGCACTTTTATATTTCTACTTAGTTTCAATTCAAATATTTGTTAAGTGTTTTGTTATCATCAAGTTAACCCTGAATTTATGCCTACAATTCTTATAGACATAAATAGGGGGAGATTGTTAGGAATATATGTGCATTAGTTTGATGATATGTTTAACAAAACACTTAAGTAGAAATTTAGTGTCTGTAGCCTCAACGGATAAGACCACTTTGGTTATCCGTTGATGGTGTAGCTTTACTTAGAAATAAGTCTAGTATTGTAGCATATTTCAGTCTCTGTATTTAAAATGTAATTCTTAGAAGTTGAGAGAAACTATGAGTCATGTTGACTACTAGATGATATGCAGATAGGAAGGCCAATTGTAAATATTTCATGCCTTGTAATTTTGTATAAATGAAGTGGTATCAACGGATGACTTAAAGACCTTCAACGGATGAGAAGCTAAGCTTCAACGGATGTCTCTAAAGCTTCAACGGATAACATCCTTCAACGGATGAAAGCTTCAACGGATGTTCTGCTAATTAGCCGTTGATAAGTGGTAGTTGTACCTACAAACAGAGGCACATGGGTTGACAGAGAAAAGCTGAGATGTGGTAGCCGAATTTCAGGATCAACAGAAAAAGCAGCCGTTCTTCTTTAGTACAAAGATGCAATAGTCAACAAAGTACTTGAGTGAACAGGAAAAGAAGCAAGTGAAGAACTTATTTTACTATTGTAATTTTATATTGTTTTTCACTTGTACACTTGGTAATATATAAACCAAGAAGAAGCTAGTAATTAGAGAGAGATTTTCCAGAGCTGTTAAGAAATATCTTGAGAGAAAATTCATCTAGTTTGTACTAGGATGCAGCTGTGATCAACATTGTTGAACACAGATTTTCTAATATACCATCTCTGGTGGAACAACAAATCCACCAGAAAAGTTTTTAAAGTTTGTTGTGTTCTTTACATTTTGTGTTTGAATATATATCTGTCTGCATTAGCTCAAAGCAATTCATACACTTGTTCATCTAGAACACACTGCTTTAATAAACTTCTCAAAACCTGAAAAAGTTTTGAGATTTACATTCAACCCCCCTTCTGTAAATCTCATTGTTAGTCCTCTAGGAATAACAATATGTTTTTATTATAATTTTATTTTTATTTGATATATATACTAAAATTTGAATATAAAAAAGTCTCTAATTAAAGGGAACTTTTTTGGTTAAATTTTATTTTCAATTATCTACTTATTACGATATAATATTGTAAAAAATTATTCTGACTATAGTCATAAATAATTCAGATATATATTTGCGGGTTAAAATTCATTTGTGTTTTTTTTTGTATTTAGCTTAGGTGACAGATGACCTAGGCACGGTAATTGATATGTTCTTCATCCTCATGAATCACATAAGTCTTTTTAGCTATTCATGTTATTTTTATGACGTTTTTTTTACTTCAATATTTTATCGTGTATACTAGTCAAAAAACTTAATTAATTTTAATATATAATTTTAGGTAAAATGTGGCATGAATCTTATTTCAGAATTTATATTTCGGACATTAAAATGTTATTATCTATTTTCCGCGAAATATCTTGTATATATTTCGGCTATATGATAAATTTTCTTGAAAAAACAAATTTCTTACAAAATAAAATATATATTCTTATATAAGATATTGTTATGGATTAAAAACTAAGATATATGATTGCTGTATTTATTACTAAGGAACGTGAGTTTCGAGCCTCGATTTGACTGCTCTTGTGGTTCGTGACTCAATTTGGCTTTAACAAGATGCCTACGTACCTTGCTGATTGCCAAAGATCAAGTCAAAAAATGTAGTTCTGATCAGTGGGGTGAAGCCCCTTATATAGATGTTGGAAGTCCTTGAATTGGACTTGGTATAGGAGACTTAGTGGTCAAGTCTCTGAATCAGAATGAACTTTGGAGTTCTAGGAAGTAGGAAGCTGATTCCTTATCCTATGAGGTTCCTTGAAGGCCTATCTACAAGGATTTATATCCCCACTAGGACTTATCTTAATAGCTGTTTTTCTCCCTTATTAATTAATTATGAAATTAATTAATAATCAGAGTTTTGGGTCTTCTTTGTTCCATCACGTCTGATCTGGTCCATCAGGCCCGATCAACGTGTTAACCTTTTTGAACTGAATATCATACATCTTTTTATTGGGTCTTGCAGCCCAATTCATATGTAATTAATGAAACATTAACTACGTAATCATATGATTTATTTATTCCCTATCAGATATATATGTGTATGAATATTTTACATCATGACAACAAAAAATTATAAAAGTATACAAGAGGGATGTGTTTTCCGAGTTCCTTTTTCAACGGTAGATATGTGGTACGTTTATTAATTTACACATCTTACCCCCATTCACCTACACACTAGTTTCAGCGTATGCCTTATATAAGTTATTTAAAATTCTATAAAATATAAAATTCACCAAAATGAGGATCGAAAGGGTACTATATTTTTTAATTCCTCAACTCGGTCTTCTTTCTCTAATATTAATTCAATATACAAAACAAATGTTGAAGTCAATTGTACTTCCTTTGTCTTAAATTGACGGTCATATTTTAGTTTTTGATGATCTAATTAATTTAATTTCATCTAATGTCATATACTATTCGTGGTTTTTAAAAACTATAAAATGCATTTTTAATATAGATAAAAACATATTTTTAATAATTTTGATACATATAAATATTTTATAATTTCCATTCGAAAATTAGCCAATTTATCAAAATAAGACACTAAGGGCCTATGTGGCCAACATCATATAAGTCAGTTATTGACTGTTTGTCTATCTAATTTATAAGTTGATTAGTTAAATGTTATTAACGATGTACTTTTTTTTCAATTTTTTTTAATTTTTTGCCTTTTTATTAACTTTAATTTAAAAAAATATATTTTTAAATGTTAATCTAATCTAAGATTCATGAAATAATATGATTATATTTAAAAAAAAAATTGATTTACTTAAATAAAAAAATTTCTAACTTACAAGTGAAATTATCCAAACACTTATATAACTTATAAATATTTATATACTTATCACTTATAAGTCACTTGTTCATTTTAAGTGATAAGTTATTTATTTTAAAATTTCTCAACGGACACTAAATTGGAAAGAAGTCTGTAGTTATTTTCTTCTTTATTATTAGTTGACTAAAAGTATTAATTTAAACTACAAAATTTTCATCTTGAATATTCTACTTTAATTTTATTTTAAAATTGCTTAACTTTTAATAAAGAGAAGTAGAGTATTGTTATTATCTTATTACCTAAACTAGTAAATAACTAAAAGAAAGACACTATTAAAAGTAAGTACATAAAAAAAAGAAGCAATTTGCCAAAGTCTTCGTTGACATGCAGTTATTAAATATGAAATGGCTCCTAATATGTGGTAGAGAGTATATACTAACACTTTGAATTAAAATATAAATTGATACATATATGAATATGATCTCCAGATGCGGTAACATTTTGATCGTAGAAGTGGACTATGAGGATCTAAGAGTATTATTATCATATATTTTTTCTATAGTTAAATTCACCTAAGAGTATTGATAATCACGAATCATCTGGGGCCTTTTTCTTGTTGAGCCCGGACTCAAGCTCCGTTTGGAAAGAAATGACGGCGACGTGCAGTTTAACTTTAACTGTAGGGTGGGAACCTACAAAACAGAACCGGAGGGGGGTGACGTCCCCGCGGCACCTTCGGCGTGAAAATGAGAACGGGATTTAAGGAAAAAAGGGGCAAAACGAGAATTATGTAAGTATTTTTATGGTGTGTACGTGTGTGTATGTAAGTAAATGTGAGAGAGATTGTATCCTGTAACGAAAAAGATCGAGAGGGGCCCGAAAGCCCTCTATAGTGAATCCTTTCTTTATCTTTTTATCATATGAAAAAATTACTTCATCTTAGGCGGATAGCGGGATCTCCCTCCAAGCCGTACATACGACTTTCATCGAATACGGCTTTCCGCAGAATTCTATATGTATCTATGAAATCGAATGAAAACTTCATTCTCGATTCTATGAGAATTTTTATGACGAAAAGATTGTGGCACCGCCCGAGGTATTTCTGCTTTCTTGATTGCCTCTACATCGGGCAACGGATATGTAATAGAAAACTCGAAACTTCTTTTCTTAATCTCTAAACATTCCTTCTGTCATGCCTTTTATAGGCCTCCTACTAGGGTTTAGGGGTTTGTACCTTTTAATCTGGACCGTAGATGTGCCTTTTGGACTGTAAGGCATGTGAACGCCTAGGATGATTCAGGGTAGTATCGAATCCGGACCGTAGGAACGTTCTTGATCCGGGGTACCTGAACGGTGGTGATGCTGCCACGCGTCCTGGGCCCTTTTAGGTTATAGCTGAGTACTTCCTGGGCTCTTGTTATTGGGCTCTGGGCCGTTGTTATTGGGCCTGTATTATTATAGGCTATCAAGTATTATTAATTTGATCGTCCTTATCATTATTGTTTTTGGTCGAGAAATAATCATAGGTTATTATCATCAATTCATAGAGTTGGGTTCAGTGGAGACCAATATTATTTGGAGACCCTGGAGACCTGTATAATTGTCCTTAGATTTTGTAAGATTGTATGGTTAGAGATGAATGCAAATTGAGAGACAGATTAATACTAATAAACCTAAATATAATGTAACATGTATATAAATATTATATGAAAAATATATTAAAAAAATTGAGTGCTGAAGTTTATAAATAGAGTGTAGTAGTTTAAATTATAAAGTGTAGTACATTTAAATCTAAATAAAAAAAATAATGTAACAAGATTATAATCTTACATGAAAATTTTATTTAAAAAAATAGAGTGCAGAACATATCATACAACCTTATAAATAGAGTGTAGTACTTCAAATTATAAAATTTGGTACTTTTAAATCTAAATAAAAAAAATTAATGCAACATGCAGAATAAAATATTATGTGAAAAAATATATTAAAAAAATGCAGAACATATTGTAGAATTTTATAAATAGAATGTAGTACTTTAAATTATAAAATATAATACTTTTAAACCAAAATAAAAAAATATAATGTAACTCGCAGAGTAAAATATTATGTGAAAAAATATATTCAAAAAATGAAAGGCAAAACATATTATAGAATTTTATAAATAGAGTGTAGTACTTAAAATTATAAAGTGTAGTACTTTTAAACCTAAATAAAAAATATAATGTAACTTGCAGAATAAAATATTATGTGAAAAAATATATTAAAAAAAATGAAAGGTAGAACATATAATAGAATTTTATAAAGAGAGTGTAGTACATGAAATTATAAAGTGTAGTAATTTTAAATCTAAATAAAAAATATAATGCAACTTGCAGCATCAAAAATTATGTGAAAAATATATTAGAAACAATAGAGTGCATACATATTGTAGATTTTTTATAAAAAAAAATGTGGTACTTTAAAATTTAAATAAAAAATATAATTTAACATGCAGAATACATATTATCTAAAAAATATATTCAAAAATAAAGTTGTAGTGCATAACTTAGCCTAATAAAAATTAGAGTGTAATATATTTGATGTGGAGTAAATGACAAAAAAAGTATTTATGTATAAATAAATATTTAGTACATCCTCCTATACATCTAAGCATTGGGTTGTATAATATATTTGCATGAATTATTAAAGCAACTTGTACTAGCAACTACAAACTACAGATTATAAGTTTTCATTTGTTTAATGCTGAATAGAATAGAGTGCATCACACGTGTACTAAATGATCATTATAATTTTTTATTAATTTTTCAAAAACTAATAACATTTATTATACATATTTAAGTAGAGAATAAATTGAGTCACTAATATCTTAAAGAATTTTTTTATAAAAAAATTGTACTTTAATTCTTAATTTTATTTTACATCAAACTAAGTTAGTGAATGAAAGTTATATTAACGTACTACAATATTATTAAAAAAAATTGTGAGCAATTTCGATTTTAATTTTCTAGTTTTTCATTTAATTAATAATATAATAATGTAAACTAAGTAATAAAAATAACAGAATTTATATTAGAAACATCAATAAATTTATATTAGAAAATAGAACACAACAAAAGAAAATTTCAATTATTTTTAAATTCAAATAAAATTTATTCATCCAAATTTCTATCTTATAGGAAATGTGATAAAACGATTAATACATGTGAACTATATTAACAACTTTATATAAGTTATGAATGGCCTGACGTATATAACTGTTTTTATAATACTTATACTTATAATACAGCATGACTAAACTACCCCTTAAATAAAAGAAATCAAAACAATAATAACCATAGGATAAAAAAAATAGATGGTCAGAATTAGGTGTCCTAATCTCCAACTAAAATCAGGTCTTCACTGAACTTCTCTCAATTTGTATTGTAAATCTTAATTTTAGTCTTTCACCGAAAAAATTGTTGTTTGATCGCCTTGTTTTTTTGGATAATCCTTTTAACAAATCCATTATCTTTGTTTTGATTTCGTTACATTGTCATCTTTGTCAGTGATTAGGCTCTGATTTTATGATTATTAATAGGTTTATCCAAAATCTTAAAATTTACATAACATACTTAGAAAATGTTTTATACATTTTAACTTCTTTTTTTGAGAAAATTATACATTTTAACTTATTCAATTATATGATTGAGCAAATCAGACATGTATCAATACAAATATTAATACTATCAAATATTTAAATTAAAAAATAGGAGATGAGGGGACTCGAACTCAAAATCACTATCTAAACATTTTAATTTTTTTTCAGCAAATTATACATTTTAACTTCTTTTTTTGAGAAAATTATACATTTTAATTTCTTTTTTTTAATAAAAGTTTGATATTTGAAATTTAATACAAATTTTTTTTTTAAAAATAAATGATGAAAGCCATGAGTTTGTTTAATAATAGGAGGAACCATGTGTGTTTTTTATTTACCTTAAAATACGTGTCAAAAATTGAAAAAAAGTAGCAAGGATAACTAAGATAACAAAATAATATCTAATAAGAATAATTGTTGGGTATTACAAATATAAAATATGCTGCTCCTTATGTTGTTTGTATATATGATGCCTTGACTTACATGTGTTTTCACCGATAGTTAGAAATATTATTTTTATTTTTTTTATGAATTAAAATAGTATTATCTATTTTTATTCACAGAAGGAAAGTTTTTACAAATAATATGTATATATAAGAGAGAAAATATTTTATATACACGAGATGTTTTACGCAATAAGAGTTTCGTGTCAAAAAATAAATTACGCTATTTTATGAAACAATACTAAATATTGTATTTTATATAATATTTTTATTCATTATTATACATCTTTAATTAAATTATATCAACACAATATTTATGAACAATGTCGATAATAATTTTCGGAACCTTAATATTTATTTATTCTTTGTTGCTATTGGCAGTTTTATATCCATTTCTTTAACATTATTGGCTCAATCCACGAAATCTCGATTTGGATTCCACCTAATTATTAAAAAACAAGTGGTTGAAAAAAATAAGAGCCAATTTTATTGGTAGAGAAGTGGTGGTTATTTAAAATTCAGAGTCCCTTAATCAATGACAAAAAGCCTTAATCCAACTAAAGATTGTCTATAAATCCCCCACTTAATTACTCTAAAAGCTGTAATTAGTGCTAAAAAGCAACACCTCGTTACATAAAATCACATCAACCTTTTTTTACCTCATATCAGTGTAGAGTTAAACGAGAACTACAGTTAATTAATTAAATAATATACTCTTTGTAATAGTTTCGTTTGACTTTTGTGTCTAGATATTGTATAGTTAAAATAATAATTTTTAATTTTTTCTTTCTGAATAAAATTTATAACATAAACTTTTATTTATAAAAAAAATTAAAAATTATAATTTTTACTATGCGGTTAATTCATATTAAAATGCGTGCAGAAAAATCAAATGACGGTTAAAATAAAACAAAAGTAGTAGGTAAATATCTTCCATCAGTCGTTTCAGAAGTAGTCTTGTCATCAGAACTCCCATCACTTTTTTAGAATATGTTTTTAATCATTTTTCCTAAATGACGTGATATGATATTTATCGCGTGAGTACAAGCGTGTTCACCTTAAATCACATCTCATTTTAATAAAAACTATCAAATATATATTTGTCAGCTTTGTCACAGTTGTGTATCAAGACACTATTATATTTAATTTAAAGAATATTCAATTATATATTTTATTCAATTCAATAAAATGATAGTCACCAAATTGGCAGGTTGTACACTGTACACGTTAAGAGCTTTGGCCCATGCGTATTTTCCGAAAATTCCGATTTAATCCATTAATTTACAGACAAGTTCTAATAAGTTTTACTATAAATTTGAATTTTAAAATTTGATTAATCGTTATTTAATTTTAGATTATCGATATTGATTGCCGAATTTTATAAATTAAGAATCATTTAACTTTTTAAAGTTTTATAATATTAGAGTCCCCGAAACTCGTTCAGCCGTAAACTCAACGGCAAGTACTGCCTGTGATATGTGAACTTAGACACGAGTTACTGAAGGTTGAAGACACTCAGGCAAACCTTTGTACATATTTAGGAACAAAGCTGAGCTCAGTTTTAAGTACTTCAGGCCTTCTAAGATCAGTTCCAAAGTAGCAAATGCTGCTTTCAAACTTCAGCTTCCTACTTCACTTCCGGCCGGACAGTGCCTCTACACTTCCGGCCGGACAGAACTCCGATGACATTTATAACATTCAAACCCATGACCGAATGAGTATCGAACCCAGCAACCGAACCCGGGCAGTGCCTGACGCTCAAAAACTTAAATTTCCAGATTAATCTAACAGGAAAAGATAGGAGATACTATCTCGTGTAAATAATTTGCTTTATGTATATTGAGTGTGTCAGCCAATTTAAATAGGCCAGGAGAAGTACAGATAGAATTTTACAGATTACAATTAAATCTAGTATTGCTATATCTGATCCTACAGACGTGAGTAGTATTTATCTGATAAGAAGATTTGTGTTACAACAACTTGGATATACATATAATAGCTACAATACGGGCCAGTAGTTTAGATCTAATCTTTGTTAATGTAGTCTGCGGATATTCAACTGTTACGCCCCCTCAAGATGGAGGCTCCATTGGTGACTCCAAGCTTGGATCGTATGAAAGTAAAACCTTGACGAGGAAGAGGCTTAATAAGAATGTCAGCCCATTGATCTTTTGTATTCACATGATTCACTTTAAGAGTTCCATCTGCTACCCGTTCACGAACAAAATGATAATCCAGTGAAATATGTTTCATGCGGCAATGAAAAACTGGATTGGAGCTTAAGTACGTAGCTCCTGTATTATCGCAATAGATGGTAGGAGGAGATTTGAGGGAAACATTTAATTCCTTGAGTAAGTTTCTGATCCATAAGATTTCAGAAGCAGCATTTGCAATGGCTTTATATTCAGCCTCTGATGATGAACGTGAAACAGACTTCTGTTTAGATGACTTCCAAGAGATTGGACTGGCTCCTAAATAAAGTATATAGCCAGTAGTAGACCTTCCAGTGTCCCGTTCTCCCCCCCAATCAGAATCACTAAAAGCACTTAAATTAAGACTGGAGTTTTTATGCAGGTAAAGACCATAGTGAATGGTACCTTTTAGATAGCGAAGCACACGTTTCAGAGCACTCCAGTGCGTTTCAGTTGGAGCATGCATGAATTGTGATAATCTGTTGACAGCATAGCTAACATCTGGACGTGTTATTGAAAGGTATTGTAGTCCACCTACAAGCTGACGATATGGTGTTGGGTCGACAGATGCGGTACCATCACAATGAACAAGAGTGGCAGAAGAACACATGGGCGTTGTGGTTTCTTTTGCACCGACCATTTGGTGTTGAGAGAGAAGATCAGATATATGTCTGGCCTGAGATAAAAATATGCCATCATTTGTGGAAATGACTTCAACTCCGAGAAAGTTGTTGAGAGTTCCAAGATCTTTCAGAGAGAATTTTTTATCCAGCTGCTGAATAAAGTTGTTAATGAATGATGAATTGTTCCCCGTAATCACAATATCATCCACATACACAAGGAGAAAAATTGTTGCACCATTCAAGGAGTATGTAAAGAGAGATGCATCAGCTATGGAATTCCGGAAGCCAATTTCGAGCAAGAAACTCCTGAGTTCTTTGTACCAAGCACGAGATGCTCCAGCTCATCTAAAACCTTAAGGTGTTAGAGGAAGGCCCCAATAGGATCATATATTTAACACTCCCCCTCACTCGAAAGCCCATTTATGGGTCGAAGGGTGGAACACCGGCGCCCATCTTTGGAGCATTAATTGCCTTTAGTGTCCACAATAAATTGTGAGAATGTTGGGGGTGGCTGGGAATCGAACCTTAATTCTCCCGCCAGCCTAAGCTCTGATACCATAACAGGAAAAGATAGGAGATACTATCTCATGTAAATAATTTGCTTTATGTATATTGAGTGTGTCAGCCAATTTAAATAGGCCAGGAGAAGTACAAATAGAATTTTACAGATTACAATTAAATCTAGTATTGCTATATCTGATCCTACAGACGTGGGTAGTATTTATCTGATAAGAAAATTTGCGTTACAACAACTTGGATATACATCTAATAGCTACAATGCGGGCCAGTAGTTTAGACCTAGTCTTTGTTAATGTAGTATGCGGATATTCAACTGTTACGCCCCCTCAAGATGGAGGCTCCATTGGTGACTCCAAGCTTGGATCGTATGAAAGTAAAACCTTGACGAGGAAGAGGCTTAGTAAGAATGTCAGCCCATTGATCTTTTGTATTCATATGATTCACTTTAAGAGTTCCATCTGCTACCCGTTCACGAACAAAATGATAATCCAGTGAAATATGTTTCATGCGGGAATGAAAAACTGGATTGGAGCTTAAGTACGTAGCTCCTGTATTATTGCAATAGATGGTAGGAGGAGATTTGAGGGAAACATTTAATTCCTTGAGTAAGTTTCTGATCCATAAGATTTCAGACGCAGCATTTGCAATGACTTTATATTCAGCCTCTGATGATGAACGAGATACAGACTTCTGTTTAGATGACTTCCAATAGATTGGATTGGCTCCTAAATAAAGTATATAGCCAGTAGTAGACCTTCCAGTGTCCCGTTCTCCCCCCCAATCGGAATCACTAAAAGCACTTAAATTAAGACTGGAGTTTTTATGCAGGTAAAGACCATAGTGAATGGTACCTTTTAGATAGAAGCACACGTTTCAGAGCACTCCAGTGCGTTTCAGTTGGAGCATGCATGAATTGTGATAATCTGTTGACAGCATAGCTGACATCTGGACGTGTGATTGAAAGGTATTGTAGTCCACCTACAAGCTGACGATATGGTGCTGGGTCGACAGATGCAGTACCATCACAATGAACAAGAGTGGCAGAAGAACACATGGGCGTTGTGGTTTCTTTTGCACCGACCATTTGGTGTTGAGAGAGAAGATCAGATATATGTCTGGCCTGAGATAAAAATATGCCATCATTTGTGGAAATGACTTCAACTCCGAGAAAGTTGTTGAGAGTTCCAAGATCTTTCAGAGAGAATTTTTTATCCAGCTGCTGAATAAAGTTGTTAATGAATGATGAATTGTTCCCCGTAATCACAATATCATCCACATACACAAGGAGAAAAATTGTTGTACCATTCAAGGAGTATATAAAGAGAGATGCATCAACTATGGAATTCCGGAAGCCAATTTCGACCAAGAAACTCCCGAGTTCTTTGTACCAAACACGAGATGCTCCAGCTCATCTAAAATCTTAAAGTGTTAGAGGAAGACCCCAATAGGA
This sequence comes from Apium graveolens, assembly GCF_009905375.1. Lineage (NCBI taxonomy): Eukaryota > Viridiplantae > Streptophyta > Magnoliopsida > Apiales > Apiaceae > Apium > Apium graveolens. The sequence continues at coordinate 4,149,051 of NC_133647.1, read as the reverse complement.
TCATATATTTAACACTCCCCCTCACTCGAAAGCCCATTTATGGGTCGAATAGTGGAACACCGGTGCCCATCTTTGGAGCATTAATTGTCTTTAGTGTCCACAATAAATTGTGAGAATGTTGGAGGTGGCTGAGAATCGAACCTTAGTTCTCCCGCCAGCCTAATCTCTGATACCATAACAGGAAAAGATAGGAGATACTATCTCATGTAAATAATTTGCTTTATGTATATTGAGTGTGTCAGACAATTTAAATAGGCCAGGAGAAGTAAAGATAGAATTTTACAGATTACAATTAAATCTAGTATTGCTATATCTGATCCTACAGACGTGGGTAGTATTTATCTGATAAGAAGATTTGCGTTACAACAACTTGGATATACATCTGATAGCTACAATACGGGTTGTTAATGTAGTCAGCGATTCAACTGTTATAATCAGGCCTTTAAGTCGGCCAAACTCTATCGCGGAATGTATTCAGTAAAGCCAACCTATCACTCATCTCAACTTTGTTGCAAAAACATGGCATGAAACACCATAAGAAAGGTCGTGATAGATCAGAAAATGAAATCACCGCAAATGTTAAGAACCTATTGGGACGGGGGAGTATAAGTCTACGAACTAGCAAACGTATAAACTCCATAGTACTTGATCGAAATGTCTTTAGTTTTCAAGTTCTTTGATTTTCTGCAACTCTGCAAGTAGTACTCAGTACCACAGTATCACATATTACATAAACTCTCTCACAGCATCAATAATCATTTTCCTTCCAATATATATATAACAAAACTATTGTACATTACAAATCATAATTCTGTCTATACAAGAAGTAAATTTTTCACTTCTGTTCCATTCTCTTCACACAATTTACTGCCAGGATGATTCATGTTTCGCTATAGAAGAAACGTGTTGCTTCAATTGCGAGGGGAATAATAAATGACATTTGTCGAGTATCAAGAAAATTACAAACAAGCAGGACAATGCATCAAACCATTTTCATTACATTCAGGACACTTCTGCTTCTGAGTCTTCCCCTCCACAACCACCACCACTTTACAGCTTCCACCGCAGTCTAAACACGGGACGAACCGTGCTCCACCGCACCCTTCACAGCCCTGACGTCCACTCCCTCTTTCGACCCCAACATAGTTCCATATTCTCCTTAGCTTACCAGTTTCGTTCAAATTTACTACCTCATCCACTCCTCCTATATATCTTCCCTTGACAAACAACCTCGGAACTGCAGCTCCTTCTCCAACTAAGTCCTTCAATTCACTGAGAAAATCGCCATGCAATGACACATCGCGCTCATCAAACACCACACGATGCAGCTCTAATATCGACCTTACTTTGTAGCAGTCCTCGTAAGTCCTCCTTACACCACCTAATGATGTTGTGTAGACTACAACCAAGTCGGCTCCACCTGGTGGACAGAGCTCTTGGTAATCACTCAGCGGGTCTCGCCTCAAGAACCCTGGCTCCTTCCCTTCTTTTTGTCTTTCCATACGATCTTTGAGCAAGAATATATTCTGTCTCACAGGCTTAAACCCTTCCATTTCCACCCCAGGCTGTTGAGTTGACCCGAGTCTTGAATCAGAGCCCTGCTTGACGGAACTGGCCTTCCTCAAACCAGCCTTCACCGCGCTGAAGTCATTGACATCATTCATGGATTCAATTTTCCTGAAGCCAGTAGTTACATCACCGTCGGGTTTTGTATTAGACGAAGGCCTTTTGGTATCGAGTTCTTCCAACGTATGAAAGGAGAAGCTCTTGCGTTTGATCTTTTTCACTGGCATCGGAGCAACAGGCAAGGCAGGTTTAGGAGGCATCACTGCTGTAGGTTTCGGGATGGTAGGCTGTAAGGTAGGCTTGATGAATTCCAAGTCTTTTTTTACTTGCTCCCAAGTAGGAGGAGGAGCTTCTTGATCACCTTCAAGGGACTTGTTAAGCTTGTCTAAAGCTACAGGGGATGATGCCACTTTCTTCAATTCATGTTCATTTTCCTCATCCTCATCTTCCTCATGTTGGTCCTGGTCTGTCGTACGCCATGGTTCTTCAATGTTGTTAATATCGAAGTCAAGGGCAGGCCTGTATACACCAGTGGCAACACTGGCCTCAATCCGTTTGGAAGACGTACAATTGCCCATATATCAGTATCTCTGCTAGCAGTTTGTTTCTGGTTTAAAGGGCTTAGTCTGAGTAGTAAGAGTTTGTAGTTAAGATACAGCAATGCAGGGAAAGAATTGTTTGTGGTGTTTGTTGTTGTTTATCTTGTTTGTGGTGTGTGGTGAACAAGAAACCAACTGGGGGCCTTTCAATGTTATCTATATCACAAGTGTATGCCTAAGCCTTAAGAGTCTTTGTCGCGTGGTAAACTTCTGAGCAACGAGTCTTGAGATAAATTCTGGATCCTATTTCATCACACCCCACCACATGAATCTACATCAGAAACATCTGTCTTTCCCAGTATAACTAAAAATGGAACACAGTCTCCCACTGACAGATAGAGTATAACTGTAACATCATTTACTGACAAAATTTAAGTGGCATTGACACGATTCAGGTTGTGTAACTGGCAATTAGATCAAGCACCCGACAAGCCATCTATACTCTCCTATACCGCTCTGAGTAATCTAAAACAGCACGGCAAGATGGTGGTTTCGTTCCAGGGTGTAGAAACATGACTTGTTCCAAGTAATCCTGCCTCACTAACAATATCGAAAACATACTTTGTAGAAGAAACCATGCTTACCGCGTGCTACATCACAAAGTACCTGAGAAAGTGAAGAATAAACTTTGGAAATTCACTTAATGTACATGGACCAAAGATGTAGAAGGTGCTGCAGAAAATGCAGAGGACATCGACGCAAGACCAATAAAGTCTTTGTTTGCTGGCAACACGAATACGTTTCTACCATCTTCATACTTTCAAAGCACCAGAAGTTAAAAGGCAACAATCAAACTTCGATAACATTCGATAACATACCAAGAAGCTGATACGCGGTAGTAGCTCTTCTCCACACAAGCAAGCACCAACTTAACTTCCCCAGACCGACGATCACATACAGCACTAAAACTATGACGAGTAGGTGGAGGGATAAAAAATCAAAGCCAGATTTCAGCATGTTGCATAGTGACCGGATTTGTAATGTAATCAGCCCCTAGTTCTGCCCCTGCTTGGGAGGTGGACTGCACTAGGCACCGGATATCAACCTTTAAACATCTACCTTCACTGTAACTGGAATAAAGCTCGACGGTGCAGAAATAGCCTCTGTTGTCGAGGAAATTAACAATACCAGGTTTTGCAAACACTGGACATAAGATTATAGAGCAGTGTTGCAGGAAGCCATGAAAAAATCCCACACCAGATATCTGCGAAACTTTGAAGGTACTACTCATATCTTTGTTTTTTACAGCAACTCTGGCACCTTTCCAAATACTGTTAATTTATCTTTCATTGATTTTACACAGCATAAATAAACCATATTTGCAATAACATTTTTGCACTCTAGAGTCTAGATACAAATTATGTACTACTTTTTGGTTCTCTGATATAAATAGAAACACTGCATGTTCTTTCATTTACACAACTCTATAGCCAAATCTAGTTTATCACATACATACTACAAAATCGGAATCGCTCTGTGTCTCTTCATAGCCACGGATGATGGATGCAATAATACTGTCTCGTGTGTGCTTCATATTCATCTCCATTTAGCACATCTTGAAGATGACCCTTCTTAAGCATTGTCCCATTCTGAACTTGCTCAAGTATACGATATCAAGTGTATACTGGGATCCTCTAACCATTTATTGAGGCAACAGATTATACTCCACTTCATTCTCCTCTTCTTGACTTTGTCTAAACAATGGAAGACTCCCTGGATCTCTCTCCTCCAGTATAAGACTTGTTGGTGTGTGTGGAGGGTAATTTTTTATGATAAAGTTAATTTCTTCCCCAGTAATCTCCTTTTGATTTAGAAGAACCTGAAAATACAATGAAACATATGTACCAATAAATCGTCCAACTATACTGGCAAACAAAAACCTATTATTGGCCGCCTGACCCCCCCCCCCCCTCAATGACTAAAGTCAACGTCTTGTATGTGCGGTCACTTATGCATGCCGACTTATCGCCACTATTAAGTCAAAAATGTTCAAGTGCAATCTATCAGAGTTTAAATAAAAATATGTGGAACATTTTTAATTTGGTCAGAGAGGGAAGATTAAGCGAGCCGAACAATGCATTATGGTAAACTTTGTCTAGATCCTATATATTTCTGTAAATTACACAAGTTATTCCTTCAAATCTAATAATTAGTCGGAATATAAAAGACACATTTAGAATATAAATTAAAGAGGATAAGAGGAAGATGGAACTTGTACAGGTATGGGGCAAGGATTTTTTCAATTAAAAATTTTGCAAACAAGCATACCTTCACAGTTTTTAGTAAAGCGGCATTGTGCTGTTTCAATAAGGCAACAGTCTTATCATACATGTCACGCATCAATTGTTCTGTTCTTTGTGCAACTTCATCATCCAAGTTGAAATTGATTGGTGGTTCAATCAGGTCATAGTCATCATACAATGATCCTTCAAAGTCAAGACGGGGCCCCACAAATTTGACATTCTTTCTCCAAGGAGGAGGTTCTCCGTGTATTACCAATGGATTTTCCAAATTCCATCTGAATTAACAATAACAAAAACAAAAAATGATACAAATTCCTGAAACAATAAAGAAGCGAAATTAAGCCTTTATATCAAGGAATAAGTAATAACTACATTGTAATAATCTTTCGAGCAAGCCACGATGCATCAGCAAGGTAGCTAACTGATGCCTTTGATGTATCCCGGCCAAAAATTATCTCTTCAGCAGCTCTACCTCCAAGTAAGACCTTCAAAATCAGAGAACTTTAACAGTTTTATAAAAATCCAAATAAAGAAAGGATGTACGAAAAAAATAGAATATCAGAGTCAGCATATTAAGTCACACCTGAAGGCGGTGTAGTAGTTGAGGCCGACGCTCAAAAATATATGACTCGTCATTAAGTCTATTGAATACAACTTGAGACAAAGTCTGCATCCGTAATTGTTCATCATTAAAACAATTATCTAATAAGCATAAAGTAAATCATCTCACACACAAGTTAAAATACTACATTACTATATATATGTTATCTTGATGCCAGGCCTACTTCCACAATCTTAATGACCCCTTGGACTTTCAAACAATGTTTATGTCATGGCAATTCGGCTTTTCCGTACAAAGTCCGCAAGGACTTGGGTGACCCACTTTTAAATCAGGCAAGTAGCAAATAGGCAGGAAAGAAATCTCAGTTTGTGTGGGTAAAAAATGGATAGTGTAATAAAGATAAAGGCGAAGGAGACCTGGCCACGAGGATTGATTGATATACGGTCACAAGATTCCACATTAGCATTTTCAAGTTGCCTTAGCAGATGAGAAATCAATGCAGTCCCTACTTCAGTTGTGGCTCGACGACATTGCCCCTGATGACCTAACTCTATTGCAACACGCTTTGGTCCAACTGTAAGCCTGTCGACTGCTTCATCAAGGTCTGGCTGAAGAATTGCTTTGTGAGATTTCCTCACCGCCACAAGAGCAGCCTCCTGGAGTAGCTGAGCCAACCTTGCTCCCGTCCAACCTATCAAAGAATTTTTGATATTAGAAACTGAAATGACAAGGATAATGAGCAGAATAACTGTAAACCTCAGCTCCAGTTATCACGAAATTTGTGACAGTATAGTCACCAAAATTTATACAGCTTAAACAACCACCAACAACTAAATTATACAGTATATGTTAACAAATAATTAGAAGCAATGACACAACTTTCAAAAAACTGAAAGTTAAAGTGGAAAAAGATGCCACTACAAATATCAAACTTGAACATCAGAATTTATATTTATATACAATTAAAAAAAAAAGGCACCATATTAGTACTAGTTAATATTCTAATAGATATTATAATATTAAAAAAAGGTTAACTGAGAAGATAATAATGACAAGTGGACAGTTTAAAGAATAAGTTAGAAAACAATGCCCGTGAAACTTTATAGAGTAATTTGTAATAATCGAAGTTCAAAAGCAGAATAGAGCCGCCGAAAGTTCAAATAAAGTAGCATACCAGGTAGGTTCTGGGCATAAGTAGACAGATCCACAGACTTGGACAGTTTCACTTTCCGCGCATGAACTTTCAATATTTCAAGTCTTCCTTTTGCGTTGGGAGCACTGATTTTAATCTATGACATGGAAAATAAATGGCAATCATGTCACCCAAGTAATGTATGAAAACTGAAAACACTGCATCCAAACTAGCAAGTTAAAAGAAAGTATAAAGCAGAAACAATATCCATGCATTATCATTTATCAGGAATCATCTACATTAAACCATAATAAGCAAGAGACCAGTGAATTATACATAGCTGGGAAACATATATAAAACTAGATAAGACACATGCCTTATTGGCCATACAGTTTTGAAGTTGACATATTTAACTGAAAGGGAGAAGTACTTGTTTTAAAATAGGTCATAGTTTACTGTCCAAATTAAATGTGGTGCCGGTCCTGACTTCTTTCACATACATGTATATAATATTTCTTCTTTTTGGATTATTTGACTAAATTAAGATTTTAATTTAAATTTGAATTTGAATACAAAAATGTAACCAATTAAAATAGCGTGTATAGGTATTGTTTTTAGCATAGCACCAGGACTCCATTCAAAAAGTCCAAGTCACGACTGCTTATTTCTTAAACAAAAGGGAGTAATTCTTTAAGCGAATGCAAACCTTGCGATCAAAACGACCAGGTCGAAGAAGTGCGGGATCTAATAAATCCTTCCGATTTGTAGCACCTAAAAATATGACACCCTTTCCTGTATCAAAGCCATCGAGCTCTATCAGTAGCTGATTCAAAGTAGTTTCCCTTTCTTGAGTAGCTGCATTGTAAAGCTGGTCCTTAGAATCAGTGAACGTTCCTTGCCGCCTAGTTATTAGAAAAGGATAAAAACAAAGATCATTTCAGTTTATTCAAAGATAGGATAACTATATCAATAAAACCTCTCATTAAATCAAGTCACAACAATGCAAATCGTGTGATAAGATGCTATTAATTTGATCTGAAAGATTCTTATTAAGTTCTTGATTAACTCTCTAAATGTTTATTTACAAAACTTAATTTGATCTAGCTATTAATCTTTTACTAAAGCATCGCCCATTCTTAGTAAAGATGCTTTCCTTAAAAAATGAAAATGCTTTTACCAAAGCGTGTCACATTCTAAATGAATTCAGTAGTAGGAACCAAGGTTGTTATGGCGCCGTGGCGCCATTCACAACAATATGGCATCATGGCGTTCGTATGGAGCCCAAAACGTTCATATGTATAAGATAGTAGTTGTAAATACATATCATAAATTCATAATTTATATTAGTTTATCACTCTAATTACTAACTAATAATAACATAAACAGTATAAAATGTAAACGTAGGTACTTAGAATACCAACAAATCACAAGTCAGGTCCTAAAAGTTGAAGCATAACACTTTCAATCAGATGGCACGGTAGCAAGATAGAGTAAAACAATAAGTAGCAAATTCAACAACCAGGCAGTGGCGAGTCAGATGTGTTTATCAAGCACCAAATCATCTCCACGAACATTTCCACCCCCCTTAAGGCCACCACCTTCATGTGCAAAAGATGGTTTACCACAATCATCAACTTCTACATCATCAACAGGAAAACTTTCTTCCGCTATTATAACATACACGTCCGAGTCTGACTGATCGTGCAACCTAAGTTTGGACTTTACAGTCTGGAAGCGTTTTTGTATATTACTATTATTGTTTGTTATTAGGGTTTTCTTACCTTTATATATGTAACTTAGTGGGTCGAATCACCAGATCAGGTAGAGCCCAACAGGTCGGTCTTCATTTTGTTTTCTTTTTAAATTTTGTGGCATCCCGTGGTGTCCGGTGACGACCGCCTCATTGCATGTACGGTAGTCGAGGTAGACATTTTATGCCTTTTACATGCCACCACAACTCCATATGGATGCCACAAGAACGTCGTGACAACCATGGTAAGAACTAATTCAATATTACTTTTAAGTAACGTTTTTACTAACAAAAGGGTATTGGTAGTGTAATCACTTACTTTAAGGGTGTCGGTTGTAAGTCCAAAACATAAAATGACACCATTTGAAGAAGCCAATTACAGAAGGGTACCAATGAGAATTTCCCACTAGGTTATAATACTTAGATATATTATATATCAACAAGATTTATAATTTGATATTTGCATATTCATAGAGTTGAGATATAAGTGTTTACAATTTCTCAAGTTACAAATCTCTATTTACCACTACAAGTACTTTGCTATATTAATGACCTACATAGTCAAACTTAATTATGCCTAAATGATTCGAGTCATAATAAAGAAAGAAGCAAATGGGAACAACTCGGGCAAAGCCTTAATATATGTAAGAAAAATGTTGGAAAATCCATTATTCAAATTTAAAAGATCAACGGGCACTCTGAATCACTTCATAGCCTTATACTTCACTTAATGTCAAGCCTGAACATAAAAGCCAGTTACACTAATTCAAACAACACTTTCTAAACCCGAGCTAGAACAGTTGTAATTGTTTGGTTACTTAATGGTAACCCTACTTACTTTGTGGGTGTCTGTTTTTACTTACATTTAAAAAGAAATAAGTACTATATCCTAAAGAAAATACCTATCTAAATTCTTTTTCCGAGAAGTGCTTAATTCTTGAAAAAGAAGCTAAAACAAACACCCTTGTGAAAAAGTTACCCTAGTGTAATATTGAGTTATAATGAGATTAAGTTAAAGGAATATATATCATATATGTCAATGAACAAGATCCATATAATAAAGGGTTATATATGAAATTCAAATGGTAAATAAAAGGTTCTCACATACTCGACTCCTCTTTTATCCCAATTATGAAGTAAAAGTTCTGGAGAGGAAGTGAAAATAATTTCAATCCATTTAATTCTCATTTCGTCAGTTTTGTCCACTTTCACCCTTGTCTTTACACTTGCATTTGTACTTGCTATATTATCGATGCAGTATATTTATTGCAGTTTAGCACTCTACTATTAATCAAAATTATTAAATTGTACTATACTTCTGTCTTCTATACTTGGTGTAATTCCACAAAGATTAGATGTTTTAAGTTTGTTTTGACACTGGGAAAATAAAGTAAAAAGTGCAAATCATGCCTTCATGATTATGAGAGGAGTTTGAAGTTCATTAAGGAGTGGCAGATGTAAAATGAAATGAGAAGTAACCATAGATTCAAGGTGACCATCCAACAACCCGGTAATTTTCCCTAATGGAAGCCTCCGCAGCATGGTTGCCTAAAGTAGATGCAGTCATGCAGCTGTCCCTATTACTGATTCGTCTTTCTCAATTGGCATGATAATTCGTGATCACCAGGGCACTTCCATAAGGGGGTAGGCGGTAGCGTGTCGGCGAAGCTGTTGGTGTTCAAGAAGCTTTTATGGATTCATGACCTTGGAGTGACTAATATGACAATAAACTGTGATTATCTTCTTGTGGTTCTAAATTTACATAACCTCGCTTCTAATTTATTAGAGTTGGGGAATGTTTTAAAGAGTTGCAGGCGGCAGCTTAGGACCCATACTGATCTTTCACTTTGTTTTTCTAGAAGGTAGACTAATAGGCTACACATTCCATAGCTAGAATGCTTGTATTCATAACTGTCATATTGATCTTGTAAGTTGTATCTCCTCTGATGCTTCTTTTAACTAATTTAATATTTCCAGAACTTTAAAAAAGGAGTTTTTTTTACCACAAGTCCTAGAGGTAAATTCTCTAGTAACAACAATTTCCAACGTTCTCCTTTGTACTCAATACAAACCCACGTATAATAGGTTGCTTTTAGTGGTTCTTACAAGAACAGGACTGACCACGCAAATTACGCGCCAATCCTATAATTATCTCTGCACTTGAAAAACATGTCCTTCCCTTGCTAAAATTTTTATGTTCTTCCGCAGGAAAGAGCTATAGGTAGTCACTTTAAATAAGTCGCATATGCCTAAAACATTTAGTCAGAGCATACTTGGCATAACTTATCTGTATTGCAAACAATAAGTTTCTCAATTGTAGTTATATTAATTGTTCATTCACACATCAAAATATACTAATGTAATGCTTGGGTTGTAGGAATGCCTATAAATAATTTTTACATTAATGCTTGGTTCTACGGGCTTTTAAAAAAGTGATGTAGGATAAGATTTGTAGAAACGATAATTTATTAAATAGAACACGATAAAAAGCCCAAGAAAAGGTATAATCAAAGCTAGGTAATAATGTGGGGGATTACATCACTTATATAGACTATAAAACTCTAGCATTAAACCTAATGGATTAAGCCCGATAACAATTGGGCTTTATTATTAATAACCTATTTAATTAATAAACTACTAGCCCCACATAAAACACAAACAAATAATTTTAATCCTCTCTAATCTAAATACATATAAACTCATAAATAACATATATAAACATTTTCCACTCATATTCTTCATCAAAAAGGAAACGGGGAGGTTTATCTTTGAGTGCAAGCCAGCTGACAAACTTTAGAAAATTATCTCCTGCCCCTTCAAAAAATTTAGTCATTATAAGATGCTCATATTTGTTTTAGATATTGTCAATATTCTAAACCGGTACTAATCTATTCAACTTCATTTTAGACTGACTGTGTCAACTACGGACCTGGATAATCAGAAGTAAGACGTTATAGTTAGGATGGGAGAGGAGAAACATATTTTAGTAAGAAACAAGGGAAATTCAATTTTCAATCTAAACTAGCCATAACAGATATTCACTGGAATGTGATATTATGTCCCGGAGGCTTGAAAATTCTTAATTTAGAAAAAAAAAATCACATATAGCCAGGCTTTGCAAACACCAGATACTATAAATTCATGAAAAATATTGAATCAGAAAAATTAGGTTTAATACTACTCAACCCATATATTAAAGAATAAATTATCATGCAGTTTAAACTCAGTTCTTTATTATCTTGGATAAGCCTCAATGGCAACTGATGACATGAATTAGAGATATTAACCCAACAACAAAAATGATTGACATCAAATATTTATATATATTATTATTAATATATATTACTGGATCGATTACATGGTAAATTACCTTGAAGATTTAGAGATGCTATTAAGCTGACAGTTATATATATACCAACACACAGTACCAGAGAAAGTGTATCAAATTATGGAAATATAATATATAGAAATAGTTCATACAGATAACACTAGTACCTTGTAGCCAGCGCATCGATTTCATCAATAAAGATTACAGATGGTTTGTTCACCTGCACAGCGGATTAAGCCAAATCTTTGTTAAAAACTTCGAGAAATATTATTATATAAGCCATTTGCATTAAACATGTTCTCGCAGTTGCCAAAAGTCGTAAGGCTGAACAGTGTGGCCATAACACCATATGATGCAAAAAGAGCTAAGATCTAGTAAACTGATCTGGATGTGCAAACTTCTTCTTCTTCAAGAATATAGTACAGGAGAAAGCGGAAAGCCACATATATCACCAATCAGCATTGGAAGGGAGAAACAATTGTTTTTACCACTACCATTTATGTTAAAAAGGGCCATATCCAGATTCAGTGGGTCGAAAAAAGGATCAATTTAACAATACAATTATCTAATGAAGTCTTCTGATGCGGAACATGGAATTAAAATACCATTTTGTAATTGTTAAGTATATGTTATTATTTAGGAATAAATTTAATTGCAATTTATTACATATTAATTATATTAGATACTCCATTAGATAGAGTATTAGTTACATTCTAGCTCAGTAGAATAATAAAAAGGCTTTGTTTGATATATTATTACAATTTTACTTGTTCGCTAAGTTTGGGATTCTACTTTCAATTCAAGGAAATGTAATCTTTTATTATTGGAAGGCTTTAATTGATTAATTGAATTTAGATTGCTCTCTAGTCTCTATGATTTAAACAAAATTCTCTTTTTTGTGCTCGAGTAATCCTGGGAGGGAGGGGAGAGAGAGAGAGAGGTGGGTGTGTGTGTGTGTGAGAGAGAGAGAGAGAGAGATTGAGAGGGAGAGGGAGGTAAATGAGAGAGAAAGAGAGAGATATTATGCACTTGAAATTTGAATTGTAGTGTGCTGAAAAAAAATCATGTCTAGATACGTACAACTTACAAGCATGTTCTGCATGCTAGTGAAAGGTACCCCAAATATGGAATTTCAGAACCATCTTCTATTATTAACGATATTGTGTAATTCATATTTATATATCGACCACTACACAGTATACAGTGTTAAACATGTTTTAAAAGTGGCAACCCATACATTACCAGAATATAGACACGTAAAAATGTGGATAGTTAAAGTGACTTCGAGAAGTACAGCTTTTCAAATAACATCAAGAAGCTTGGTATTAAAAAGAATAACAATGTTTCTATTATACCTTAGCACGCTTGAATAAATCTCTGATCCGAGCTGAACCAACACCAACCAGTACTTCAACAAATTCTGAGCCAGCCATCTGGTAAAACGGAACACCAGCTTCACCAGCTATGGCCTTGGCAACCAGGGTCTACAAAAGAATTAGTCAGAATTTCATTAACATTAAAGTATTAAAAAGCTAGGTATGGAAGTTAAACGTACCTTGCCGCATCCTGGAGGGCCTTCTAGAAGAACCCCATGTGGAGCCTTTATCCCCATTTTATCAAATAGTTCCGGATTCTTCAAATATCCCACCAGCTACATCAGCAAAAGTACATAAATGACAATCACTTTGGTTCATTAAATGACGGCTAATGAAAGCTTTAAATACAAATCAGAAGGCACGAAGTGATCACATTATAATTTATTAATTTACTGAAAAGATGTTCTTGGTACGGGATATTGAGATCAAAATACCTCGGTATGGGATAATGGGATCAAAATACCATGTAGGACAACTTATACAGAGTAATATGAGAATGAACAGGCCATATATAAAAACTCAGGTGATCACAATAGATCAAGATAAATAGTACTACATAAAAACATAACAAGCTTTCTGGTACAACTTAATTTGAAGTTACTAAAAGTCCAAGTTCATGTGAAAGTTCCCATCTAATTCTGTGAGATTACATCTTTGTTTAGTAATGCTATTTTTTTTCTCGAGCAACATCCACCTGACATTGCATTCCCAAACAAAAAGAGCCTCAAGCTGAATCAAATATTAAAGACCTCCGGAACTAATAATTATTAGAATCATAACAGTTAATTTGAGTTTCGGAAATGTTTTATGTTGTACTTCAAAAAAACCTACTACAAGAATTCCTAAAACATCAAAAAATCACAAGGCAACCATCATGGCAATCGAGGACATAAATATTCAAACAATCTAAGTGTGTAAATAAAGATATTATCAAAAGGATAATATTTTTTAATTTTACTTGCTTCAGGAAGCAACTACACAAATGGGACAACAGTGGACTGACCGTTACCTACTAGTTTAATATATAACTAGAAAGCAGGGATTCTTCCCTGGGATGAAGAACTACGTATCCCGTACGTACTCAGTGCGGGGGTGCGTACGGGATACGCCAACGTGGCGTGTCGGAGCGTTTATGGGTGGGGGTGCGGGAAAGGGGGTGCGCCAGTGGCATCTTTTGTAAATAATCAACAGTTGACTTAAGTCAAAGACAAATAAAAACTTAAAAACGTAACACTATCCGGCAGCCCGTTGTTACCCTAATTTATAGATACGAGAGCGGCGACATCTGCGGCCTTCTTCAAGCTTCAATCAACTACTTCAACCTTCTCCGATCAGCATCTCTAGCGATCTCCAGTCATCTTTTCCGGTCTTCTTCAAGCTTCAGCCTCCAAATTGGTAAGCTTCAACTTTCAAGAGCTGTGTTTGTGCGTGTGTATATATTATATAATTATATATATATATTCGTGTGTGCATATCTGTGTTGTGTATAAGCATATCTTTACTACTTGAGATTTTGTTTGATTGATTTTGTTTAATTGAGATTTTGTTTGATTCATTTGGTTGATTATTTTGGTTGATCTTTACATTGTAAACTCTTTCTAACAGCCATGGAATCAACAAGCTCGGCTACAAGTACAGCAGCTTCTCTGAGTCAAAGATCGAAAGACGATACTTTAGGAGCTAAAGATGATGAATAATTTCATATTTTGGACTATATATAATATATTTAATATTATAATATATGCTGTATCCCCCCCCCACCCGAATCCCTATATTTTCAGATTTCCAGAATTGCCGTACCCCCGTACAACGCACCCGCACCCCCGCACCCGCACTCGTGCTTCATAGATATATAATAATTGCACAATCCATATGCCACAGTATAAACTAACCTCTTGCAGCTCTTCTACGGCTTCCTCAATCCCTGCCACGTCACCGAATGTAACTCCAGTTGAACCCTAAGGTAATTAATCATGAGATTTTGGTGAGATAAACATGTAGAAAACATATGCATGAAAAAATAGGAGAAGCATGTCATTTTCTTGGAATCTAATAAAAACAGAACTCACATCAACACGAGCTTGTGGTTTCGATTGAGAAAACTCTATTCCTTGCCATATGTCCTGTTAAGTGAAAAGAAAATATAAAAACATTTATGTGCTGCACAATTATGCAACATGTAAACGGTTAGTGTAAATAGTCTATGAAAATGATACATGCTCACCCATTTCCTGAAATTTTTAGGTCTTCTAGAAAGGGTAAAACGGAGAAGAAGAGCCATTGACAAGAATACCACAACGATAGGTACCAACACACGGAGAGTGGAAAATACATTGCCAAAAGTATAGATTTCATACAACTTCGAGGTGATCCCCCCATCACTTAATAGATCACCAACCTTCTCCCCCACAATTTCTATCATACCAGAAACGAGACCATAAAGGAACTTAAGGAAAGGTTTGGTTAGAGGCCATATAACATAAACAGCTGTTACAAAGACAAAACTTGTAACAGCAACGACAGCTGATGCTAGAAACCCTCCGACAACAGCTGCAGCTGCAGCCATTATAGCAGTCAGCATCCCCAGTTCCACCACTATTCTGCTCGATATAGAAGATGCAACTGGATGAGGATATTCTGGTAGTTTTCCCACCGAGGACTGCACACACACATATTCAAATGTAAATAAGGGTACTGTTGTTTTGCTATATTTTTAATGAAAAATACAAAACTACATACAAATTCGAACAGCAGAAAGAATTTTTATGAAGCAATAAAAGAGATAAATGGATCCTAATAATAAATAGAGACAAATACTGTGGTTCAGCTTTCAACTGAACTCAGCACACTGCAGGAGTGCGCCCAGTTTTAGACCTTATTCCTCATCATTTTTTTCCTTGAAAATTATGGAAGAGTTACATATGGCACAACAATATCTTTCGAGTATTATAGGCTTTCCAAGACAAACATAAATATCCGTGATTAAAGATTCCCCATATTGCCTGACAAATTAAAGGTCCAAAGGAGAGCTAAAACAGAGTGAGGGACTTTCAAAATATTCCACAACTTTTCAAGTTCCTAATATATTACGGAAACCTCTCCACAAGCCATGATGTCTAGAGATTAAAAAGGTTATATTGCAAGGTAAATAAAAGCATAAACAGCATACCACTAACTGCTTCTTCTCAATTTCATATCGAGGCCCTGTATATTCCTCTAAAACAGATTGTGCCTGATCCTTATAAAGCTTCATTGTCCTTAAAAACAATAAATAGCCATAACACAATCAAAATCATGTTCAACACATTCAAATACAATGAATCAAATGAACTCGTTATAAAGCACATTACAGATATTACCACTTAGTTCTCTGCAAGCCCTTATCTCCCGGAATTTCTTTCAACTCCACAACAAAATCCCTAAACCAAGAAGCGCCATTTTCCTCCACGAAACTCAACATCTTAACTTTATCACTCCTCATAGCTTTCAAAAAATCCTCCAAGCTCATTCTAGGCAAACTATCCACATTCTGATTAAATTCTTCCTCCTCCGATACATTCTGCCCAAACACTTGTTCCGGAACATAAAGCTTCCCTCTATACTCTCTCAATAAATCCTTCAAATACACCTCCTCATTTCCACCGCCACTCTCATTTCCACTCCCCACCGCCTCCTCGCCTTTCTTTTTCGAAAACTTCTTAAACAACCCAAATAGCCCATCATCAGAATCACCATTATTATAACCCAAATTCCCCTTTTCTTTCAATGTATACAATTTATTACCAATCAAGAACTTGGGTTCTACTTGACTAGGATTTTCCTTCAACACCCTTGTCACAAAATCATCTTTTTCAACAACCCTTGTTACAGAATCATCTTTTTCTTTGTCATTTGAGCTCACATTACTTAAAGACTTTGCGTAAACCACATTCGATCTTTTTCGATAAAAAAGAAGCTTTCTTGAAGAAAAATGAGTAAAGATGAGACCTTTAGGGGGGATTTGAAGGGGTTTTTTTGTGGAGAGTGATAATTTGGAGGTGAATTGAAAAGGGTAGGAGTTGAATTTAGGTGGGGTGATTGTTGAAGAGTACATTGAAAACTAGGGTTTGTGAAATTAGGGTTTAAAGTGTAGATAGAGATAAATTAAGCATTTTCAGATGCTGGGGGTGTACTGGGCGGAGAAGGAAATGGGGAAGGGGGTGAAAGGGATTAGCTTTGATTATCCGGAATTGTAATCTTTGGCCGGGTCGGGTCGGGTCGGGTCAGGTCATTGTGTTCAAAATATTAAGACAGGAATTATCAAAAAATACATAAATGATGTAAAATTAATAACATATAGATTATCAAAAAAAATTTATAGCTTAAGGTTACTTATACCGGTATTTCAAAAATTATTTAATAATAGTTTAAAAATTTAATTGTAATTTGTTGGTTTAAATTTGTAATTTCTTGCATGACTAAATCTTTATTTGTATCATATTTATAAAAAATACATCACTCTTCGCTTGATCTTAATGTCTTATTCTATTTTTTTTTATAATAGTGTTAAATACCCGGATATCTTTCCAAAAAATTTACCAACTGACATAGTTGACACATGGCTGATTTTGATTCGTGAACGTATATAAATGTACGCGAGATCATATTATTATTAGAAAGGTTGCCAACCATTTATGTGACACATTATATTTGAAGAAATTTTTGGGTTAAAAATTTGAGGTATTTAACTCTTTTTTTTAAAATACGTTTGTTAGATTTAATCCGAGTTTTTAGAATGATTCATTTATTGTAACATTTTTTGTCGTTGCTTTTCTATATTTATATATCTATATTTATATATTATAAATTGTTGGATAACCCTTTTCTAAGATTTGATATCCATATTTTGGTTTGGATATGATTTTTAACTTTAATTTGACCAGTGGACTATGCATTTTTAGGTTTGGTATCCATATTAGATTTATAAAATATCCATGTACTTATTATAACCCATTTTAATTATAGAAACTTTGCAATACAATTTTAAATATGAATTGTGTTATTTATGGTAAGTTTTTTTTTAAAACCATTTATGATAAGTTTTTAATACAGATTTGAAGTAAACTTTAAATTTTAATGGATCTATTTATAGAAATAATCTCATAAAATATATAAAATAAAAATAACATATGTAACGAAAGTAGTTTTTAAATAAATTTATCATAATATGTAGATGCAATACACTTATTATATAGATAATTTAATCTTTCATAATTATATTATTTAATTTGAATTATAAATTTATTTATTTATTTTATTAAATAATTTTTGAGATCCCCGTGTGCTCTATAAACTAGTAATTTTAAAGGCTACTATTGTCATATAAGATTTACCCACTAATTTACCAATGATCCATGACCCACTTTATTTTTTTCACATAAAACTTTATATTATACACATATCCATGAATCTTTCATAATTTTTAAATCCATCTTAACACATATAGAAACTAACCCCACATATCCATCTATACATTTCCCTGATTATAACAACTGATTACTACGTTCAAATTTTTTTGAATTAAAACCAGAGCCATATTATTGTATCAGTTTTATCTTTCTAAAATATTCAAATTCATGAATCTGTATTACCTCTCACAATTTCTTCTCTATTATCTTTGTAAATATGCAATATACATATACATATATGTTTATCCATGTATTTGATTTCTTTACTTATATGATACTCACTATTTCACAATTTTGAATAGTTATTTTGCAGATGAGTACCAATGGCTGCTTCTTATGAGAAACGTTTAATCATTGTATTTCATTAATGATTTAAAAATATGCTCATATTATCATTGTTTTTTTCATATACTATTTGTTATTATTTTTCGTGAATCTTTTGATATATTTCGATTGCGACTGGGATGCACAATCGAGTGTTCTGTTATTCTTATCCTGATTCAATTAATTTTTTGATTATGTAAAAACTTAAGTTTTGAACTCCAACTGTTTCATGTTAGATCTAAATAACTCTGTTTTTTTTATTTTCGTGCAAAATGGTATTAATATGAAAGATGATGAAGTGGAATAAGATATATTGGCTCTATTTGATAAGGTACAGATCTGCTACTGTATGTATTTCGGTTATGGTATAAAGTTAATGAGTGTAGATTTATTGATATTATGTATGTTTGTATTTCGGCTATATTTATAACTAAAATTACATGAAATGGCCTGTTAGGTAATGAATAACACACAGATGGGGGGTGGATGTGTTTTACTGTTTTTAGGCTTTTCTTGAATGGTTATGGTTTGAACAAAGTAAATTAATTCTTGTAGTGAAATGTGTTCATGCAGAATTTAAGTTTGCTGAAAATAAAGAACACAAATCTTCAAAACTCACTTAATTTTATATTAAAATTAAGACTATTTTGCTACAAAATTTCTAGGCTCTTTGTTGATAAATAGCTTAGCTTCTGACTAAGGACCGGTGTTAACTTTATAGTTCAGTTAAATGCTGGTTTACACAGGGTGTAATAAGACATGCTATTAGTTTTTCTAAACTGTCACTTGTCATTTCTATTTATAGAAAAGTAGATCTTCCATTTCTGGCCTAGCATATCTTTAATATCCCGTGTTCACTTTAATCTTCCTCTGTTAGTTAATATTTACCATTGATCTTACACACTATTCAAGCTGCTTTTTGTAGACTTGCCAATCCAACTGTTGGATTGTTTGTTGATTGTTTATCTTGGATATTGAACTGATCTGCAATTTTGTACTTTGAGATTGTATTTCGAGATCTCCAGTTTAGATCTATAGAACACTTGACATCTCGATAAGTATATTGACTTATCGAGATCTCTAGTACTCCATATTTGGTTTGGCTTGTAGAGGTCATCAGTTCTTTATGAGAGAATCTTTAGCTTTTCGAGATCTCTAGTCTTCAAATCTTCACTTTGACTTATCGATAACTCTTGGTTCTCTAGTAGCTTTTTGACCTGTCGATGTCACAGAGTTCTCTAGTCAAAATTCAACTTGTCGATGTCTCTGAGTTCTCTAGTGAATTTTGACTTATCGATATCTCTGAGTTCTCTAGTAGACTTAGACTTATCGATAACTCAGAGTTCTCTAATGAATGTAGACTTGTCGATAACTCTGAGTTCTCTAGTGAAGAAATGGCTTGTCGATATCTCCAATCTTCATGTCTTCATTTTGACTTGTCGATATCTCTGAGTTCTCTAGTAGCTTTCATGACTTCTCGATAAGCCATTCTGGAGTTCTCTAATGACTTCTCTATAACATTAAATCTGTGACTTGTAGAGATCTTGACTTAGAGTATTTTTCCTAAAACAGATTTATTCAACTCCAAACTTCTTCATAATTATTCGGAGGCATGATCTTCTTCCCGATAGAATTCTTAGGCTTGACACTGTTTATAGAAAAAGGCTCCAGTCTGCTCCTTTGACATTTTTACAGACTTTAAATGTTACAAGTACAAAATACAAATTAAGATAACAATACAACTTACTTAGGGTTGACAAAATATCTTAGTCTTTTTAAAGGGCAGGCATGTCTTTTGCAACAATCTCCCCCAATTTGTGAGAAGATTGCTTAACACAAATTCATGCCTGTTAACAAGACTAACCCCAAGTTAGAGATAATGGAGATAAAAATAAGTGCATAGAGTTAGATAGAATTACAAGTTGTATAGCATAAGATTCACAAGGTTCACTGAGTACAAGATTCAAGTAAAGACAGTTTTGATCTGCTTCTTCTCTAAGTTGATCCTTCAATTTGACAAGAAGTTCAAGTTCTTCTATGATAGGTGTTCCACTTAGAGCTTCTACAAGTTTTTGTTTTGCTGCCTTATAATAACCTTGGTGCAGAACCTCTATGCGGAATCTTGAGAATGCACCAGCTTTGATGTTTAAAAATCTCCCATCTTTAGAAATTCTGCTCATTCCTTTTGTTTCAACTCTTCTGATCTTCTTATGTACATGTCTATTTCCCCATCATGCCTCCTTCTTCTTTCTTCAGCTTCAGCCTCATCTCTTTTCTTGGCTTCCTCCCTCTCAATCAACCATTCAGTCAAAGACGATCTCCATGCCCTTGTAGCAGTATCCTTGTCATTTAACAAACTTATCACTCTTTTGATTTTTGTGGGAGTCAAAGAATCCATTAACTTTTTGTTTAGAAGAGTAAATGTATCATCCTTAAAATAAACTATAACTTCTCTCAGGGATACACTCCAGACTCTAACAATTTCCTCAGATAGATGTTGGAAATGGTTATCATCTGAGATGCCCCAATTTAGAGGTAGAAAGTCAGATTCTTTAAAACACTTCCAGATGGCCCTTTCAGTGGCTTCCACTTTCTTTACAGGTTTGACTTTCTTAGGTTTTCTCCCAACAGATTTGTGCTTGAATTTCCGTGAAGGTTTGGCTAAAGGTAGGGTTGTCATTTTCTTGAGATGAGTTTGGCTTGAGGTGATTGGAATTTTTAGGAAAGAATTTGCTGTCTGTTTATACAAAAATTTTGGCTTAGATGTTTGGGAAGGCTTGATGTTCGAGATAGTTGTTGTTGTAGGTTGATTTGAGATTCGAGTTGATTGTGTTTGGATTTTTAGGGTTGTTTGAGTTTCTGAATTATCATGAGGCTTTCTACTCTTCCTCTCACCTCACCTCTTATTTTCTTCATCTTTCTTGTCATCCTCCTTCTTCTTATCTCCACCCCTGCTTCCAGATGGTTTACTGGACTGACTCGGATTTGAGCCATAAGGATTTTGATCATTCTTCTTCTGCTCATCATCATCCAAGTCAACCTGGTTGATCTGTGTTTTGGGCAAGTTGGCTTCTGCATTGTCCAGATATCTCCTCAGTAGCTTTATCATTTCCATATCATCATTATTCTTGTTTTTCTTAACTTTTAAGCCAGTTCCTAGGATCATGATAAGCTTCTCGTTGTTCCTGACACAGTGTTTGGGGATATTAAAATGTCTGAATTATCTGGTGGTTGGACAGATGTATGCTATACCCTTGCTTGGCTGTAGACATAATTCAGGGAAAGCAGCTACCTGAGCATCTCTTAGTGCAGTTAATAGCATGGTATCTTCACGAGTTACAACTCTAACTTTGTTGATGAAAATATCTAACTCAGATGCCCTTCTTGAGATAAGGCAATTGAGGGACAGTTGCATACATATGTCTATCCCTGAATCAACTGCATTAACCACTATCCTTTTTTACAGAAAGTTGTCCTTATTGACCTTGATTACTCTTATGAAATTAATTGTCTTGTCCAGGGCCTTTTTATATGTGAAGTGATTGTTGTTGAGAGAGGCTTTTAAGGCTTTGAGTAGTTCTTCAAACTCTTTGCTCAGACTAGGTCCTTCAGCAGACCTAATAAGTCTCTCCATGTTAAGATCAGCTTCTTTAGATTTCTTTTCAGCCCTCTGGACTTGCTGTTGAGATGACCTATATCGTGTCAATCGAGCCTCTATCTCCCCCTTAGTCTTGTTGACTGGCATTAGAAGGGGAGTAGGAATTTCAGGCCTTACTTGTTCAGGCAGAGAAGGTAGTGGTATGTTGAGTTTTCCCATGATGGCTCCCAAAGCTGCAGAGTTCTGCATTTTAAGATGCTTATGAGAGTTCACCAGGGTTTTGATATCTGTTTGTTGGCTCTTGACAAGAGATGTCAAGGCCTGAACTTGTGCAGTGAGAGGGGAGTTGGAGTCTTGCAATGCTATGATTTGGCCTTGTAGAGTCTGAGTTTGCAGATTTGTTGAGATAGATCCAGGCTGATAAGAGCTGCTAGATGTGCCAAAGTGTTCTTCTACAGCCTCTTTGATCCCTTCCATTAGCAAAGCTGAAGGCTTATATCTGCTCTGATGAAGTTGATCCAACTGGACCTTGGTCTCATTGGAGTTAGAAATATGATTCTGGATCACTGTATGAAGATTGGTGAAAGATAGTTTAAGATTTTTGACTTCCTTCTCAATAGAGGTAATATCCATTCGGGTCATTTGCTCAGTAAAATACTTGAATTTAGAAGAGATCTGCTCTTGAGATAGTATGATCTTGTCCATATTCTCATTCACCATTTTTCTTATTCTGTCTTCATGGCCAGTAAGCTTGATTTCAAGAGCTTTACCAAACAGATAAAATGCTTTGAGCTGAGCTTTGTATACATCTGTAATGGCATCATAGACTGCTTCTGGACTCAAGTCTTTTGCATTGCTTCCCAGAATAGTAACATACTCTTCTCTGAATCTGGCCGGAACATGCTTCATCTCCAAGGCAAAATCACCAGACATCCATGCATCCACATTCCCATCTTGCTCAGCATCATTGACAATTTTCTCCTTTAGATCCTCAACCTCTTCATTATAAGCAAGCATGATGCCTTGATAGTCCTGATTGCTCATATTTGAAGTCAGGAGATGTTGTGAGATGTTAGACAATCCAGATATTTGTTCTACTAGTAGATCATCTACAGAAGTAGGTTGAGAAGCAGATTTTTGTAGCCACTGAGAGAGTATGTGAGGTTGTTGAGGTTGTGAGGTGGATGGTTCATCAGAAACACCTGTGACTGGAGTCACAGTTTGACTAACAGATTGCTCTGTAGTTTTGACAGTGTATTGTTCTCCACTTATTGTGGGAACCTCCAATTGATTGGAGGGGATTTGACTGGGTTACTGTCATGTATCCAAACCTCAAACTCTTGTGTGTCTTGCAACACACTGGCACTTGAATGTGTTGCCCTTGCCTCCCCTATGGTAGGATCGTGAGCAATTGTACACCCAGCTTCAACTGCAAGGGCAATTTCAGCTAGGGTTGTGATGGGAGTTGTCCCTTCATGAGGGACCTCCAATTGAATTGTAGAGGATTTAGATAGCTCCCCCTCAGGAGTACTACCCACAAACCTTTCAATCTGTGAAGACTGTTTTGCACATGAAGGTGCATTAAAGGTATCCATGGGGTCTTCAGTAAAGACTGATGAATCCCCCATATTTGTGATGGTGTCATCAAGGTCTACCCCATCATGTAGCCTCTCACCATCTAAATGGAGTGTCTGGGTGGTGATCAAAGCTTCTTGAGCTAAGTCACGTGATTTTTGGTGCACTTGAGAAGTGGATTCAAGTGGAATTGGAAGGGAAGAACTTTTATATAGAAGAGATTGTTGTTCAGGTGTGAGTGTTGGTAGCTCCCCCTGAGTATATGAGGGAGCTTCAAGAGATGTGTCCTCACAGTGTATGTCTTCCTTATTTCTCCTACCATACACTTGAATTGCTTCTTGTGTAGGCTGTGCAGACTTACTTCTAGTTATTTTTACAACTGCATCCTGTTGGGAGGATACAGAGGTGGCTGGAGTGATTAGTATAGTCTGTTTACTCTTTTTGGATCTTTTGACCATGTGTGTCTCTTTTTCAGCTATCTCTTCACCACTCTCAGGTATCACAGTTAATGTTGCCCCCTTTCTCTTCTTTTTACTGACCTCATCCTTTTGAGAAGACGAGGTAGTTGGTTTCCTACCTTCTAAAGGTTGTGAAAGAATGGTTGCAGCTTGGGAAGATCCCTGTTGGTGTTCCTGTATTTGTACTTCCACAAGTTCAGGAATCATAGTTGTGCTAGATTGTGCAATAGATCTCATGTCAGACATAGGATAAGGATAAATCCTAAACCTCTCCAACATAAATGGAGTGATTTTTCGACTTACATTGACCTTATTCTTTGTAGTAAGTGAGCCAAATATTATTTTGGACACTTGCTTACAGTTGCCTAATTTAGTACTATCTATACCATTTAGTAGGTGTATGTCTGTTACTTTATTATTTAAAATGGGCATGGTTGCAAGTTCTTCCAGGATCAGTAGACCAACATTCAAATGTTTGTTGTGAGCAATTGAAAACACCAGTTTTTGTACCGCACTTGAAATGTTGTCATATCCTGTCTTCCTGCAGGTGAAGGCTCTCACTAATGAATCAAAACTGAATGACCATTCCTTCCTTAGATTAGTTCTGTTTAGACTTGATAGGTTGATTCTTCCACCATAGTTGATGAAGTCCACAAACTCGATCAGCTCATCAGGGGATGGCACTTTCACCAGATTTTCAGTGGGCAGTCCCAAAGCTAGGTTCACATCCTTCTCATTAAACTCAATTTATTGGCCTCCAATTGAGTAAGTCACTTCCATGGATAAAAGATCATCATGTTTCACAGTCCTCACCTCAACTGTAGTCCAGAAAGTATGCAACACATCCAGGTACAACACTGGATTAACAGTCAAGGCTCCTGCAATGTAAGATTCAGACAGAAATTTTACAAACCCCTTGAAACTGTCAGGGGCTTGGTTAGCATCAGTAAAAGCCAAGAAATTTGTTCCTTTCTCTGGGATAGTTGCTCTAATGTTGTTCTGTGCCATTGTAGTTAAGAGGAAGAGAATGGGTAAGAAGAATTTTTAAGAAAGGAGTAAAAACGAGAGAGAATGGGTTTTTGCTCGAAAGGTTATGTCAAATTAGATCTCGAAGTTGTAAGTTTGTGTATGTCTCGAGAAGTCTGGGTATTTATAGTAAAAGTAAATGATTTTTCGAGAACTCAAAAATAGACGTTTAGAGTTTATCTATCGAGAAGTCATTTAGAGAAATAAAGTACATATCGAGAAGTCATATTGAATTACTCTTTTAGAGAACTCAAACTTGACTTAGAGAGATGTCAAATAAATACCCAGTTTGTCCAAGAAGTAGAATGCACTAATTCTAACTTTTATTTGAATGAATTCAAAATAAATTTAGAATAAATTTTCCAAAAGTATTTTACCAAAATAATTTATTGATTAAATTATTTTGGTTCTAGGTTATTGATAAGTCAAAAATTTCACCTGTAGAGAACTCTGTGAATTAACACAGCTAGAGAACTCTACAGAGACTTATCGATAAGTCATATTAAGCCTATCGAGAAGTCACTCGAAAAGTCAGTAATTGACTTATCGAGGACTCATTCGAGAAGTCCTAAAGTGACTTGTCAAGAAGTCAATTTGACTTATCGAGAACTCATTTATATATATACTTTTTGGTTTATGTAATTCTGCCTTATGTTAATTTTACATATTAAGAGTGTAAATTAACAACTGAGCAGTTAACTTAGAATTTGAAAAATTCCAAGTTGAATTTGAATTTGAAAAACAAATATACAGAGATTTCTGAAATATTTATAATTCATATTTCAGTTAATTTCCAATTAAATCAAATTAATATTGATTTACTGGGAATTGATCTGCTGCAAAATGTTGGCTAAGTTCTTGCCTTAAGATGAAAAGTTAAGCAGCCCAATTTCACTTATAAGTCTAGTGAAAGTTGCTTCATCCAAAGATTTAGTAAAAATGTCAGCCAGTTGTTTTTTTGTTGGTACAACATTCAGCATCAGCTGTAGAAGTTGATACAGATTGTTGTACTTGCTAGACCATGGTACAATTCTTTGTTCAAGAATATGACAGCTTCTACTAGTACTCTTTCTGTTAACCCTGCATCCAGCAAAATCCGCATCTGTGTAACCAACAACTTCAACACCAGCTCCCTTAGGATACCATAGTCCCAAGTTTGGATTTTCCTTCAAGTATCTGAAAAACATCTTACTCCCCCTAAATTTGTGCAGTAAAATTCAGGTGTAAAATATGAGCTTCCATTTTCATGATTTATCCGATGAGTGGTTTCTTCATTTTTTTTCCTGACAGACATAGCTTGTTTACTTCTTCTCATGCCTTGATGTAGAATAAGCAAACACCATCCTTATTTATTGAGTCAAAATCTGCAACAAACAAGCTTCATTTCTTTGCTCCTTTCAGAGCAACTTCACCAGTTTTCTTACTGATAACAGTGCATTCTTCTTTGTTGAGTAAGACTTAAGGCCTTTGTCTGCAACTTTGTTAACTCTGAGAAGATTCATTTCAAAATCATCTACCAGTGCTACATTTATCAAAAACATCATTTTCAGAAACAATCTAGCCATATCCCATTGTGAATCCTTTGATGTTGTCTCGAAAGGTCACCAAGGGGCCATCTTTCTCCTCAACCTGTGATAACAGGGCCTTATCACCTGTCATGCGCCTGGAACATCTACTGTTTATGATCCAGATGACTCTCTACTCTATGCCCTGCACACACAAAGTCTTAAGTGTGTTTGGAAACCCAAACGGTGTTGGGTAGTTTCTTCTTAGTAACTTGTTCAATAGAAGTAGAATGAGTTATTTTAGAAGAAATAGAATTCAGTGACTGTTGTGCATGTTTTCCTTCTGATGTAGACTCGTTTTTTGTTTCTTTAAGGTCTACTCTCAGTTTGTGGCAACTCTTCATTACTTTCAAGTTGCAAGGAATGCATTCAAACTTGTCAACAAAATGAATAGGGATCATTTGAATCTGCTTCATTATATTTGCAAGTTCCTTCAGTTGGCTTGATAACAACCTTTCTACAAAGGCGAGTTAGATGATTTGTAGAACCACATTTTTCACACTTCTTTCTAGGAGCATTTGCAACATAAGCAAAATTATTGTTTTTTTATCCCTATTTTCCCATTTTTATTTTTCCTTTTCTTTCTTGCATCTTCAATGTTGGTTTCTTTAATAGGAATATTGGGGCTATGTTTGTTCATGAGATTCTCTTCAGTATTGGAAGACTTTCAATTTCTGAGCGAGTGTGTTTCACTCCATCTCGCTCAATCCTAGACTACTCATATAAATATGAGCCGGTTACTAGCCATTTGACACCTAGCCACAACTAGCAATGAAATCCAATATTTTTCTCTAATTTTAAAAATCCATGTTATTTCACCACTAAGAGAATATTATACATTCTAGACATAGAAAAAGTGATTAAACACAAACAAGCCATGATCATGATCTTGCACTCAAGCAACCTATAAGACTTAGTGAAAATTTTCTTGTTTCTAGCATGCAAATCAATTCGTTAGGACTTAACATTCCTCCATACGACATCACTACACTCACATCAATATCACAAATTAATCGGAAATTTAATCTAAGGGATTATGTTATAATGCAAATGCAATATACTAACATGATAATAAATATGCAAAACAAAAACAAAAAAAAAACAAATAACTACATGATAAATATGTAAACTATATGAACTAAACTATCATGAATATGCATCTATATGGACTCACACAAAAATATTCCTTAACTATCACCCCCAAACTTAAAAATTTCACTGTCCTCAGTGAAGGTAATAGCAAGGAATCAAGGCATACCTACTCAGAAGAAAAATCATCATCACTCTCTGCGGGTGGAGTGTCAGGGGGCGGGTATACAGAATCCTCTCCAAAAATTGGCCACTGAATGTCAACCCCCGTGGCTCGGAAAGCTGTACCCAAAGCCTGAGTAAGATCTTGGGCAAACCTGTTATGCGACTCATATATCGCATCCATCCGCCTCGTCAAACGCCTATACTGTGCCGAACCCAAACCAGCACTATCCTCGGCCTCCTACTGCTGCTACTGCGAAGAACTAGGCTCACCAATCTGATGCCTCCATGCTGCTCTGCGTGCCTGAGAAGAACCACCAGCATATGTTTGATCGGCTGGCTGGCCACCCGACAAGTGATCATAGGTGTACCCAAGTCCTTTCTCGTCAGCCTTCCCACCATACCACTTTAGCATGCTCAACATCGTCGAACTGTCGATGGAAGCGCTCGGTAACTGAAGCTGCTCGTGTGCTGGCCAATGAACTCCCACCGCCACACAAAGCTTGGTCACAATCGAGGCATAAAGGATAGACCCCGTAGTGCTCCCACGCAAAAATCGCAGAATGCCCTGATGAATAACCGAACCGAGATCCACATAATCTCCCTGCAATATCCCCCACAACAGCTTCGCACGATCCACAGTTATATCATGCACATGAGATGAAGGCATAATGTTCGCACAAATAAAAGCATTCCAAGCACGAGCAAACCTGTTCATGCATGAAGCGGGGAAATTGGCATACTCGTTCGATCCCGTCTTAAACTTCCAATGTGTTTTCGGGACACACAGCGTAGCCACAATCAGATCCAAATCATCCCCCGTCTTGTTCACCCACTCCTCCTGCTCTGGCCTCCTCACAGGTTGATTAATGACCCTGCGAATAGCCTCCGGGTTGTAGTCCACTGTGAACCCCCGCACCATCGAGTACCCATTCTTCTCGGCCTTCACATAGAACTTATGAACAACACTCATAGGCATATCCGCGGGTGCCTCACAGAACGAAAGCAAACCCATCTCCAAAATTATCTCAAGAAGCTTACTATCCTTGTCCGAGGGTAAAAAACCCCCTCTCCTTTGCCATCGGCTTCGACAACAGCTTTGTATACTCTGCTTCAGCCTCCGGAGTCAGAAATCGAGGCCTCAAACCACCAATACTCGAAGAATCAGTGGTGGCGGGGTTAGTGCTGTTGATGTCTTGATGACGGGCTCTCTTGAGTGCCATTGGAATTGATAAAGTGAGATAAGAGAGGTGTGTAGAGAGATTTAGGTGTTTGAGAATATGTAAAGTGATGGAGATGGATGTATGGAAGTGTATGTATATACATAGAATTAAGAATTAGGTTTAGAATAGAAGTGGGAATTGATTATAGGTTTAGTGGGGGTAATGGGTTGTTTAGAATTGATTAGGAGAAGGAACTAGGGTAGTGGAAGGAGTAAAATTCGGTTGGGGTTTTATTTTATTTTGGAATTTTGGAATTTGCTGCTCTCTTTTTTTTTCTTCTCCAGGGGGTCAGCGCGGGCACGCCATGTGTCTGTTGATACAGCGCGGCCGCGCCGCTTCCCCGTGCGGGCGCCGTGCTCCTGTAGTTTCAACACGGCCGCCCCGCCAGGCAGCGCGGGCGTGCCGTGCTTCTGTAGAAAATGCCCTGTTTTTTCAGTTTTTTCTGATTTTTTTGTGTTTTCTTCGATTTTCTTCCTTCTTTCTGCTTTTCTTACCTACTAATGTACAACAAGCTTGGGTTACCTCCCAAGAAGCGTTTGCTTTATGTCGTTAGCTTGACGTAGAATTCCGAGATCAAGTTGCCAAATAAACGGCACTAACCACCTCACGGGATGTCGTATCTTCATAGTAATGCTTCAAATGCTGTCCATTTACCTTGAATGCTTGGCCTGGATCATTCTCAAAAATCTCCACCGCTCCATGTAGAAACACAGTTTTGACAATAAACGGCCCTGACCATCTCGACTTCAATTTTCCAGGAAAAAGACGGAGATGAGAGTTGAACAAAAGAACTTGTTACCCCGGCACAAATGATTTGAGCACTAGACCCCTATTGTGCTACCTCTTGACTTTCTCCTTATACATTTTGTAATTCTCATACGCTTGAAGTCGAAACTCGTCGAGTTCATTCTATTGAAACATCCTTTTCTTACCAGTTGCAGTCATATCAAAGTTCAGTTTCTTCAAAGCCCAATATGCCTTGTGCTCTAGCTCCACAGGCAAATGACATCCTTTACCATAAACCAATTGAAATGGTGACATGCCTAGAGGAGTCTTGAATGTTGTTCGATATGCCCAAACAGCTTCATCCTGCTTCAAAGACCAATCCTTTCTCGATGGACAAATAACTTTCTCTAGAATAAGTTTGATCTCTCTGTTAGATACCTCAACTTGACCATTAGTTTGAGGATGGTAGACTGTAGCAATGCGATTATTCACATTATATCTCTGCATCATAGCAATGAACTTGCAATTGCAGAAATGCGATCCCTCGTTACTGATTATGACTCTTGGAATGCCAAATCTTGTGAATATCTGCTTGTGATGAAAATTGAGCACTACCGTCGCATCATTTGTCGGCAGAGCTTTAACTTCCACCCATTTTGACACATAACTGACCGCCAACAAGATATACTGATTATTGCAAGATGATATAAATGGCCCCATGAAGTCAATTTCCCAAACATCAAAGATCTCAACCTCGAGAAGCACATTAAGATGCATCTTGCCCCTCTTGGTCATATTACCAAAACGCTGGCGTCGATCACACTTTAAAACGAACTAATGCACATCCTTAAACAAAGTCGGCCAGAAAAATCCTGTTTGAAGGATACGAGCTGCTATCTTTTCTCCACCATAGTGACCTCCATAAACAGTTGAATGGCAGTCTCGCAAGATACCCTCCTTCTCGCTGTACGGAATACATCTCCTAATGATTTGGTCAGCTCCTTGTCGAAACAAAAATGGCTCATCCCACATGTACCACTTACTTCATGAAGAAACTTCTTCCTTTGAGCATAAGTCAAGTCTGGAGGCATAACGTTGCTCACAAGGTAGTTCACAATGTCTGCGAACCACGGTTCTTCTGCTTGCACCCCAAACAACTTCTCATCGGGAAAAGACTCATTTATCAATGACTTATCATGTGAAACTGTACCTGGATCTTTTAAACGAGAGAGATGATCTGCAACTTGATTCTCAGTACATTTTCTATCCTTGATCTCTAACTCAAACTCCTGAAGTGAAAGAACCCATCGAATCAATCTAGGCTTCGAGTCCTTCTTCTAGATGAGATAGCGAATTGCAACGTGATCAGTGAAAACTGTCACCTTCGTCCCAAGAAAATAAGATCGAAACTTCTTGTAAGGCACATGTCATAGCCTATTTGTACATTCGAGGATTTAACTCAACTCAAATAAGAATGTAATAAGTAAATAGTGGATCTACCGTCAAAGAGATCTCGTAAAGTAATATCTGTCAAAGGATTCAGAAACAAGGTTCATCTACAGACTTGAGGAATTTATTCACTGGAAGAAGCTCAAGAAATTGATCAAGCCTCAGTGATACAAATCAAGATTGTGGATTTAATCAAGTGACAGAGATCTCGTCAGAGTATCAGAGAATTACAAGGATTTAATCTGAAGAAAATCAAGTATCAAAGTCAAGACATGAAGAAACGTCACGGAAGTTAGTCACTCATGAACCAGACAGTACATCGAGTGTCAACATTGAAGTGGTGGAATTGATTCATAATTGACAGTGATTTTCAGAAGATTTTCAGAAGAATGGTTGCTGCTCAAGATTAGTATTAATTCTCTATTAATTAATTAAGTCATATAATTAAATTAAGAAAATAAATTATATCTGCAAAGATTAATTTATTGATTAATTGAATTAATTGATTAATTAATTCAGAATTAATATTAAAGATTTTCAGAATTTAAATTGGATTAAAATCTATTTAAATTCAACAAGACAATCTGATTGTACTAATATGACAATCGGTATGACAATTGATAGTCATACTGAAAGTCATGCTAGTACAAATAATTGTCTTGCCGAAAGTTACACTGGGAGGAGGATAGTCTTGCTAGTTCATTCTGATAGTCTTGCTAGTTCATTTGATAGTCCTACCGAAAGTCTTGCTAGCTGTAGGGATTGTCTTGCTGAGCTCAGGATTGTCATTCCAATTCATTCCATTCTGTTGATTGATTAAAAAGACAGAAGCAGCCATTCAACAAAGAGACAACACAACAGAACCCGAGAACAAGAAGAAAAAGAAGCAGAATAAATATTTCATCTTCTCTGCTAATTTCAAGACATAATTTCTAGTTTGTAAAGTTAAATCCAAACCACTAGAAATCTTTATCTTGTTCTTGTGTAACTATCTAGCGGATCAAAATCCCTAGAACTTAATCTCAAATTGGGTTTAACATTTGAATCTTTTTATTACAAAAATAGAAAAAGTTCATGTCGAATTTATTCTAGATTTGTGATAATTAATTTGAGATTAATTCCTTGTAATCGATACAGTTGTTGTCACCTTTCAAGTTTAATAATATTCTTATTTAACTTGAATTTTGTTTCACATTTTTTATTCCGCATTTATTCGATTATTTGGTATTGTTTGTATTCAACCCCCCTTCTACAAACACATTGGGACCTAACAATTGGTATCAGAGCCTTCTGATTAATGAACAAATCAAGATCCTAGACTTTTGTGATTTTTCAACTCCTTGAATTTTTATTTATTCAAAAATTCATAATGACTTCACAAAAAGTTGGAACCGTTAAAATTCCACTAATTGATAAAGAAAATTATATCATGTGGAAGAAGAAGATGCTTTTGTTTTTACAAGTTGCAAATCCCAAATATCTGAACTTGTTAAAGAAGGGTCCAACAACTCCAATGGTTATTGAACCAGAGGTGATAGTAGATGATGTTGTGATTACCAAAGCTAGAACCTATCCAAAAGAGCCTGAGGATTTTTCTTCTGCTGAAAAAGAAGAAGCCTCCTTGGATGCCAGCCTTCAGTTAATTTTAGTTGATTCCCTCGACCCCTTGATGAACAGACATGTGATGAACTGTAAAAATTCCAAACACATCTGGGAAACTATTGAGGTGATTAATGAAGGTACAGAGGAAGTTAGGGATAACAAGTTGGAGATCCCAACCTCTGAGTATGAACATTTTAAATCAAATCCAGGAGAAGGAATTACTGAAGTGTTTAAGAGGTACAATGCGTTGATCAACAACCTAAACATAAATGGGAAATATTATTCAATTAGGGAGGTCAACAAAAAGTTCCTTTTAACACTGCCAACTCATCTTGAACATATAATCACTGCCATTAGAGAAGCTAGAGATCTGAGTGAGATTTCTTTGGATAGACTCTATGGTGTGTTGAAAACCTATGAGTTGGAGCAGATTCAGCAGAAGGAAGTCTACGGGAAAGATAGAATGGTCAGCACATCTACTGCTCTTGTAGCTGAAGGTCAACAACAACAACAATCTCAACAGTCGGAGAGAATGGTACAGTTTTCCCAAGGCTGAGGAAAATGTGATAGTAGCAGAATATGATCCTCCTACTATAAATCAATCCAGTGATGATTTTTATTCCTTGGAAGAGCTGGAGCAATTGGAAGATGAGTCAATGGCCCAAATTGTCAAGAGATTCTCCAATGTCAGATTCAAGAGAAATCCCAAGCTCAAGTACAAGTCCAACTACAACAGATTCCAGACAGGTGGATCTTCATCCTCTAACACCAGTAGTGGTGGATACAAAATAGGGATGGTTGATCGGAGCACCATTAGATGCTATAACTGCAATGAGTTGGGACACTTTGCCACAGAATGCAGGAAGCCAAAGCAAGTAAGGAAGAACTCTTATCATTCAAATCAGAAGAGTAACTCTGAAAGGGCTTACCTGGCAAAGGGAAGAAGCTGGGATGATACTGATAGTGAAGATGAAGAAGATGAGAATCTTGCTCTTATGGCTATTGATGGAAAAGCTTCATCATCAAGAAAAGAGGTAAAATATACTGATGCTGAATTAGTTTATCATCTAGGAGGTAACTTAGATTGTGCTCGTCGTGATAATGAGCTATTAAGTTTACAGATCAAAGACCTTGAGAAAGAGGTCAATGAATTAAGACTTGTGCACATTAATCAAGACAAGTTAAAAGAACAAGTATCTTTTCTAGAGAATAGAGTTGACTGTTATAGAAAACTCGAAACTATTCTCAAAGAAAAGATCACCGGTCTTGAGACTAAGGTTAGAGCCTACTTCAATTCTTGTTCGAAGGCTAAAGAGTTCTACAGTAAGCAAGCTGTTAATCAAACATCTGGAATAAGTTATGATTACAATGTTGCTATTGGAGAATTAGGCATAAACTCCCCTCCTCATGTTTGTGCTAAAGGGAGGGAAGTGCCACATGTGCTTAAGGGTGTTGATGAACCCCTCTATAAAGCATCAATTGCTGAACCATTTGATGCGACCTCTTCTGTGATTCAAGAAGAAATACTTGCTGAAGATCATGCTAATGAGAAGGTTGTTTCCAAGTCAAGTGTGTCGAAAGTTCCAGTCAAAGTTGTGAAAGCAACTGAGACTAACTCAGACACACATGAGTTGGATAACAAAATTGCCATGTCTACCATGCATAAATTGCCTGCTGTTAATCACTCTCATAAAGCATGTGGTGTTGCTAATTGTATGTCTTGTGCTTTTAATTTGATGTATGCTTATTTTAATGGTAAGCATGTTTCTAGTGATAAGACTACTCCTCGTCAGCATGTGAATAATAAGAAGCATGATAGGTCTAAGACTGCTAGTCCTTCTAAGGCTAGAAAGGAGACATTTGTGCCTAAGCCTAAACAGAAATTTGTTAAGGATGTTTACAAGGTCAAATGTTCAGTCATTGAGGATGTTGAGACCATTAAAATTAAAAATGTTGTTTTGCCTGACAAAGGACAATTCTACAAGTATGCCGGGCCCAACCAAGTTTGGGTTCTGAAGAAGGTCTAATCCATTTGTAGTGCAGGGCATTAAACAGGTGTAACCAGTAGTGTGGATTCTTGACAGTGGATCATCAAGATATATGACCAGAGATAGAGCCCTGCTATCAAATGTGGATTGAGAAAGCTGGCCCCCTGGGTACCTTTGGAGATAACAGCAAAGGTTTATCTGAGGGATATGGCTGTTTGCAAGCTGGGAATGTTATCATTGAAAATTTGTATATTGTGCTAGGTTATTATCAGGAAGCAATATCTAACATATAGCACCGGTGACGAGACTTGAGATTATTACGACATATCAGGCACCTGCTGCACATTACACTTGGAATTGGACTCTAGTAAGATGTGTACAAGTGTACTCCTGGTTGGTGAGTCAAAAGAGGAAGTCAATGCACCACAGTTCATGGACTTTGCAGCTGCAGATCTATTGGACTATGCAATCTCTTCTTCACAGTCTCACTTCAGGTTGGTATGAACTAGTGTACTACTCAAGAAATCGTCAAGGACATGGTATGGCACTCTAACTGAAGTTATTGTTTAATATGAACTAGTAGAGTCGTCATATTTTTAACTCTCTTATCACTAGGCACAATCATATTGTTTTATATGTGCAGTGAGTTTTAGGAGTAAATCAAACTTCTTTCTACATTAGTGATTTCTTATTTCATGTAAAATCTTTTGAAATCACTATTGTACATCATTACTCTCAAAAGATTCATTACTCTCAAAAGATTTAATGTATAATTTTCATTCATTATAGATCTTAAATACATTTTATCTCTCTATTGCCATATGTTCTGTGATACAGGTTCAGTCTCCAATGGCTTTCTTTCATTGACAGTCATGAGGTTGAAAACCCACAAGATCTATCCCAGATTGTAAAGACAAACACATAAACAGAATCAACCAACACTCTCTTACCACTAAATGTAGTATGAATGAGCGTGAGGGAGATAGTGCCTTAGTGCACCACATAAGGAAGGTTCTGAAGTCAACCCAGTAGCTCTGTCTCCTACATAGATGAGTAGTATTTAATCGAGACAACTGCTAGCCCCCATACATCTTCTCAAAAAGATATAATGGCTGAAAAGGCACAAAAATAGTTACTAGAGTCATTCTCTCAACAGGGTGCGTCTATTGAATTTTACCTGTCGGCCAAGGCATCCGATGTAGTGTCACCACTTCAAACATAAACAATTCTTGATGCACAAGGAGAGGTTACACACACAAAGGATGAGTTGACGGAAACAAGAGTTTCGACCATTTTAAGGTCGTATTCGATTGTTTAAGGTTCGTTAATGGACCAATTGCCTTTACAGGTGTTAGGAGAGGATACTGATCCAAAAGCCATATGTCAGTGGTCAGTGTTTACCTCCCCAGGCTTAAATCCCCTGGATGCATCTGCGGACAGTGGATCTGACATAGGTGCAGATCGGCAACTTGTTGACAATGATTCAGATATTACCTGATGAGTCACAAGGAAATGTCTTCACAGACATTAGAAGGGAACCTTGATCTTTATGCTAAATTCTTTGGATCATTGTTTACCTTCCCAGAATTCAAATCTGGAACCCTAAAAGGGAAACTAGCAACTTGTAAATTATGACTCAGATCCATCTGACGAGTTTAACAAGGATGGGGATTTGTGAACTCCCATTGCACCACCTGTGACCTCCTTAAGGATGGCTAATGTGATTTTCCTTGCAGGTACAGCTGATTTTTGGAGCTATGAGTGGAGTGATACACTTGTGAGAATGAGTGTAAACATGAGTGGAGAGAAGAGTGAAACACATATGAGGTACACTAAACAGAATCACACACTCACAGTGAGGAAGAAAGAGAAACACTTGTTATTTCTTTTCCAACCAAGTGAAATATGAGAACTCCTTCAAACGAAGACATACATTCCTTCTTTAAGGGGGAGATAAAAGCTTAAGTAATAGTTTGGAGGATTCCTCAACTAAGGGGGAGAAATAACAGGGAGGAAGAAAAAGATCCTACATATGTACACTACACCACATCATTGTTGTTTGTAACTACGGATCCTATTGTACGGGAGAGGTGGTAAACATAAGGTGATTTTCTAGTAAGGGAAGAAGCTGTTAGGGGAGTACCATTGGTTTTTATCTGTGGATCCTATTGTACGGGAGAGGTGGTAAACGAAGGTGATCTTCTTTAAATCAGTTGATTCTCATAGGGGGAGAAGCAAGAGAGATATGGGCTTCTCAACAGGAAATGTGGTTGTACAAAAGAAGATGAAACTACTTGAAGATATGTTCAGTCTAGAGGAACATCTATTTGGAATCTGGAAAAGGTTAAATGTTATCCAGAACTTTTCTGCTATTTACTTTGCATTTTTGTTTATATCATTTTCTTATTTGTTAGTTGAGTTATCCTCTAGGTATTTGTGTGTTATTGTCTAACAAACAAATAGGGGGAGATTGTAAGGCATATGTCATAGCCTATTTGTACATTCGAGGATTTAACTCAACTCAAATAAGAATGTAATAAGTAAATAGTGGATCTACCGTCAAAGAGATCTCGCAAAGTAATATCTGTCAAAGGATTCAGAAACAAGGTTCATCTACAGACTTGAGGAATTTATTCACTGGAAGAAGCTCAAGAAATTGATCAAGCCTCAGTGATACAAATCAAGATTGTGGATTTAATCAAGTGACAGAGATCTCATCAGAGTATCAGAGAATTACAAGGATTTAATCTGAAGAAAATCAAGTATCAAAGTCAAGACATGAAGAAACGTCACGGAAGTTAGTCACTCATGAACCGGACAGTACATCGAGTGTCAACATTGAAGTGGTGGAATTGATTCATAATTGACAGTGATTTTCAGAAGATTTTCAGAAGAATGGTTGCTGCTCAAGATTAGTATTAATTCTCTATTAATTAATTAAGTCATATAATTTAATTAAGAAAATAAATTATATCTGCAAAGATTAATTTATTGATTAATTGAATTAATTGATTAATTAATTCAGAATTAATATTAAGGATTTTCAGAATTTAAATTGGATTAAAATCTATTTAAATTCAACAAGACAATCTGATTGTACTAATATGACAATCAGTATGACAATTGATAGTCATACCGAAAGTCATGCTAGTACAAATAATTGTCTTGCCGAAAGTTACACTGGGAGGAGGATAGTCTTGCTAGTTCATTCTGATAGTCTTGCTAGTTCATTTGATAGTCCTACCGAAAGTCTTGCTAGCTGTAGGGATTGTCTTGCTGAGCTCAGGATTGTCATTCCAATTCATTCCATTCTGTTGATTGATTAAAAAGACAGAAGCAGCCATTCAACAAAGAGACAACACAACAGAACCCGAGAACAAGAAGAAAAAGAAGCAGAACAAATACTTCATCTTCTCTGCTAATTTCAAGACATAATTTCTAGTTTGTAAAGTTAAATCTAAACCACTAGAAATCTTTATCTTGTTCTTGTGTAACTTGTAACTATCTAGTGGATCAAAATCCCTAGAACTTAATCTCAAATTGCGTTTAGCATTTGAATCTTTTTATTACAAAAATAGAAAAAGTTCATGTCGAATTTATTCTAGATTTGTGATAATTAATTTGAGATTAATTCCTTGTAATCGATACAGTTGTTGTAACACCTTTCAAGTTTAATAATATTCTTATTTAACTTGAATTTTGTTTCACATTTTTTATTCCGCATTTATTCGATTATTTGGTATTGTTTATATTCAACCCCCCTTCTACAAACACATTGGGACCTAACACTTCTCAAAACCGTAGACAATGGACAATAGCTCTTTCTCATTAGTAGTGTAGTTCAGTTGAGCACCATTATGGGTCTTACTTACATAGTAGACCACATGAAATATATTGTTCTTCTTTTGCCCAAGAACTGCTCCAACTGCATAGTCACTCGCATCGCACATAATTTCAGAAGGCTCATTCCAATCAGGTGCAGTTATGACTGGTGCCGTGATCAAACTCTTCTTTAATCTCTCAAAAGCAGCTAGGTACTCGTCATCAAACTTGAAAGGAACATCTTTCTCTAGCAGATTACACAACATCTTTGAAATTTTATAGAAGTCCTTGATGAAATGCCGATAGAAACCCGCATGACCAAGAAAGCTGCGAATTCCCTTAACAGAAATTGGTGGAGGAAGATTCTCAATGACCCCCACCTTGGCTTTTTCCACCTCAAGACCCTTTCTAGAAACTTTGTGCCCAAGAATGATGCCCTGTTGCACCATAAAGTGACATTTCTCTCAATTGAGAACCATATTGGTCTCAACGCACCTTTTCAGCACTAAACCAAGATTGAGCAAGCATTCATCATAAGAAGTTCTGAAGACAGAGAAGTCATCCATGAACACTTCTACATTATTTCCAATCATATCAGAGAAGATAGCCATCATGCATCTCTGAAATGTGGCTGGTGCACCATATAACCCAAAAGAAACTCTTCCGAAGGCGAAAGTACCAAACGGACAAGTGAAGGTAGTCTTTTCTTGATCTTCGGGAGCAATGCAAATCTGATTATAACCCGAATAGCCATCCATAAGATAGTA
Organism: Apium graveolens; assembly: GCF_009905375.1. Taxonomy (NCBI): domain Eukaryota; kingdom Viridiplantae; phylum Streptophyta; class Magnoliopsida; order Apiales; family Apiaceae; genus Apium; species Apium graveolens. The sequence goes on along the minus strand of NC_133647.1, from coordinate 4,109,674 downwards.
GTGTCCATGCTCAGCCAACCTATCAAGCATCTGATCAATAAAAGGAAGAGGGAAGTGATCTTTTTAGTGGCCTTGTTCAGCTTCCTGTAATCCATGCAAACTCTCCACCTCGTGACTGTTCGAGTAGGAATGAGCTTATTTTTTTCATTAGCAACAACGGTGATGCCTCCTTTATTCGGCACATGCTAAGTTCTCTAAGTTCTTAAAAAATGTCCAGCACTGAACTGGGCTCACCCAAGAACTGTCAGAAATAGGATAAATGATCCCTGCATCTAGCCACTTGAGAATTTCCTTCTTCACAACCTCTTTTATGATCAGATTTAGCCTTCTCCGCTGCTCAACAATCGGCGTGCTTCCTTTCTCTAGCAGAATTTTGTGCATGCAATAAGAAGGGTTGATTCCCTTGATATCTGTTATAGTCCATTCAATTACCGATTTGAACTCTCTCAGAATTCTCAAGAGCTTCTCCTCATCACTACCTGAAAGGTCAGATGCAATAATAACAGACAAAGTAGATGCATCACCTAAAAACGTAACCTCAAATGTTCAGGCAAAGGTTTCATCTCGAGTATAGGAGTTTCCTCGATAGATGGCTTGAGGGGCTTTGGAGAATTTTTTAGCTCTTCCAATCCAAGAGATTCAAAAGGCATATCCAACCTTCGCTTCCAAGAAGAAGCATTCAAATACTGTAACTGCTCATCACTTTCATCATCTTCATTATCTGAATCCCCAATCGAGGATTTTCTCTAAGGCATCAAATTTTAGCATTCCATCAAGCTCTGAAGTAACCACAGATTCGACCAATTCCACTTTAAAGCACTCCTCTTCATCAATAGGGAATTTTATGGCATTAAAAATATTGAAGATCACATTGTGATCCTGAACTCGCATAGCGAGCTCACCTTTCTGTACATCAATCAAGGTTCAGCCAGTAGCCAAGAAAGGTCTTCCCAAGATTATGGGAATCTTCTTATCCTCCTCAAAATCAAGAATTACAAAGTCAGCAGGAAAAATGAGTTTGTCCACTTTGACCAAGACATCCTCCACAATGCATCGTTGATATGTAATAGAACGATTGGCCAACTACAAGGACATATAAGTAGGCTTTGGATCAGATAAACCCAATTTCTTGAAGATAGACAAAGGCATCAGATTGATGCTAGATCCCAAATCACATAAGCACTTGTCGAATGACAATTTTCCGATAGTGCAAGGAATAGTGAAACTTCCAGGATCTTTAAGAATTGGAGGTAACTTCTGTTGCGCACAACACTGCATTCGAGAGCAACGGTCTCTAAGTCATCGAGCTTCACTTTCCACGAGAGAATACCTTTCATAAATTTCTCATAACTAGGCATATGTTCAAGAGTTTCAGCGAAAGGTATGTTGATATGAAGTTTCTTGAAAACTTTCAAGAACTTAGCAAATTGCTTATCCAGCTTTTGCTTCTGCAGCCTCTTAGGAAAAGGAGGTGGAGGATAGACCTATTTTCCCCCTGTATTACCCTCAGGAGGAGTGTTGACAACAACTTTCTTCCTTGGTTCCACCTCTGCTTCCTTCTGCACATCTTCTTCAGCCACAACTTCAGATTCTAGAACTTGAGATTTTTCAGGATTCACAACCTTGCCAGACCTCAATATAATTTCCTTAACCTACTCTTTTACTTCCCTCTTGCCTGTAACTTCTGTGTCACTAGGGAGTGTACCCGGTTGTCGATTCAATAAAACATTGGCAATATGTTCAATTTGATTCTCTAGAATCTTGATAGAAACCGCTTGGTTCTTGCACATGAGTCTCAACTCCTCCAATTCAATTTTTTCATTAGATTATGGTAGTTGCTGAAGTTGGAGTTGTTGTCTTGGTGCATATTGCGGTTGTTGAAAACCAGGAGGATTATATTGCTTTGCTGCATACTGCTGATAAGGCTGTTGCACCGCATTCTGATTGTTGTTCCAGCTGAAGTTATGATGATTGCGGTTGTTGGGATGATAAGTGGATGGAGCTGGTTGCTGCGACCTCTGAAAGTTGCTTACAAACTGAGCTGATTCACTAGAAATAGCACAATGCTCAGTCTCGTGCGCGCCTGCATAAAACTCACAAACACTTGTGATCTGATTAACTTCATAATTAGCCAAAGAACCCACTTTCATCGTTAAAGCCCGAAGCTGAGCAGCTAGAGCAGTAGCTGTATCCACTTCCAGAACTCCCGCTACTTTGCCTTGAGGTATTCTCTGAGTTGGGTTATGGTATTCATTAGCATCCATTAGTTCAATCAACTCATAAGTTTCATCGTAGCTCTTAGCCCATAAGGCTCCACCTGATGCTGCATCGAGCATGGGTCTAGATTATGTTCCCAAACCATTGTAGAAATAATTTATGATCATCCAATCTGGTATGCCATGACGAGGACATTTCCTAAGAATCCCCTGGTAGCGATCCCAAGCCTCACACAACGATTCTCCAGATTGATGCGCAAATTGAGTAAGAGCGTTCCTGATTGCAGCTGTCTTTGCCGTAGGGAATAATTTAGTTAGAAACTTCTGAGTAAGATCCTTCCATTTGTTGATAGAACCTGCTGGTAGAGAATGTAACCAACACTTAGCTTTATCCCTCAGAGAGAATGGGAAAAGCCTCAACTTTATAGCATCTTTAGAAACTCCATTGAACTTGAAAGTGTCGCAGATCTCGATGAAATCTCTGATGTGCATCCCCAAACTGAACTGAATTCTGTATCATCTGAATCATGCTCGACTTGATTTCAAAGGTGTTAGCCGAAATGGATGGTCTGATAATGCTAGACTGAATATCATTAATATTCGGCTGAGAATAATCCATCAAAGTCTTCGGATTCGCCGCTTGATCTCCCGTTGTAACAAATGCTTCTTATTCAACTTTCTCAACTTGAATAATCCATCAAGGCCTTCGGATTCGTAGCTGTGTGCATTCTTGCATCACAAAGATCTTCTACATTTATATATATATCTCTAGTGGAGACAACAATCCACCATAAAGTTTTTAAACATCTTTGTTTATCTACTTTGTGTTGAATACTTGAATATTTCTTATCCGCACTTAACATATTCATACACAATTATATTTATATTTGTAAGGAGTTTGAAAAAGATTCAAAAGAAACCAAGAATTACATTCAACCCCCTTCTGTATTTATAGTTGTTAGACTGTTTGGGATTAACAGATCCGAATAATTCCGACCGGATATCCGATCCTGTTTTTAATGTAAATTCGGATTCGGATCAGAACTTTTTATAAAACCGGATATCTGAATCCGGTCCAGTTTTTATTTTTCTTAATAAAAAATATATTTTATATATAATACATTTATTTTAGATTTTTTTAAAAAAAATGTTGAATGACAACATGACTCTTTATCTCTAAGACTTCCATAGTTTCACGTTAATATCTAATTGACTTATCATTTTTTCATTAGTACCATTAAAAAATTTGATATAAGTGTTTAATATCAATATTAACAAGTTTACATCGATCATACTTACAAATTTGACACAATTGTCAATAAAAAATAATAATTTTTGTTGGACGATTATTCTAAAAACTGGATAATAACAAATTTTATATAAGTTGTGTAATAAGAAATATATTTATATTGATCATGTTTAAAAATTTAGAATCAATGTTTATAATAAATTAATTTACTTTCACCATTTTTTTCAATGAATATTATAATGACAAAAATATAGTTTCACGCATCATTAATTTCACAACTCGAATATGTATTACTCATCCTGTAAATTGTTATTTTCTTAAAAATTGGAAGTTTAAGATGAATTTGGATAATCCGATTTGCAATCCAGTTTAATTGGATATCCGAATATCTGGATATCCGGTTAAATCGGATCCGAATACAGAATATAATTTTAGCGATCCAAAAATTAAAAATTCAATTTAAATTTTAAAACCGGACCACATATCCGATTTTGCTCACCCCTATCCAGCATTGCATTTTCACAAGGACCATAACACTTGATTCTACCTCCTGAAAAATAAGTATCATCGAATGATTATCAATTCCATATATTTTCTAAATATTTCTATCCAATATTGTACAAAATGAATTAATTAAAAGGAGGAGACTCAAATCAATATCGAAAACAATTGACAAAAGACGAGACACTGAGTCAAAATCAAATACCAGGGCATACCCCTATAATAAAATTGTTTCATTTATAATCCACTCGTTTGACAATTTGTTAAAAAGAAAAATGGCTCAAGTACGTATTTAAGTGAGTTACATAACTATGTAATGTATTTTAATGATAAAATTAATAAAATTTTTAATCAAATCTTGTAGTTACTGATGTACTCCTCATATATTTATATTAAAAAAAATTTGTACTCGATTAACTTGACCGAGTACCTAGTAGCATTAAATTATGTGATCATTTTTGTGTTAAAATGAGAATGTTTCATAATATTAGTTTAAAACTCGTAAAATTGAACAAAATGAAAAATTTATATCATCAAAAATTTAATTTAATTTACTTAAATATATAATTTTTAATTTTTTAAATAACATAAGAGTGATTTTTAATCGTTAGTTAAAAATTGATCAATTTGATTTTTATAAAAAAAATGAGACAACTAAAAGTTGGGTAAGATTTCCCAACGACATTATCAGTTCTTTACATTTTAATTTTTTAATAAAAACACATAAAATTTTATGCATATAAAAATTAGCTATATTTACTAATTTCCTCAACTTTACTCACCTTATATATTAAAAACCGGCCAAGCGCACTCACCATATATATTAAAACATGACCGAACACATTATTTTATTTAATTTTCTTATTTTTCTACGTTACCTTACATTTTTTTGTAAACCTCAAGTGTTCAATCACAATATAAGTAACAAGTGTGTACGGAGGGAGTATATATGCACAACCACACATATATCTAGTTCATAATTTAATTTATGCTCCCTCTGGTTCATTTAATTATTTACTATTAATAATTTATTGATAATAACACACTCTAAGAATTAAATGGGACAAAATAGTTAAATAACAATTTACTGAATAAAACACAAAAGTATTTTATTATGTTATTATAATATATTAATTAATATTCCGAATCGTTATATTTAATTTTTTTTCTTTGCCAAAATACAATTTAATTAGTTATATTCCGAATCGTTATATTTATATTCCGAATCGTTATATTTAATTAGTTATGTTACATAATATAATTTGTGTCAAATATTTTAAAAATAACACTAAACTAGAATATTATTATCGTATATTTCGTACCTTGTCACAAACGTATAAATCAAATTACCCGAATAATAGAATTTCATGCCTTCACATTATTGAAGGTATTTTTCAAAAGAAGACATAGAAGTATGAATAGAGATAGTCTGCAAGACTGCAACCCTTCTGCAACCCTGCACAAAGTTTTGATGTTTTTTTATATGACAATTTGAAATATAGTAAAGTACGAAACAAACATTTCCTAAATTAGTAAGAAGGTCAAATATGAAACTTTAAGACAATAATAACATTTCAAATTGGTTTTAACTTAAAGAGGGTAATTAACTAATTATTAATTTGATAAGAAAATAATTTTATTTTGTGTAAAGAAAAACACAAAAATAAATATTTTTTTAATATTTATTTATAATAAAATAGGATTTCAAAATTTGAACAAGGGAAAAGGAAAATGAAAGTGTGGACCCTACAGTTTCCTCCATTCCCTCCAAAAGAGTTATTTTACCTGAATTTTGTACTCAGCATTCTCCACCCCTCTGCACAACAAATCCGTACACATGCATATGTGTAGGAGCATTGGGGTATGAGCCTCCACCTGTCCTTTTTAGCCCTCTACTGCAAGCTACCAATATAAACACAATACATACACTCATTCTCACTTATGCTGAAGGTTCCTCGCTTCATTGACTTTGACAATGGACTTGCCCATATTAAATATAAAATTAAATATCAGCATGACCATCACAACAGTCGTTTAAGAATTTCTGTTAGAAGGGCTTGCATTCCTGGATATTCATATAATCAGTTGTGCATGAGGTCAAGACAAGATTTGAAGGGTAGATTAACTGTTCACTTTCAGGGGAGGAAGGTACAGATACGGGGGGCCTTACACGAGAATGGTATAAATTTAATGAACAGGTACTGATTTTGTATTAAAGTGACTTATCATGCTATTGAAACTATTGATCCTGATTATTTCAAAACTTTGAAGTGGATGCTTGATGTTTGTTACTATTTTAGTAGGTATATTCTTGATGTTTAAGGCGTTGTACAATTGAGCAATTATGTACAATGTCTTTATTTACTTGACAATTTGACCTACTACAATTTTAAATTTAATTGTAGACATTGAACATAATCTTCGTTTATGTTGATTTTTGTGTGAATTTCTACGCCTATTATTTTTCTTTATTTGAATGAAATAGTGCAAGCCCTATTGCATTTATAATTTTGACTTTAAATGTGCAATATCAGGAAATGAGTTGAAGTTAGTTCAATGCTTGGCTTCTTTAGTGTGCATGAATTTACTGTACTACATTATCAACAATATATTTTAGGAATTATTAAAAGTAACTTCTTCTATTTCTCTCCATATGTAGATATAATATTGGACAATGACTTGGGAAAGAATTGTTTTAAAAACGTAGCAGACTAGCAACACAAATCTGATGAAATGTTAGTTGTGTTTAATTTAGTTTGACAACCTAATAAACACTTAGTAATATTCAATTAGTTGCCTAATTAATGTTATTTTGTGAATTTTTTAAAGGATACTAGAGAGTATTGTGATGTAAGAAAAAGGAAGATGCTAGAGAGTATAGGTTCCGGTTGCAATTCCTTTTTGTATTACCAGCATATTCCTACATTTATCATTTGTGCCTTTATACTTTCAGCACAAATAAACAGTAATTTATGTTTATAAAGGCAGGGAATGCAGATTATAGAAAGAAAAGTGACACTGTTATGGTAGTGTATGTAGTTAACTTGTTAACTATATCAAGTAGTGTACTACAAATTGATATAAAACTTGAGCCTAAGTTTGGTAAAGTTTTGCATCAGCATTCTTTAACTTTAACAGTAAAGCTAATTATATAATTGTTCTATTATCTATATTTCTGTTGCCTGATATTGCAGACATTGGTTTTCTTTATAATTTTTTCCAGGTGGGATGGTGGTTTGGGGTCTCCAAAGACAGTAGAAATCCTTATGCTCAGATTATTCAAATACATAAAGATCATGGAATATACCTTTCGCGAAGTTATAATCCTTGGTAAAATAAAAAACTTTGTGGAAACTCCTACTTTGTATATATTAAACTATAAAGTGCAGCACTGGTACTTAATCGGACGTCACTTACTAATACAATATTACTTGACAAAAATTTGGACAGTAAAACAGTAAGTGACCTTGTTGAAAATAATATAGAGCAGTTTTATCTCGAGCATGTTCTAGTCATGTTTGTTAAGGTTCAGTGTTTGTTCTCTAGTTTCCGGTTGATGCAAATGAATTCAGTCTTGTTGACAAAAAGACATGAAATTCACAATATTGTATTGTTCGTGTGCACTTTGTTATTAGCTAATTCATACGATTTGTTATATAGGACACTTCTGCAATGGAATTCAATAACTTGTAATATTAGTTATGTGATATGTTAACTTTCTGCAATTATGTTTGGGTGCAGGCAACTTGCAACTGTCAAGATGGGTACCCCGTTATTAGAGTTATATGGCACAAGTAGTGAAGAGATCGAAGACAAGAAGGTAATTCTCATTTTATAATCTGAGCATGCTCTGATCTTCTACATGAATTACAACTGCATTATGATTGAGTATTATATAGCATATACTCTTGAACATATAGTTTTAGGCATATCTGCAATTTTATACTGAACTGCCAAGTTTAATTATTGTTAATAATTTCCGGTGACATGGATGGATTCGGCGAGGCCACAATTATATTAATATTTAGGTTATTTTACTATTTCAGTTGTCATACTCCCAAGTGTACAAGTTATGGAGTATTTGCTTGAAGAACAAGGCAGCTGCTCAAGATGGGAAAGGCATAAATTATGAGCTAGATTTGAAATTATCAAGTAGTCTCCTTCTACTTTTTTTCACACCAGAACTCACTACTGAAGCAGACCAGATGGTTGAGGGTATTTTAAGCATATCACTTTCTGTGAATCTATCACATGCTACAAGAAATCCATCTTCAGAACCGTCGTATAGACTATATGCTTTCCAAAGCCATGTGACGTATTCACTTCCTCAGTGTTTTGATGGTAAAATATCCACTAACCCCCGTAGTATTATGTCTTTTGCTAGAGAGATGCTTGAGTTGCATCAGTTGAGAGTGAACTTGTTATTTATAGATTTAATTTTGTAGTATCGGCTTTTGGCTATGTTTGCTTCTGAAATCGTGCCTGATCTAAACAAGTTTTTTTTTGTTAAAGTTATTACTTCCGTTTTCATAGTATCTTATTTTATCGCCTACGGCGATTAAAAAGGCAAAGCTGCCATACAATTACCTGGCTTTAATTCTTGTCATACTATTAACAGGTGTCCCCCTATTGGTCTCTCGGCTTGTTCTCAAAAGTCTCAATGCTTCAGGATCGACTCATAAAGTAGAAGAAAAGCAGGTTGTGTTTATTGAATTTTCGGAGAAGCATAGAAAACTTCTCAATGCTTTCATCCACCAAAATCCTGGTTTGCTTGAGAAGTCCTTCTCACTTATGCTGAAGGTTCCTCGCTTCATTGACTTTGACAATGGACTTGCCCATATTAATTATAAAATTAAATATCAGCATGACCACCACAACAGTCGTTTAAGAATTTCTTTTAGAAGGGCTTGCATACCTGGATATTCATATAATCAGTTGTGCATGAGGTCAAGACAAGATTTGAAGGGTAGATTAACTGTTCACTTTCAGGGGGAGGAAGGTACAGATACGGGGGGCCTTACACGGGAACGGTATAAATTTAATGAACAGGTACTGATTTTGTATTAACGTGACTTATCATGCTATTGAAGCTATTGATCATGATTATTTCAAAACATTGAAGTGGATGCTTGAGGTTTGTTACTATTTTAGTAGGTCTATTCTTGATGTTTAAGGCGTTGTACAATTGAGCAATTATTTGATCCTTGTACAATGTCTTTATTTACTTGACAATTTGACCTACTATAGTTTTAAATTTAATTGTAGAGATTGAACATAATCTTCGTTTATGTTGATTTTTGTGTGAATTTCTACGCCTATTGTTTTTCTTAATTTAAATGAAATAGTGCAAGCCCTATTGCATTTATAATTTTGACTTTAAATGTGCAATATCAGAAAATGAGTTGAAGTTAATTCAATTCTTGGCTTCTTTAGTGTGCATGAATTTACTGTACTACATTATCAACAATATATTTTATGAATTATTAAAAGTAACTTCTTCTATTTCTCTCCATATGTAGATATAATATTGGACAGTGACTTAGGAAATAATTGTTTTAAAAACGTAGCAAACTAGCAACACAAATCTGATGAAATGTTAGTTGCGTTTAATTTAGTTTGACAACCTAATAAACACTTAGTAATATTTAATTAGTTGCCTAATCAATGTTATTTTGTGAATTTTTTAAAGGATACTAGAGAGTATTGTGATGTAAGAAAAAGGAAGATGCCAGAGAGTATATGTTCCGGTTGCAATTCCTTTTTGTATTACCAGCATATGTCCTACATTTATCATTTGTGCCTTCATACTTTCAGCACAAATAAACAGTAATTTATGTTTATAAAGGCAGGGAATGCAGATTATAGAAACAAAAGTGACTCTATTATGGTAGTGTATGTAGTTAACTTGTTAACTATATCAAGTAGTGTACTACAAATTGATATAAAACTTGAGCCTAAGTTTGGTAAAGTCTTGCATCAGCATTCTTTAACTTTAACACCAAAGCTAATTATATAATTGTTCTATTATCAATATTTTTGTTGCCTGATATTGCAGACATTGGTTTTCTTTATAATTTTTTCCAGGTGGGATGGTGGTTTGGGGTCTCCAAAGACAGTAGAAATCCTTATGCTCAGATTATTCAAATACATAAAGATCATGGAATATACTTTTTACGAAGTTATAATCCTTGGTAAGATCAAAAACTTTGTGGAAACTTCTACTTTGTATATATTAAACTATAAAGTGCAACACTGGTACTTAATCGGACGTCACTTACTAATACAATATTACTTGACAAAAATTTGGACAGTAAAACAGTATGTGACCTTGTTGAAAATAATATAGAGCAGTTTCATCTCGAGCATGTTCTAGTCATGTTTGTTAAGGTTCAGTGTTTGTTCTCTAGTTTCCGGTTGATGCAAATGAATTCAGTCTTGTTGACAAAAAGACATGAAATTCACGATATTGTATTGTTCGTGTGCACTTTGTTATTAGCTAATTCATACGATTTGTTATATAGGACACTTCTGCAATGGAATTCAATAACTTGTAATATTAGTTATGTGATATGTTAACTCTCTGAAATTATGTTTGGGTGCAAGCAACTTGCAACTGCCAAGATGGGTACCCCGTTGTTAGAGTTATATGGCACGAGCAGTGAAGAGATCGAAGACAAGAAGGTAATTCTAATTTCATAATCTGAGCATGCTCTGATCTTCTACATGAATTACAACTGCATTATGATTGAGTATTACGTAGCATATACTCTTGAACACATAATTTTAGGCATATCTGTAATTTTATACTGAACTGCCAAGTTTAATCATAGTTAATAATTTTCGGTGACATGGATGGATTCGGCGAGGCCACAATTATATTAATATTTAGGTTATTTTACTATTTCAGTTGTCATACTCCCAAGTGTACAAGTTATGGGGTATTTGCTTGAAGAACAAGGCAGCTGCTCAAAATGGGAAAGGCATAAATTATGAGCCAGATTTGAAACCATCAAGTAGTTTCCTTCTACTCTTCTTCACACCAGATCTCACTACTGAAGTAGACCAGATGGTTGAGGGTATTTTGAGCTTATCACTTTCTGTGAATCTATCACATGCTACGAGAAATCCATCTTCAGAACTGTCGTATAGACTCTATGCTTTGGAAAGCCATGTGACGTATTCACTTCCTCAGTATTTTGATGGTAAAATATCCACTAACCCCCATAGTATTATGTCTTTTGCTAGAGAGATGCTTGAGTTGCATCAGTTGAGAGTGAACTTGTTATTTGTAGATTTAATTTTGTAGTGTCAGCTTTCGGCTATGTTTGCTTCTGAAATCGTGCCTGATGTAAACAAGTTTTTTTTATTGAAGTTATTCCTTCCATTTTCATAGTGTCTTATTTCATCGCCTGCGGTGATTAAAAAGGCAAAGCTGCTATACAATTACCTGACTTTAATTCTTGTCATACTATTAACAGGTGCCCCCCATTGGTCTCTCGGCTTGTTTTCAAAAGTCTCAATGCTTCAGGATCGGCTCATAAAGTAGAAGAAAAGCAGGTTGTGTTTATCGAATTCTCGGAGAAGCATAGAAAACTTCTCAATGCTTTCATCCACCAAAATCCTGGTTTGCTTGAGAAGTCCTTCTCACTTATGCTGAAGGTTCCTCGCTTCATTCACTTTGACAATGTACTTGCCCATATTAAATATAAAATTAAATATCAGCATGACCACCACAATAGTCATTTAAGAATTTCTGTTAGAAGGGCTTGCATTCCTGGATATTCATATAATCAGTTGTGCATGAGGTCAAGACAAGATTTGAAGGGTAGATTAACTGTTCACTTTCAGGGGGAGTAAGGTACAGATACGGGGGGCCTTACACGGGAATGGTATAAAGTTAATGAACAGGTACTGATTTTGTATTAAAGTGACTTATCATGCTATTGAAGCTATTGATCCTGATTATTTCAAAACTTTGAAGTGGATGCTTGAGATTTGTTACTATTTTAGTGGGTCTATTCTTGATGTTTAAGGCGTTGTATAATTGAGCAATTATTTGATCCTTGTACAATGTCTTTATTTACTTGACAATTTGACCTGCTATAGTTTTAAATTTAATTGTAGAGATTGAACATAATCTTCGTTTATGCTGATTTTTGTGTGAACTTCTATGCCTATTGTTTTTCTTTATTTGAATGATATAGTGCAAGCCCAATTGCATTTATAATTTTGACTTTAAATGTGCAATATCGGGAAATGAGTTGAAGTTAGTTCAATGCTTGGCTTCTTTAGAATGCATGAATTTACTGTACTACATTATCAACAATATATTTTATGAATTATTAAAAGTAACTTCTTCTATTTCTCTCCATATGTAGATATAATATTGGACAGTGACTTAGGAAAGAATTGTTTTAAAAACGTAGCAGACTAGCAACATAAATCTGATGAAATGTTAGTTGTGTTAAATTTAGTTTGACAACCTAATAAACACTTAGTAATATTTAATTAGTTGCCTAATCAATGTTATTTTGTGAATTTTTTAAAGGATACTAGAGAGTATTGTGATGTAAGAAAAAGGAAGATGCTAGAGAGTATAGGTTCCGGTTGCAATTCCTTTTTGTATTACCAGCATATGTCCTACATTTATTATTTGTGCCTTCATACTTTCAGCATAAATAAACATTAATTTATGTTTATAAAGGCAGGGAATGCAGATTATAGAAAGAAAAGTGACTCTGTTATGGTAGTGTATGTAGTTAACTAGTTAACTATATCAAGTAGTGTACTACAAATTGATATAAAACTTGAGCCTAAGTTTGGTAAAGTTTTTCATCAGCATTCTTTAACTTTAACAACAAAGCTAATTATATAATTGTTCTATTATCTATATTTCTGTTGCCTGATATTGCAGACATTGGTTTTCTTTATAATTTTTTCCAGGTGGGATGGTGGTTTGGGGTCTCCAAAGACAGTAGAAATCCTTATGCTCAGATTATTCAAATACATAAAGATCATGGAATATTATTTGACAAAAATTTGGACAGTAAAACAGTATGTGACCTTGTTGAAAATAATATAGAGCAGTTTCATCTCGAGCATGTTCTAGTCATGTTTGTTAAGGTTCAGTGTTTGTTCTCTAGTTTCTGGTTGATGCAAATGAATTCAGTCATGTTGACAAAAAGACATGAAATTCACGATATTGTATTGTTCGTGTGCGCTTTGTTATTAGCTAATTCATACGATTTATTATATAGGACACTTTTGCAATGGAATTCAATAACTTATAATATTAGTTATGTGATATGTTAACTTTCTGCAATTATATTTGGGTGCAGGCAACTTGCAACTGCAAGGATGGGTACCCCGTTGTTAGAGTTATATGGCACGAGCAGTGAAGAGATCGAAGACAAGAAGGTAATTCTCATTTTATAATCTGATCATGCTCTGATCTTCTACATGAATTACAGCTGCATTATGATTGAGTATTACATAGCATATTCTCTTGAACATATAGTTTTAAGCATATCTGCAATTTTATACTGAACTGCCAAGTTTAATCAATGTTAATAATTTCTGGTGACATGGATGGATACGGCGATGCCACAATTATATTAATATTTAGGTTATTTTACTATTTCAGTTGTCATACTCCCAAGTGTACAAGTTATGGGGTATCTGCTTGAAGAACAAGGCAGTTGCTCAAGATAGGAAAGGCGTAAATTATGGGCCAGATTTGAAACCATCGAGTAGTCTCCTTCTACTCTTCTTCACACCAGAACTCACTAATAAAGCAGACCAGATGGTTGAGGGTATTTTGAGCTTATCACTTTTTGTGAATCTATCACATGCTACGAGAAATCCATCTGCAGAACCGTCGTATAGACTATATGCTTTCCAAAGCCATGTGACGCATTCACTTCCTCAGTGTTTTGATGGTAAAATATCCACTAACCCCCATAGTATTATGTCTTTTGCTAGAGAGATGCTTGAGTTGCATCAGTTGAGAGTGAACTTGTTATTTATAGATTTAATTTTGTAGTGTCTGCTTTCGGCTATGTTTGCTTCTGAAATCGTGCCTGATGTAAACAAGTTTTTTTTGTTGAAGTTATTACTTCCGTTTTCATAGTGTCTTATTTCATCGCCTGCGGCGATTTAAAAGGCAAAGCTGCTATACAATTACCTGACTTTAATTTTTATCATACTATTAACAGGTGTCCCCCCATTGGTCTCTCGGCTTGTTCTCAAAAGTCTCAATGCTTCAGGATCGGCTCATAAAGTAGAAGAAAAGCAGGTTGTGTTTATCGAATTTTCGGAGAAGCATAGAAAACTTCTCAATGCTTTCATCCACCAAAATCCTGGTTTGCTTGAGAAGTCCTTCTCACTTATGCTGAAGGTTCCTCGCTTCATTGACTTTGACAATGGACTTGCCCATTTTAAATATAAAATTAAATATCAGCATGACCACCACAACAGTCATTTAAGAATTTCTGTTAGAAGGGCTTGCATTCCTGGATATTCATATAATTAGTTGTTCATGAGGTCAAGACAAGATTTGAAGGGTAGATTAACTGTTCACTTTCAGGGGGAGTAAGGTACAGATACAGGGGGCCTTACACGGAAATGGTATAAATTTAATGAACATGTACTGATTTTGTATTAAAGTGACTTATCATGCTATTGAAGCTATTGATCTTGATTATTTCAAAACTTTAAAGTGGATGTTTGAGATTTGTTACTATTTTAGTAGGTCTATTCTTTATGTTTAAGGTGTTGTACAATTGAGCAATTATTTGATCCTTGTACAATGTCTTTATTTACTTAACAATTTGACCTACTATAGTTTTAAATTTAATTGTAGAGATTGAACATAATCTTCGTTTATGCTGATTTTTGTGTGAACTTCTACGCCTATTATTTTTCTTTATTTGAATGAAATAGTGCAAGCCCTATTGCATTTATAATTTTGACTTTAAATGTGCAATATCGGGAAATGAGTTGAAGTTAGTTCAATGCTTGGCTTCTTTAGTGTGCATTAATTTACTGTACTACATTACCAACAATATATTTTATGAATTATTAAAAGTAACTTCTTCTATTTCTCTCCATATGTAGATATAATATTGGACAGTGACTTAGGAAATAATTGTTTTAAAAACGTAGCAGACTAGCAACACAAATCTGATGAAATGTTAGTTGTTTTTTATTTAGTTTGACAACCTAATAAACACTTAGTAATATTTAATTAGTTGCCTAAATAATGTTATTTTGTGCATTTTTTAAAGGATACTAGAGAGTATTGTGATGTAAGAAAAAGGAAGATGCTAGAGAGTATAGGTTCCGGTTGCAATTCCTTTTTGTATTACCAGCATATGTCCTACATTTATCATTTGTGCCTTCATACTTTCAGCACAAATACACAGTAATTTATGTTTATAAAGGCAGGGAATGCAGATTATAGAAAGAAAAGTGACTCTGTTATGGTAGTGTATGTAGTTAACTTGTTAACTATATCAAGTAGTGTACTGCAAATTGATATAAAACTTGAGCCTAAGTTTGGTAAAGTTTTGCATCAGCATTTTTTAACTTGAACAACAAAGCTAATTATATAATTGTTCTATTATCTATATTTCTGTTGCCTGATATTGCAGACATTGGTTTTCTTTATAATTTTTTCCAGGTGGGATGGTGGTTTGGGGTCTCCAAAGACAGTAGAAATCCTTATGCTCAGATTATTCAAATACATAAAGATCATGGAATATACTTTTTGCGAAGTTATAATCCTTGGTAAGATCAAAAACTTTGTGGAAACTTCTACTTTGTATATATTAAACTATAAAGTACAGCACTGGTACTTAATCAGACTTCACTTACTAATACAATATTATTTGACAAAAATTTGGACAGTAAAACAGTATGTGACCTTGTTGAAAATAATATAGAGCAGTTTCATCTCGAGCATGTTCTAGTCATGTTTGTTAAGGTTCAGTGTTTGTTCTCTAGTTTCCGGTTGATGCAAATGAATTCAGTCATGTTGACAAAAAGACATGAAATTCACGATATTGTATTGTTCGTGTGCGCTTTGTTATTAGCTAATTCATACGATTTATTATATAGGACACTTCTGCAATGGAATTCAATAACTTATAATATTAGTTATGTGATATGTTAACTTTCTGCAATTATGTTTGGGTGCAGGCAACTTGCAACTGCCAAGATGGGTACCCCGTTGTTAGAGTTATATGGCACGAGCAGTGAAGAGATCGAAGAATAGAAGGTAATTCTCATTTTATAATCTGATCATGCTCTGATCTTCTACATGAATTACCGCTGCATTATGATTGAGTATTACATTGCATATACTCTTGAACATATAGGTTTAGGCATATCTGCAATTTTATACTGAACTTCCAAGTTTAATCAATGTTAATAATTTCCGGTGACATGGATGGATTCGGCGAGGCCACAATTATATTAATATTTAGGTTATTTAACTATTTCAGTTTTCATACTCCCAAGTGTACAAGTTATGGGGTATTTGCTTGAAGAACAAGGCAGCTGCTCAAGATAGGAAAGGCATAAATTATGAGCCAGATTTGAAACCATCAAGTAGTCTCCTTCTACTCTTCTTCACACCAGAACTCACTACTAAAGCAAACGAGATGGTTGAGGGTATTTTGAGCTTATCACTTTCTATGAATCTATCACATGCTACGTGAAATCCATCTCCAGAACCATCGTATAGACTATATGCTTTCCAAAGCCATGTGAAGTATTCACTTCCTTAGTGTTTTGATTGTAAAATATCCACTAACCCCCATAGTATTATGTCTTTTGCTAGAGAGATGCTTGAGTTGCATCAGTTGAGAGTGAACTTGTTATTTATAGATTTAATTTTGTAGTGTCGGCTTTTGGCTATGTTTGCTTCTGAAATCGTGCCTGATGTAAACAAGTTTTTTTTGTTGAAGTTATTACTTCCGTTTTCATAGTGTCTTATTTCATCGCCTGCGGCGATTAAAAAGGAAAAGCTGCTATACAATTACCTGACTTTAATTCTTGTCATACTATTAGTAGGTGTCCCCCTATTGGTCTCTCGGCTTGTTCTCAAAAGTCTCAATACTTCAGGATCGGCTCATAAAGTAGAAGAAAAGCAGGTTATGTTTATCAAATTCTCGGAGAAGCATAGAAAACTTCTCAATACTTTCATCCACCAAAATCTTGGTTTGCTTGAGAAGTCCTTCTCACTTATGCTGAAGGTTCCTCGCTTCATTGACTTTGACAATGGACTTGCCCATATTAAATATTAAATTAAATATCAGCATGACCACCACAACAGTCGTTTAAGAATTTCTGTTAGAAGGGCTTGCATTCCTGGATATTCATATAATCAGTTGTGCATGAGGTCAAGACAAGATTTGAAGGGTAGATTAACTGTTCACTTTCAGGGGGAGGAAGGTACTGATACGGGGGGCCTTACACGGGAATGGTATAAATTTAATAAACAGGTACTGATTTTGTATTAAAGTGACTTATCATGCTATTGAAGCTATTGATCCTGATTATTTCAAAATTTGAAGTGGATGCTTGAGGTTTGTTACTATTTTAGTAGGTCTATTCTTGATGTTTAAGGCGTTGTACAATTGAGCAATTATTTTATCCTTGTACAATGTCTTTATTTACTTGACAATTTGATCTACTATAGTTTTAAATTTAATTGTAGAGATTGAACATAATCTTTGTTTATGCTGATTTTTGTGTGAATTTCTACTCCTATTGTTTTTCTTTATTTGAATGAAATAGTGCATGCCCTATTGCATTTATAAATTTGACTTTAAATGTGCAATATCAGGAAATGAGTTGAAGTTAATTCAATGCTTGACTTCTTTAGTGTGCATGAATTTACTGTACTACATTATCAACAATATATTTTATGAATTATTAAAAGTAACTTCTTCTATTTCTCTCCATATGTAGATATAATATTGGACAGTGACTTAGAAAAGAATTGTTTTAAAAATGTAGCAGACTAGCAACACAAATCTGATGAAATGTTAGTTGTGTTTAATTTAGTTTGACAACCTAATAAACACTTAGTAATATTTAATTAGTTTCCTAATCAATGTTATTTTTTGAATTTTTTAAAGGATACTAGAGAGTATTGTGATGTAAGAAAAAGGAAGATGCTAGAGAGTATAGGTTCCGGTTGCAATTCCTTTTTATATTACCATCATATGTCCTACATTTATCATTTGTACCTTCATACTTTCAGCACAAATAAACAGTAATTTATGTTTATAAAGGCAGGGACTGCAGATTATAGAAATAAAAGTGACTCTGTTATGGTAGTGTATGTAGTTAACTTGTTAACTATATCAAGTACTGTACTACAAATTGATATAAAACTTGAGCCTAAGTTTGGTAAAGTTATGCATCAGCATTCTTTAACTTTAACAGCAAAGATAATTATATAATTGTTCTATTATCTATATTTATGTTCCCTGATATTGCAGACATTGGTTTTCTTTATAATTTTTTCCAGGTGGGATGGTGGTTTGGGGTCTCCAACGACAATAGAAATCCTTATGCTCAGATTATTCAAATACATAAAGATCATGGAATATAATTTTTGCGAAGTTATAATCCTTGGTAAGATCAAAAACTTTGTGGAAACTTCTACTTTGTATATATTAAACTATAAAGTGCAATACTGGTACTTAATCGGATGTCACTTACTAATACAATATTACTTGACAAAAATTTGGACAGTAAAACAGTATGTGACCTTGTTGAAAGTAATATAGAGCAGTTTCATCTCGAGCATATTCTAGTCATGTTTGTTAAGGTTCAGTGTTTGTTCTCTAGTTTCCGGTTGATGCAAATGAATTCAGTCTTGTTTACAAAAAGACATGAAATTCACGATATTGTATTGTTCGTGTGCACTTTGTTATTAGCTAATTCATACGATTTCTTATATAGGACACTTCTGCAATGGAATTCAATAACTTGTAATATTAGTTATGTGATATGTTAACTTTCTGCAATTATGTTTGGGTGCAGGCAACTTGCAACTGCCAAGATGGGTACCCCGTTGTTAGAGTTATATGGCACGAGCAGTGAAGAGATCGAAGACAAGAAGGTAATTCTCATTTTATAATCCGAGCATGCTCTGATCTTTTACATGAATTACAGGTTCATTATGATTGAGTATTACATAGCATATACTCTTGAACATATAGTTTTAGGCATATCTGCAATTTTATACTGAACTGCCAAGTTTAATCAATGTTAATAATTTCCGGTGACATGGAAGGATTCGGCGAGGCCACAATTATATTAATATTTAGGTTATTTTACTATTTCAGTTGTCATACTCCCAAGTTTACAAGTTATGGGGTATTTGCTTGGAGAACAAGCTCAAGATGGGAAAGGCATAAATTATGAGCCAGATTTAAAACCATCAAGTAGTCTCCTTCTACTCTTCTTCACACCAGAACTCACTACTGAAGCAAACCAGATGGTTGAGGGTATTTTAAGCTTATCACTTTCTGTGAATCTATCACATGCTACGAGAAATCCATCTTCAGAACCGTCGTATAGACTATATGCTTTCCAAAGCCATGTGACATATTCACTTCCTCAGTGTTTTGATGGTAAAATATCCACTAACCCCCATAGTATTATGTCTTTTGCTAGAGAGATGCTTGAGTTGCATCAGTTGAGAGTGAACTTGTTATTTATAGATTTAATTTTGTAGTGTCGGCTTTTGGCTATCTTTGCTTCTGAAATCGTGCCTGATGTAAACAAGTTTTTTTTGTTGAAGTTATTACTTCCGTTTTCATAGTGTCTTATTTCATCGCCTGCGGCGATTAAAAAGGAAAAGCTGCTATATAATTACCTGACTTTAATTCTTGTCATACTATTAACAGGTGTCCCCCCATTGGTCTCTCGGCTTGTTCTCAAAAGTCTCAATGCTTCAGGATCGGCTCATAAAGTAGAAGAAAAGCACGTTGTGTTTATCGAATTCTCGGAGAAGCATAGAAAACTTCTCAATGCTTTCATCCACCAAAATCCTGGTTTGCTTGAGAAGTCCTTCTCACTTATGCTGAAGGTTCCTCACTTCATTGACTTTGACAATAGACTTGCCCATATTAAATATAAAATTAAATATCAGCATGACCACCACAACAGTCGTTTAAGAATTTTTGTTAGAAGGGCTTGCATTCCTGGATATTCATATAATCAGTTGTGCATGAGGTCAAGACAAGATTTGAAGGGTAGATTAACTGTTCACTTTCAGGGGGAGGAAGGTACAGATACGGGGGCCTTACACGGGAATGGTATAAATTTAATGAACAGGTATTGATTTTGTATTAAAGTGACTTATCATGCTATTGAAGCTATTGATCATGATTATTTCAAAACTTTGAAGTGGATGCTTGATGTTTGTTACTATTTTAGTAGGTCTATTCTTGATGTTTAAGGCGTTGTACAATTGAGCAATTATTTGATCCTTGTACAATGTCTTTATTTACTTGACAATTTGACCTACTATAGTTTTAAATTTAATTGTAGAGATTGAACATAATCTTCGTTTATGCTGATTTTTGTGTGAATTTCGACGCCTATTGTTTTTCTTTATTTGAATGAAATAGTGCAAACGCTATTGCATTTATAATTTTTACTTTTAATGTGCAATATCAGGAAATGAGTTGAAGTTAGTTCAATGCTTGGCTTCTTTCGGGTGCATGAATTTACTGTACTACATTATCAACAATATATTTTATGAATTATCAAAAGTAACTTCTTCTATTTCTCTCCATATGTAGATATAATATTGGACAGTGACTTAGGAAAGAATTGTTTTAAAAACGTAGCAGACTAGCAACAAAAATTTGATGAAATGTTAGTTGTATTTAATTTAGTTTGACAACCTAATAAACACTTAGTAATACTTAATTAGTTGCCTAATCAATGTTATTTTGTGAATTTTTTAAAGGATACTAGAGAGTATTGTGATGTAAGATAATGGAAGATGCTAGAGAGTATAGGTTTCGGTTGCAATTCCTTTTTGTATTACCAGCATATGTCCTACATTTATCATTTGTGCCTTCATACTTTTAGCACAAATAAACAATAATTTATGTTTATAAAGGCAGGTAATGCAGATTATAGAAATAAAAGTGACTAAAGTGACTCTGTTATGGTAGTGTATGTAGTTAACTTGTTAACTATATCAAGTACTGTACTACAAATTGATATAAAACTTGAGCCTACGTTTGGTAAAGTTTTGCATCAACATTTTTTAACTTTAACAGCAAAGCTAATTATATAATTTTTCTATTATATATATTTCTGTTGCCTGATATTGCAGACATTTATTTTCTTTATAATTTTTTCCAGGTGGGATGGTGGTTTGGGGTCTTCAAAGACAGTAGAAATACTTATGCTCAGATTATTCAAATACATAAAGATCATGGAATATACTTTTCGTGAAGTTATAATCCTAGGTAAGATTAAAAACTTTGTGGAAACTTCTGCTTTGTATATATTAAACTATAAAGTGCAGCACTGGTACTTAATCGGACGTCACTTACTAATACAATATTACTTGACAAAAATTTGGACAGTAAAACAATATGTGACCTTTTTGAAAATAATATAGAGCAGTTTCATCTCGAGCATGTTCTAGTCATGTTTGTTAAGGTTCAGTGTTTGTTCTCTAGTTTCCGGTTGATGCAAATGAATTCAGTCTTGTTGACAAAAAGACATGAAATTCACGATATTGTATTGTTCGTGTGCACTTTGTTATTAGCTAATTCATACGATTTGTTATATAGGACACTTCTGCAATGGAATTCAATAACTTGTAATATTAGTTATGTGATATGTTAACTTTCTGCAATTATGTTTGGGTGCAGGCAACTTGCAAGTGCCAAGATGGGTACCCCGTTGTTAGAGTTATATGGCACGAGCAGTGAAGAGATCGCAGACAAGAAGGTAATTCTCATTTTATAATCTGAGCATGCTCTGATCTTCTACATGAATTACAACTGCATATTGATTGAGTATTATATAGCATATATTCTTGAACATATAGTTTTAGGCATATCTGCAATTTTATACTGAACTGCCAAGTTTAATCATTGTTAATAATTTCCGGTGACATGGATGGATTCGGCGAGGCCACAATTATATTAATATTTATGTTATTTTACTATTTCAGTTGTCATACTCCCAAGTGTACAAGTTATGGGGTATTTGCTTGAAGAACAAGGCAGCTGCTCAAGATGGGAAAGGCATAAATTATGAGCCAGATTTGAAACCATCAAGTAGTCTCCTTCTACTCTTCTTCACACCAGAACTCACTACTGAAGCAGACCAGATGGTTGAGGGTATTTTGAGCTTATCACTTTCTGTGAATATATCACATGCTACGAGAAATCCATCTTCGGAACCGTCGTATAGACTATATGCTTTCCAAAGCCATGTGACGTATTCACTTCCTCAATGTTTTGATGGTAAAATATCCACTAACCCCCATAGTATTATGTCTTTTGCTAGAGAGATGCTTGAGTTGCATCAGTTGAGAGTGAACTTGTTATTTATAGATTTAATTTTGTAGTGTCGGCTTTTGGCTATGTTTGCTTCTGAAATCGTGCCTAATGTAAACAAGTTTTTTTTTGTTGAAGTTATTACTTCCGTTTTCATAGTGTCTTATTTCATCGCCTGCGGCGATTAAAAAGGAAAAGCTGCTATACAATTACCTGACTTTAATTATTGTCATACTATTAACAGGTGTCCCCCCATTGGTCTCTCGGCTTGTTCTCAAAATTCTCAATGCTTCAGGATCGGCTCATAAAGTAGAAGAAAAGCAGGTTGTGTTTATCGAATTCTCGGAGAAGCATAGAAAACTTCTCAATGCTTTCATCCACCAAAATCCTGGTTTGCTTGAGAAGTCCTTCTCACTTATGCTGAAGGTTCCTCGCTTCATTGACTTTGACAATGGACTTGCCCATATTAAATATAAAATTAAATATCAGCATGACCACCACAACAGTCGTTTAAGAATTTCTGTTAGAAGGGTTTGCATTCCTGGATATTCATATAATTAGTTGCGCATGAGGTCAAGACAAGATTTGAAGGGTAGATTAACTGTTCACTTTCAGGGGGAGGAAGGTACAGATGCGGGGGGGGGGGGGGGGGGCTTACACGGGAATGGTATAAATTGAATGAACATGTACTGATTTTGTATGAAGCACTGCCATTATAATCTATAATTGATACCGATGTTGCAGATTGTTCTTTACTTTTTTGGGACGACGACTTGATTTCCCTTTTATTTTTTATCCAATAACAAATGCAGATCTTTGTGAAAACTCTTACTGGAAAGACTATTTCACTTGAGGTCGAAAGCTCTGACACCGTAGAAAATGTTAAAGACAAGATTCAAGTCAAGGAAGGGACCCCCCCCGTAACCAGCAAAGGCTCATCTTTGCTGGCAAACAACTTCAGGATGAATGTACCTTATCTGAATATGCAATTCTGAAGGAATCAACCCTTTACTTGGTAGTCCGCTTACGTGGTGGCATGCTAAGATCTCTTAACACCCTAAACAAGAAGTCATTTCCGGCACCAAGGCAGGTTTCTCTAATTTTTTTGTTCAGAAGTGTAACTAGGTTTAATAGGGTTCAAAAATAAAAATGTTAATATAAATTAATGAAATGTGTTTTTAAGTTGTGTTTTATTGTTAAAAACGTAATATCGAGTGTTGTTTATGGGGCTCAAAATGGGACTTCAAGTTATATACTTAATTAAAAAATTGAATTATCCAAAAATGGCGACCGAACTAGAGTTTTCCAAGTTTATAAAGTGACACTTAGGTCCAATTTTTTAAATTGTGATGTTTGGGGCATTTTGTCTCAAAGTAGTGACATTTCAGGCCTATTTCGTCTGTTTAATTCACCCGCATGTCCCCCTACTGCTGAATTATGGTACTCTTGCAACACAGTAGTAATAAAAGCACACCTCTTTGGAATCACCAACCTCCCTTTGGATTTTATAATCACCTGTTCCATTTCAAACCCTTTCGAGCATTTACCTCCTTGAAAATTTCCCTGCCGTAACCTAACCATATATGGTTCATTTTGAATTTGTTGCTGAATAGTTTCCCAAGCTGATCCATGAGTAGTTACCATGCTGCTTAATTCTACAAGTACACTAACTTTTCGAGACAGTGCTCCTGCCACAAGATTGGAGGGACTGGGCTGATATTGAATTTCATATGTAATCCCCATAACTTGCGCACGCGCCTTCGCTATTCAGCTCATATCTCCTTTTGTTCAAGTAGAAATCTTAAACTTTGTTGATCCATCTTAATTGTGAATTTTCTGCCGAGCAAATAATGTCTCCACTTCACAGGACAATCTCCATCAGCTCCTTTTCATAAACTGATTTGAGGCGAGCTCTTGTGCCCAACATGCCACTATAAAATGCAATGAGGCGCCCTTATTGAACCCCTGAAGCTTCCATCTCTATCACAAATGGTCCAAGTTACCCGAACTTGGGGTACGGGTGTCGGATATGGGTGTGGATCCAAGTGTCAAACTCTTAGTTTTTAAAAAAATAGGATTCATGGATATGGATCCAAAATTGGACACGGGTGCGGGGATTTGGCATATAACCTTCACAGTGCGGGAATTCGGCATATAACCTTCAAAGAAGTGAATTACCTACTTTTTATACATTACATTTTTAAACTCGTGTCTTCTGCCACATAAAGTAAACATCTACACAATTGTTTATGTCGTATTTATAACATAAATCAATTGGACAAGTTGAAAATAGTAATCCATAGACATCCCTCCTTAAAATTAAGAGGATGAAGTTGTTGTAAGGCCTTGTAAACTATATAAAATTAGATTTCTTAAGGTCAAAGTGTTCGGTTTCCATGTGAAGGATCCGACTCAGATCCCATACCCACACCCGTGTCATGTCCGATGGACACGGGTATGAGGGCAAAATTGAAGAGTTCGGGTAACTTAGCAAATGGTAACTCAAAATTGGGCAAGGCTAATATGGGTGTTATGGTCATCATTTGTTTGAGCTACTGTAAAGCCTTGGTAGCCTCAGAATTCCATCTAAAGCTCTCTTTGTTCATTTGCTCAGTCATGGGAGTGCGATTTTTGCATAACCTTTGATGAACTTTCGATATTACCTGGTTAAACCCAAGAATCCACGTAATTCTTTGACATTTTTAGGCACCTTCCAATCAACCATCGCCTTGATTTTCTCGGTATCCACTGACACTCCTTCAGATGACACTATGTGACCTAAATAGGCTACCTTCGTCCGATCAAAAGCACATTTATTTAATTCACATACATCTGATGTTTTAAAGTCCGTAAAACCACTGTTAAATGTTCCTTATGCTCCTCAACATTCGACCTATAGATTATAATATAGTAAAAAAAAAACAAAGCGACGTAGGTAAGGTTTGAAAACCTCGTTCATTAGGGCTTGAAAAGTGGCTGGCCCATTCATCAACCTGAACGGAAGCACACAAAACTCTTATTGACCCTTGTGTGTTTGAAATGCCGTCTTATGAATATCCTCTTCCTTGATTTGAATCTGATGGTACTCTGATTTGAGATCTAATTTTGAAAATATGGCTGCCCCATACAATTCATCTAACAATTCATCGATTACCGAAATAAGGTACTTATCCAGATAAATACTTTATTTAATGTGCGATAATCGATATAAAAATGCCACGAGGAATTTTTCTTTTTTAACTAAAATAACAGGACCGGAGAATGGGCTTCGAGATGCCTGAATGGTATTGGTGGCAACATGTCTTGTATCATTTGTTCAAGCTCTTTTTTTTAATATAAGGGTATCAGTAGGGTCTCACAGAAACTAGTCCCTGCCTTAAGATTGATAGCGTAAGCATAAGCTCAAGCAAGTGGTAAACCAACTGGCATTTGAAACACCTCCTCGAACTGTTGTACTATTGACTCCACCCATAGATGCACAGTTTCATGTTCTTTGTCTTCCCCAATCTGCATCACTTGGTTGTCCATATAATTTAGCTCGACCAAAAACCCTGAACCAGTCTTCTTTAATGCTCGAATCATTGCCTTTAGAGAGATCATAGTTTTTCCCAACGATGGTTCCACTTTAATAGTATTTTTTTTTCTTGAACATGAAAACATGATGTTTGTGTTTTTCAGTTTGTGCTTATAGTCCCTAATTTCTCCAGCCACTCGATGCCCAAGAATTAATTTGAATTCCCTAGCTTCAGTGGTAGAATATTTTCAACTTCTTCAATGCCCTGTATCCAAACTGCTAAATTTTTGCATATTTCACTTCTTTGAACTGATTCCCCTATCCCTAGAGCCACACCAAAACCCTTTATTGGCATCACTAAAATCTCTAGTTTTTGCACTTTCCGTTGATATGAGGTTATGTGTAGCCCACGGATCAATCATCACGACGATATGTTCACCTTTTACTACTCCCAACAGTTTAATTGTCTTTGGTGAAGTATTTTGCCATTGGTAACTGGTTCGAGTATTTTGAACTAGCACTTGATCCATATTGGCTGGAGACTACGGTAGGTGATCTAGTGCCACCATATGACTCACTACAATTTTTCTGCTCACTCAATAAAGATGGCAGGCTGTATGACTTTTGTGAAGCTGAACTATAGTTAAAAGGGCTATACGTACCTTTGCTCCCTGTTACTTTAGCATGTAACTTAATTCAAGCTTCCGTACTACATCACAAATTATCCTCTATCTTCACTAATAAATCCATTGCATGATCGAAATTTTGTGGTCCTAACAGCCTTACGCCTGCTTCGATTTCATCTTTTAAACCATTCCATTGCCCCTTCGCTATCTCCTCTCGCACCTCCACCAACGGTGCCATGAGTTCTATAAGCCCTCTTCAGTAGTCCGCCACAGAATAAGTTTAGGCATGACTCTGCTCCTGCAAACTACCAACAGACGTGGTTCGAAAATGTTGCAGCAAAATCTGTTTTAGTTCAGCCCAACTACTGATTGGTTATCGCCCATTTTCCCATTGAAACCACAAAAGAGGATCTCCATCCATTGCTACTATCTCCGCTTACAGCAGTCAATTTGTAAAAATTAAAAAATCGTTTAGCACACAAAATCCATCCTTCGGGGTTTGCTCCTACAAATATCGGTAGATCTAATCTTTTTACAATCAAATTAGACCCCCCAGAATACCCATACTGAGAGTGACCTCCAAAATCCGGGCCTCCGCCCGCTCCATACCTAGCACCGTGACCGTGACCGACCCATATCGTGCTCCTCGGCCTGACTCGAGTTCGGACCCACCGGTTTGTTCCAGCACCTCTTCGTCATTGACCAAACTACTGTTATTTCAGTTCATAATCTATTGTTGAATTTAAACCCTCACCTTGATTTGAGCATAAAAATTTTAACGAAGTTAACGTGGATCGAATCTCATCCCGGAACCTCTCTTGCTTCCCTTTGACTGTGTTTATAAACCCTTCTTGTTTCTCTCTTGACTTTTTAATTTCGTTCCTCGCATTGTTTATTCCGATGAATTAGTGAGATAAAAAATTAGGGCTTGTTGTATCTATGTGTAGCGGTTTGAACACCGTCATTATTTGTTCTGTCATCGTCGCTTCGAGACTGCCTATCCCTTGCTCTAGAAACTCAATACAGTGCTGATTACTCGGTGGAGCTCCCATTTCTGTTCACACGCAAATCTTCACTACTGTGATACCACTTTGCTTACACTTGATAATATTAACTCACTTTCTGGTAGTAAAATACCATAACAACTACTTAATCAGACTTAAAAAGATACTAGTAACGAAAATAAAACTTAACACTCAGCAAAACACACCAGTTTAATACAAGCCAGAGCTTTCGAGAGGCCTGGTCTCTCCTGAGAACAACACACAGTTTTCACTTCTTAATCGATACCCCAAAACCTCTTTTTTCTCTGCCTTTATCTATCCACCTTTTATCTTGTTCATTTATTTATCAACCCTTATACTTTTACTCAAAAGACTGTACTATTTATTCATCATTTTCTTCCTTCTCATATTATCTTGCATGGACATAATGAAATATACCCCGTAATTTAAACTTTGTTACATTAAGACATCTAAGATACATTAAATCTAGAAGATGATTTGTTAGCTATTAGAGCTACCTTATACTTATCTAAGTAGAAAAAAGATTTGATGTTCGGGTTAGCATATAATGTCAGAAGTTTTTTGGAATAATTTAATGCAAAAACTGAGCAAGAAAGTAAAATAATTTATCTATTTCATTGTGTAAAATGAATCACTGTTATTGTTCCGTAGGTGTTAGTTTTACTTTATTAATCCCTTTAGTTAATTAACTCTTTTTTTAGTGCAAAATTTAGTCAACAACATGTTACACACACGCATATAGCACATACATACAGGGCTTCTGTCATTGATAAATTCCAGTTATAAGTATTATAGTTACAAACTGTTATTGTAGAGATCTTCTTTCCACACCTACCAATGTCCCGATAAGACTACATTGGAAAAGAAAATAAATAAACTAGTTGGTAAAATAATTAATTGTGTAGCATGGTATCAAGCTTTGAGAGCGAGAGGATTTTATCCTTTATAATTAAAGAGGCTTGGCCTCATATATTGTAACACGCCTTAGTATATAAATGCAACAACTATATGTTATCGTTTACATTCTGCATCTTTATCTTTTATCTAAGTAATTTCTATGTAGTTAACAATATTCATATATTTTCATTTGTATGCCTAATTTTTTTAATGTTGAGTAAATATTATATTCATTCTATTGTTTTATTCTGAAAACTTTCTTTTTTTCTTGGCACCTTTTGTAGTGGCAATTTTTTGGTGCGCTTCGTTTGTTCAAAGCCACCAGAAAATCTGCAGCTTCCCAGGTTCACTGATGTTATAGACCGGCGTTTGGATGTCTTGCGACAGATACCAAAGCCTCCCAAATCTTTATTTACAACCTTTACTTGCCACACATATCCGAAGAGTCCACAACTATTGTCTGAGTCCATGTCAGAAGGTAAATATATAATGAATTTGTTAAGTATGAATTATAAAATTTGGTTAAATGTTGATATCAATTGATGTTTGATTTGTTCAGGGACTCAGGTGTTTGAAGTCGTGATGACGGCTTGCCCGGAGTATCACTGGACTATTCATGGCGGGCGTACTGGTTTCATTACTCGAAATGTTGTCACAAACTATGTTGCTCCCAAAATATGGCATTTTGAGTTCACAAACAAAGCTAAGTATCAGGTACGCTTTACTAATAAGTCCCTTTTTATTTAATAATTGTAAATATGTCATATGGTTAAGGTTACACATGTATTTAAGTTCTAAAAATAAAATATATTTACTAAAATATTACTAAAACACTCATAAGATAATGAAAATTAGGTTTTGAGGATTACCTAAACTCACCGCCCATTTAGTTCTAAAAATAAAATTTAGAAATTAAATATTAAAAACAATACTCTTTTAACACAAAGAAATATTATTTGTATTCAACTTCAGATTGTTCTGTTACATAATTGGAATGGTCTTTATATAGGCTTGGCCAGAAACACCCCTTCCTCCATATATAGGTAGATGCATTGTACTTGAAATAAATGCTAATCTTTTGACGTTCGAGACTTGGAAAATAAAATGATATAATTTATTTCATTTCTAGAACTTTCTTATTCATAAACTAGTCTAGGAAATGATAAAAACACAAGAAACTAAGCATAATGCAAATACGTTAATTCAGAATATACAATTCTGGGCATCCTTCTCAGAATTCTGATTTTTCTGGGTCATTCTCCCCGGGTTGAAAACGGACTCGTCATCGAGTCTTTATTTTTGTCATTATCTATGTAAGGTGAGAGATCAGACACATTAAATGTAGCAGACACACCATAGTAGACACACCATAGTTACCAGGAAGTTCAATCTTGTAAGCATTTTCACCATTTTTTTGAAGTACTTTGAATGGTCCATCAGCTCTAGGACTTAACTTTCCGGATCTTCCTCTAGGAAAGCGTTCCTTACGCAGATGAATCCATACCAAATCACCCTCTTTGGAGACAGATGGCTTTCTAAACTTGTTCGCCTTCTTCTTGTATTTCTCATTCTGTTTTACTATTTTTAATCTGACTTGCTCATGTAATTTCTTGATATGATCAGCTCTATCAGCTGCATCTCCGCTGAAATTATTAGTAGCTTGTAGGGGAGCCAATTCTAATGGACTAGAAGGATTCTGACCATATACAACCTCAAAAGGACTTTTTCCCATTGTCTGGCTTGTTGAACGATTGTATGCAAACTCAGCCTGATGTCACGGCCTTAGAGTTCGACCCCTTCTAAGTCCAACCGTGCCGGCATCTAGCGCTTGTCGCCCTCCCAATGAACTACTAGACCAGCCTTCCCCCAAGTGTCGCCCTAACACTTATGCAGCGGATTTAAGACAAATGTAAGAGGAAACACACACACTTACTAACAAAAACCCTTTCTTTATTAGTAACCCAATATTACAAGAGTTGGATCCCCTTGATCCACACACTAGCCCCTTGCTAGTATTACAAAGTTTAGCACTCACCCCTCACTAGACAAGTCCTCTTGCCTTCCTCTTGAATGCTCTCATTTTGCTCTATTCCACTATCTTCCTCTTTATGCCTCTCCAAATGAGGGGTCTCACCTATTTATAGGCTCCTCCACCATTTGGAGAGAATTCTAGAACATGTACATCCCACATGCTTCTAGATTATTCCACTAACTATCTATATATTATTATTCTAGAATAATCCTATCTAGAATATACACAAGTATTCCTAGGAAATCTCTAGAAAGCTCCCAAGCCTTGAAGGTTCCTGAAGGTTCCGGAAGGTTCCGCCAAGCTCCACCAAGCTCCACCATCTTCTAGATCTTCTTGAATCTCCAAGCTACTTCTAAAGACTTTCACAATATTCCGCTATATTCTAGAGTCATCCGGACCATTCTTGTGTTCTCTAGAATCTTCCGCGCACAAAGAGGCTGAATTTTGTCAGGGCGTGACACTCTCCCCCACCAAATTCGTCGACGCCCTCGTCGACGCCCTCGCCTTCCGATAGCGCTCCAATATCACTTGGTGTTGCTCCAAGTTCGGCTCCAACTCCCACGTTGCCTTTCTTGGTGCCGCACCCTTCCACCTCACCAAGTATTGCCTACTCGGTGCCAACCCTTGATTTTTACGAGTCACTCACCAAGTATTTCCTTCACCTCACGTCGTCCCTCGACTTTTGTTGGAGATACCGGTGGTGACTCCTCCCTTACTCGCGTGCCCGATCTATGTTGCGACGCCTCGACAACATCGCCACGTTACCCCACTTTGGCCGGCGGCACACGCCCCTTGTCCTTGACTCCTCTCCCCTTTGGAGACTTTGGACTCCCCTTGGTTGTGCTGCCCTTAGCACCTTTCTTAGCCTCATTGCCCTCTTCTTGGCTTGGCATCCCTTCTCCTCCTTTGTTGAGGGTTGATCATCCTCAACTAGCCTCAAACTTTGAAGGTAGGTTACTTTTGGTTCCATCGATGGCGCCTCCACCCTTTCTAAGGTCGACAACCTCCTCGGCTCCTCTTCCTCGCGTTGGATCCTTGCGCTCAACAACCCCAACTTCGGACACTTCGCCATAATGTGTGGCCCCTTGCACACGTAGCAACCCTTCTTTGGCACATAGCCCTTAGGCTTTCCCTCGCTTGGGCCATGGCTTGATGATGCCCTCGCATCGCGCCTCCTTCGTGGACTTCCACTTCTCGAGTCAACATCTTCCTCATCACTTCCCTCTTGAAGCGTACTCGATTTGAAAGACTCTCTTTGAAACTCCATCAAGGACTCCGCCACGATTATTGCCTCATCTACATCCTTGACGTTCCTTCGTTGAAGCTCTTATTTTGCCCAATTTTGTAGTCCATCCACAAAGTAGGACAAAAAATCCTCACCCGTCATGCTTGGAATTTGCAACATCAAGATAGTGAACTCATTCATGTAGTCCCTTATGTTACCCTGATGTTTGAGCTCCCTTAGATTCTTCCTTGCCATGTAGATCACGTTCTCGGGGTAGAATTGCCTTTTAAGCTCTCATTTGAAGTCTCCCCACGTGTCTATGCGAGAAAGGCCTTTCTCCATGTCGCTATGCTTCCGACGCCACCATAAAGTAGCATTATCACTAAGATATCGGGCAGCCGTACGTACCTTTGTTGTCTCATCAATAATTCTGACCGCCTCGAAGTAATTCTCCATGTCCCAAAGGAAATTCTCCACAACCTTGGCGTCCCTTACGCCATTGAACTCCTTGGATTTAGGTGCCTCCAACCTTGGCGCCTCTATCGCCATGAAGCCGCCTCCATGCATATGCCCGTCTCAATCCTAGCCAACTGTGCCTTGAAGTCGCCGCATGCCTCGATGACCATCATTTCCAAATTGGTGACCCGCTCCTCTCGTGCCACCTCCTTCATTGACAAGTCTTGGACTTCCTCTTTAACACGTCCAAACTCCTCAAATACATGATCCTTCAAGGTCTTGAAATGGATCTCGATTAGCTCCATGTGCGTCTCCAATTTCTCCAAGCCCGCGCCGAAGGCCATGAGAACTTAGTCAACCTTTTTCGCCATTCCCCGTGTCAAGATTACGCCCTCTGTAACCTTTAGCTCTGATGCCAAATTGTCACAGCCTTAGAGTTCGATCCCTTCTAAGTCCAATCATGCCGGCGTCTAGCGCTTGTTGCCCTCCCAACAAACTACTAGACCAACCTTCCCCCAAGTGTCGCCCTAACACTTATGCAGCGGATTTAAGAGAAATGTAAGAGGAAACACACACTTACTAACAAAGACCCTTTCTTCATTAGTAACCCAATATTACAAGAGTTGGATCCCCTTGATCTACACACCAGCCCCTTGCTAGTATTACAAAGTTTAACACTCACCCCTCACTAGACAAGCCCTCTTGCCTTCCTCTTGAATGCTCTCACTTTGCTCTATTCCACTATCTTCCTCTCTATGCCTCTCCAAATGAGGGGTCTCACCTATTTATAGGCTCCTCCACCACTTGGAGAGAATTCTAGAACATGTACATCCCATAATACTTCTAGATTATTCTCTAACTATTTATACATTATTATTCTAGAATATTCCTATCTAGAATATACACAAGTATTCCTAGGAAATCTCTAGAAAGCTCCCAAACCTTGAAGGTTCCGGAAGGTTCCGCCAAGCTCCACCATCTTCTAGATCCTTCTTGAATCTCCAAGTTCCTTCTAAAGACTTCCATAATATTCCGCTATATTCTAGAGTCATCCGGACCAATCTGGTCTTCTCTAGAATCTTCCGCGCACAAAGAAGCTGAATTTTGTCGGGGCGTGACACTGAGCTAGCATCAGATCCCATTGGCGAGGAATGTTACCAACTAAACTTCTCATTAGATTTCCGAGACTTCTATTAACAAATTCAGTTTTTCCTTCCGTTTGTGGATGATGGGATGAACTAAATTGCAATGAGTTCCCAACTTTTTCCATAATGTACACCAAAAGTGACCCGTAAACTCCGTGTCACGATCTGAAGTTATTTTCTTTGGAACACCATGAAGTTTCATAAGCATCTTATGTTTTAGAACATGGCACAAAGTGAGCCATTTTTGAAAATCGATCAACTACTACCATTATAGCATCTTTGCTTCGTTGAGTTCTTGGTAACCCCACCACAACATCAAAACTTACGTCTTTCCAAGGTGCAAGAGGAACATGAAGTGGGGTGTATAATCCAGTATTTTAAGAATGACTTTTTGTAATATGCCGCCTCCATGTATATGCCCGTCTCAATCCTAGCCAACTGTGCCTCGAAGTCGCCGCATGCCTCGATGACCATCTTCTCCAAATTGGTGACCCGCTCCTCTCGTGCCACCTCCTTCATTTGCAAGTCTTGGACTTCCTCTTTAACACGTCCAAACTCTTCAAATACATGATCCTCCAAGGTCTTGAAATGGATCTCGATTAGCTCCATGCGTGCCTCCAATTTCTCCAAGCCCGCGCCGAACGCCATGAGAACCTAGTCAACCTTTTTCTCCATTCCCCGTGTCAAGATTACGCCCACCGTAACCTTTAGCTCTGATGCCAAATTGCCACGGCCTTAGAGTTCGACCCCTTCTAAGTCCAACCGTGCCGGCGTCTAGCGCTTGTCGCCCTCCCAACAAACTACTAGACCAACCTTCCCCCAAGTGTCGCCCTAACACTTATGCAGCGGATTTAAGAGAAATGTAAGAGAAAACACACACACTTACTAACAAAGACCTTTTCTTCATTAGTAACCCAATATTACAAGAGTTGGATCCCCTTGATCCACACACCAGCCCCTTTCTAGTATTACAAAGTTTAGCACTCACCCCTCACTAGACAAGCCCTCTTGCCTTCCTCTTGAATGCTCTCACTTTGCTCTATTCCACTATCTTCCTCTCTATGCCTCTCCAAATGAGGGGTCTCACCTATTTATAGGCTCCTCCACCACTTGGAGAGAATTCTAGAACATGTACATCCCATAATGCTTCTAGATTATTCACTAACTATTTATACATTATTATTCTAGAATATTCCTATCTAGAATATACACAAGTATTCCTAGGAAATCTCTAGAAAGTTCCCAAACTTGAAGGTTCCGGAAGGTTCCGCCAAACTCCACCATCTTCTAGATCCCTCTTGAATCTCCAAGTTCCTTCTAAAGACATCCATAATATTTCGCTATATTCTAGAGTCATCCGGACCACTCTGGTCTTCTCTAGAATCTTCCGCGCACAAAGAGGCTAAATTTTGTCGGGGCGTGACACTGAGCTAGCGTCAGATCCCATTAGCGAGGAATGTTACCAACTAAACTTCTCATTAGATTTCTGAGACTTCTATTAATAACTACAGTTTGTCCTTCCGTTTGTGGATGATGAGATGAACTAAATTACAATGAGTTCCCAACTTTTTCCATAATGTACGCCAAAAGTGACCCGTAAACTTTGTGTCACGATCTGAAGTTATTTTCTTTGGAACACCATGAAGTTTCATAAACATCTTATATTTTAGAACATGGCACAAAGTGAGCCATTTTTGAAAATCGATCAACTACTACCATTATAGCATTTGTGCTTCGTTGAGTTCTTGGTAACCCCACCACAACATCTAAACTTACGTCTTCCCAAGGTGCAAGAGGAACAGGAAGTGGGGTGTATAATCCAGTATTTTGAGAATGACTTTTTGTAATATGGCAAGTTCGACATCGTTCAATATGGCGTTTTACATCACGTTCCATCCTCGGCCAATAAAAATTTTCTAGCACGAGGGCAAGAGTTGTATCACTACCAAAATGTCTGGTAAGTCCTCCTTCATGAGCTTTAAAGATTATAGCTTCCTTCAAAGAATAAGCCGAAATGCAAAGATGACTATTTTTGAAAAGAAAACCATCTTGAATAACAAAGTCACGCTTTGGCCTATTGGCAGAATGTTCCCAAATCTGACCAAAACAAGGATCATCTTTGTAGCTCTTTTAGAATATCAAATCCCAGCACCTTTACTTGCATGGTGGACATCAATGATCTTTTCCGACTTAAAGCATCGGCTACTTTGTTAAGAACACTAGATTTGTGTTTAATAACAAAAGTAAATGATTGAAGAAATTCACCCCTTTTGGCATGTCGAGCACTTAGCTTCTGTTGGGAGTTGATATACTTCAGGGCCTCATGATCAGAAAAGAGAATGAACTCTTTATGCACAAGATAATGTTGTCATTGATCCAATGCTCTAATAATAGCATAAAATTCTGTCATAAGGTTGAATAATTTTTATGACCATTATTCAACTTTTCACTGAAGTAGGCAATAGGTTGTCCTTCTTGGCTAAGAACAACACTAATTCCCACATTGAGGAATCACAATCCACTTCAAAAACTTTATTAAAATATGGTAGTGTAAGAATAGGAGCTTCAGATACTTTTTTCTTTAGAAGTTCAAAGCTCTTTTGTGCTTCTTCGGTCCAATTAAAACTCCCACCTTTCAAACATTCAGTGATAGGTGCATAATAGTGCTGAATTTTTTTATGAATCGCCGATAAAATGATGCTAGGCCATGAAAACTTCCGTTGTCATGAAGAGAGGCTGGTGTAGGCCAATTAATTATTACTTCAACCTTATTATTATCCATCTTCAATACATCAGTTGATACGACAAATCCAAGGAAGACAAGGCTTTTTGGAAAGAAGTGGCATTTCATTAGATTTGCATATAATTTTTGCTCTCTTAGCACCTGAAAAATGGCACGAAGATGTTCCAAATGTTATTTTTCATCACGGCTATGGATCAGAATGTCGTCAAAATAAACTACCACAAATTTCCAATGAATGGTTTAAATATGTCATTCATGAGTCGACTCATGAATGTTGAAGGAGCATTGGACATTCAAAATGGCATAACCATCCATTCATACAACCCATCTCTTGTCTTGAAAGCCGTCTTCCATTCATCTCCTGGCCTTATACGTATTTGGTGATAACCGCTGCATAGATCGATTTTGCTATGCACTTTAGAACCAGAAAGTTGGTCAATCAGGTCATCAAAACGCGGAATAGGAAAACGGTATTTGATATTAATTTTATTGACTGCTCTACTATCAACACACATTGACCACGAACCGTCTTTCTTGGGCACAAGGAGTACAAGGAGTACAGGGACTGGACAAGGACTCTTACTTTCTTTCACCATTCTTTTATTTTAGAGATCATCAACTTGCCTTTATAATTCTTCATATTGTTGTGGACTCATTCTATAGGCTGCTTTGTTAGGCAATGAAGCTCCCACAACCAGATCAATGCCAGGTTGTATATCTCTCACTGGAGGCAACCCAGGTGGTATTTCTTCAGGAACTACATCTGAAAATTTAAGAAGCAGAGGATGCACTGGTGCTGGAATATCATATACCTCTTCATTTTCTTCTAAGACAATCAAGGCATAAGTTTCCTCGGACTTATGAACAGCCCTGCAAATTTCTGCTCTTGAAAGTAGATTGTTTTTTTCCCCTTTACAAGGTTTAGGAATGTTCA
This sequence comes from Apium graveolens, assembly GCF_009905375.1. Taxonomy (NCBI): domain Eukaryota; kingdom Viridiplantae; phylum Streptophyta; class Magnoliopsida; order Apiales; family Apiaceae; genus Apium; species Apium graveolens. Next base: position 4,072,560 of record NC_133647.1, on the reverse strand, counting down.
TTTTTGAAGGGCCCAATATAACCTTAACACAATCTTTAACAAAAGTATAGGTATTTTTAAAACCATCATGTTGAGTCCTTCTACCATACTACCAAGGTCTACCAAGAAGTAAATGACATGCATCCATAGGAACAACATCACATAATATTTCATCTTTATACTTACTACCAATAGAGATTTGCACCAAACATTGTTTATCAACTTTTACCTCATTGCCTTTGCAAAACAATGATAGCTTATAAGGACATGGATGCATTTCTGTCTTTAAATTTAATGTTTGAACCAAGTCATTGGACATCACATTCTCACAGCTTCCTCCATCTATGATGACATTGCACGCTTTTCCTTGTGAAGTGCATCTTGTATGGAATATATTATTATGAAGCCAATAGTCTTCTTGAGCTTACATACTATTCAAACTTCTTCGAATTACCGAAGATTCCCCTTGATCTTCATGAGTAATCTCCTCATCTTTTTGGCCACTTTTTTCAGCTTTCCATGGAGTCTTTTCTTCAAATTCTTCCTCAAAAATGGTGATGACTTTACGGTTTGGACATTCAGAGGCTATGTGTCCATAATCCTGGCATTTAAAATACTTTATTGAAGCTTTGGTGCCATTTGCTCGACTAGTACTGGATGTGTTATCATTCTTTTTGGATGTTTTAAAATCTGACCCTTTATCAGTAGGAGGAGATTTTCTTGTGACATTTGAATGGGTTATACCAGAAGCTTGGTTCGAAAACCGGTTATTGTATCCCTTTGTCTTTTGTTGTTTCACCACCTTAAGAGCAAGTTTACAAACATCTTGATAAGTCTGGAAAGGTTGCAGATTGACAACATTACTAATTTCCTCCTTCAGTCCCCCAAGAAATCGAGCAATGGTTCGTTCCTCTGGTTCTACCACCTCGCAACGCATCATGAGATTTTTAAATTCTGTCATATAATCTCCCAAAGACAGATTTTCTTGTTTAAAATTATGAAATTTGAGAAAAGCATCTTGCTTATAATTGTATAGAAATTTTTTTATTGAGCTCTTTCTTCATCTTTTCCCAAGTGCAAATCTTAGCCTTTTCATCACGAACTCGTTGCTTCTTAAGATGTTCCCACCATAAAGAGGCATATTTCTTCAACTTCACCGCTACTAGTTTAACTTTTTGTCGATCATGCACATCATTGTATTCAAAAACTCTTTCCACCATATTAAGCCAATCAATAAATTCATCTGGATGGTTTCTTCTTTCAAAACCTGGAATTGTGATTTTAACATTGTAAGCACCTTGAAAATTATTGAATTCCCTATGAAGTTGTATAGGAGCAGATGAATGACTTGAATGACCATTCGGTTCTTCATGGAATGGATTGTAATCATCATCTGGTGTTGATGAATCATTTTCTGAGTTATGGCTGCCTATGTTATGCCTTCTTCCTGCTCTTTGGACAATTTTCTCCTGCAGTTGCTCTACTTGTTTTCTTAACTCTTTTAACTCAATATCACGCACATTCCTTCGACGTGGAGGCATGGCTCTGATACCAAATTGACACCAAAAGCAAAGGAGATTACAGAATTGGGTAGGACACTCGCCACTCTTAGGAATCCACCTTAGAGATAAGAGCAATTTCGCCACCCAAAGGAACCCAACCCAAGGGATAAGAGTATTAAGAACAATATTCTTTTAACACAAAGAAATATTATTTGTAAAGAAATATTATTTGTATTCAACTTCGGATTGTTCTGTTACATAATTGGAATAGTATTTATATAGGTTTGGCCAGAAACACCCCTTCTGCCAAATGTAGATGCATTGTACTTGAAATAAATGCTAATCTTTTGACATTCTAAACTTGGGAAACAAAAAGATCAAATATATTTCATTCCTAGGAACTTGCTAATTCATGAACTAGTCTAGGAAATGATAAGAACACAAGAAACTAAGCATAATGCAAATATGTTAATTTAGAATTTACAATTCTGGGCAGCCTTCTCAGAATTCTGATTTTTATGCGTCATTCTCCCCGGATTGAAAAATGACTCATCCTCGAGTCTTTATTGTTGTCATTATCTATATAAGGAGAGAGATCAGACACATTAAATGTAACATAGTTACCAGGAAGTTCAATCTGCGTTCCTTACGCAGATGAATCCATACCAGATCACCCTCTTTGTAGACAGCTGGCTTTCTAAACTTGTCCCCTTGCTTCTTGTATTTCTCATTATGCTTTAGGGGGGTGTATTCATTTCAGATTTTAAAGGATTGTTAATAATATATGGATTTTAAAAGATTTCGTTGATTTCAATTCTTCGTGGATTTTGATGGAGTTGATCCAAATTCTTGCAGAGTCTTGCAGATTTTGTGGAGTTTTTTAGAAATCTATCAAAATCTCATGTATTTTGAAAAGATTTCAAGATATTAAAAATGTACTAGCAAAATCCATCAAAATTCATAAATTTTTGAAATAAAAGAAAATCCATAGACTTTTGAATACCATCAGATTTTGATGGATTTTTTAAAATCTAAATTGAATACCACCAAATTTTAATTGACTTTTTAAAATCTAAATTGAATACACTCACATTTTAAAAGACTTTTTCCAATCTTTGTTGAATACCTTCAGATTTTAAAGGATTATTTAAAATCCCAATTGAATACCCCATGATTTCTAAAATCCATAAAAAATCCTTCTAAAATCCATAAAAATCCTTCAAAATGTAATTTCTTTCTCATTATGCTTTACTATTTTAATCTGACTTGCTCATGTAATTTCTTGATATGATCAGCTCTATGAGCTGCATTTCTGCTGAAATTATTAGTAGCTGGCAGGGGAGCCAAGTCTAATGGAATAAAAGGATTCTGACCATATACAACCTTAAAAGGACTTTTTCCCGTTGTCTGACCTGTGGCTTGTTGATCGATTATATGCAAATTCAGTAGATTAATAATAGTCTAATTTCTCTCTCTTTCTCTCAAAATATCTTTTCTTGTTCTGCAAATCAGTAAATTAATAATATGTGTGTAAGCTTAATGAACATAGTAGAAGATTAAGTATAGTTTGTACAATGTAGCTTATTTTCAGCTTGTTAATGGAGTTTATAATCAGTAGAACATTCTTTATTTGATTGCATAGATGAATCTAGATGAAGAATTGTAAGATAAGGCAATAATGTTTGAATTTTTTTTTGATAATTCAGAAGTTCCCAAAGCTGGACATGGAAACAAGGCAAATACTCAGTAGCATGTGGAAGGGTAATGAAAAGAGAGATGAAGAGGTGAATGACAAGAGGTTCGTTCTGTATCAGACTATTTTACATTCCATATATGCTCGTCGTGAACAGGTCTACCAGTACATCACTACGACTGCTCATCTAGGGCAAGCAATCTATGAAGAATTGGTGAGTGGATGCATAAAAGCTTACATCACTCCCAATAAATTTCATGATACCCTAGATTTTTTAGATGCAGCTAAGGAGATTCTTGGGGTATTTGTGTGCATGGATATAATGCCTGCTCAGCGTGGTTGTGGTAGGATTCCTATATTACATGAGATGAAGGTAGCTCACGAGGAAGGTAAGAAGGTTATGAGGAGAGTAGACCATCCAAGCGCCAGTTTTGTTACAAAAAGATTATTTTTCTTTGTGAATTAGTAACCGGAGCTACTGGAGTGAAGTGGAACTTTGTTTGTTTTTGTTTAAACTCGGACTCAACTTTTAGTTTGGTATTGAGTGATGTAATGCAGTTGAAAACCTTTATATTTGAACTTCATTTTGTTTCCTGTGTTATATTCATGTTTAGTTCACTGGAAAAAGACACGTGTAGGTAAAATACTTAAACAAAATGTTACTCTTGTTACAAACAGTTTTACACTTTCCAAATTCTTAAATACTTCTTATCAATATGATTAAAAATATTACAACAAAGAAAAATAAGTTACATTTGGAAAAATTATTGTCGTGTTCATTTTAAAATTAGGGTTGGCCAAATTATGCCTTTAACTAATTGAATTTTGATGACTTTTGAAATTTATTCTTTACAAAATTGAGAATATATTATTGTCTGAAATTTTTCTATCTTTTGTCGAAATTACATATGTTTAACACAAAAAATACTATATCATGAATATCTGGAATATCTCACAAGTCAGAACAAAGGTGCTAATAATGCTATACAGTAGTTTATATTTAGGTAGTGTATAAATCTATTTATAGTGTATAGTGTCAAATCTATTTTATTCATTAATTTATCACCTATTAATTTAAATTATTAAAATATAATATTTATAAATTTTTAACTTTTTATATGGACCGGATTTTTTCACGTTTGAACCAAATCGGACAGAATATCGGACTTTTATTTAATTTTTAAAACCCCGAACCGGACCGATAATGTTCAGTTCAGTCTGGATCTTGAACCGGTAAATTCGGCCCGGTCTAACTTTTAGGGTGAGACCGAATTGTGTCGCCCTAATAGTAGACGAAAATTAAAAGTTTTGGTGTGATACCTTTTTTTGATTCGGGGTAATTTTACCTAATTATTTTTATTTATAAATTTTTATTAGTTATATTTATAGTATATTATTAAAAGTAATTATTAGTGAAAGAGAATTTTTTTTTAAATCTAAAAAGTTAAGACGTGCAGGTAACTTTGGGCACATATGGAGTTTTTTTAAAATGAATAACTTTTTAATTAAAGTTGAAAAATATCGTATAAGGGATATATAAATTATTACTTATAACTGTTATTCCTAGTGAACTAACAATGAGATTTACAGAAGGGGGGTTGAATGTAAATCTCAAAACTTTTTTAAGTTTTGAGCAGTTTCAAAGGCTGTGTGTTTAAGATAAACAAGTGTGTGAATTGCTTTAAGCTAATACAGACAGATATATATTCAAGCACAAAAGTACAGAACACAACAGACCTTAAAAACTTTTCTGGTGGATTTGTTGTTCCACCAGAGATGGTATTTCAGAAAATCTGTGATTCAAGAAGTTGATCACAGCTGCATCCTAGTACAAACTAGATAATTTTTCTCAAGATTTTTCTAAACAGCTCTGGAAAAATTCTATCTAATTACTAGCTGCTACTTGGTTTATATAACACCAAGTTTACAAGTGAAGACAAAGATAAAAAGTACAATAATAAAATAAGTTCTCCATTTATTTCTTCTCCATTTTACTCCAGTGCATTGTTGACTATTGCCTCTTTATGCTAGAGTAGAACGGCTGCTTTTCCTGATGTTCCTGAAATAGGCTACCACATCTCAGTTGTCTCTGTCAACCCATGTGCCTCTGTTTGTAGGTACAACTACCACTTGTCAACTGCTATTTAACAGAACATCCGTTGAAGCCTTCATCCGTTGATGGCTTTATCCGTTGATGTGTTAGCAGTTGAAGCTCTATCCATTGATGCACTCATCCGTTGAAGGATGTTATCCGTTGAAGCTTTAGAGACATCCGTTGAAGCTTTGTTTCTCATCCGTTGAAGGTCTTTAAGTTATCCGTTGACACCATTTCATTTATACAAAATTACAAGGCATGAAATATTTACAATTGACCTTCCTATCTGCATATCCTTCAGTAGTCAACATGACTTATAATTTCCCTCAACATTTAAGAATTATATCTCAAATTCAGAGACTGAAATGTGCTACAACACTAGACTTATTTCTAAGTAAAGCTACACCATCAACGGATAGCCAAAGTGGTCTTATCCGTTGAGGCTACAAACACTAGATTTCTACTTAAGTGTTTTGTTAAACATATCATCAAACTAATGCACATATATTCCTAACAATCTCCCCCTATTTGTCTATAAGAATTGTAGACATAAATTCAAGGTTAACTTGATGATAACAAAACACTTAACAAATATATGAACTGAAACTAAGTAGAAATTTAAAAGTGCTGCAAAAGTGTATGTACTAGAAGGTAATTGAAGATTTACAGTGTTTCCAAGGGTGCTCCTCTAGCCTGAGCAAATCATCTTTTTCTTCTTTGATCCCTGGTTTTCTTTCCTAGCCCTTTGTCATTTTCCTCAATTTGGAGTTGGAGTTGTCTGAAGAATTCAGCTTCATCTTCATCACTGATATCCAACTTAGATTGCATTTCTTTGAGAGTTTCATTGCTGGCAATCTTGAGTTGGTCTTCAAGTCTGAAAAATCTTCTGACTCCTTTATCATCTCTGAATTCCATCAACCAATGAGGTGATTTGTGAATTGTAGTTCCCCTTTCTTGAATGAGTGAGGTTCTGGGCAAAGCATTGGGCTCCCTCCAAGTTTTCCTTATGTTGGCAATCTTGTTGAGAATTTCAGTCTTGGCAGTCCTGGTAAAGCCAAAATCCTTTTGTATGGCTGAAAAGACTCTGATCAAGGTAGAGTAGTCTTCATTCAGAATCCTGTAGAGAGGCCATGTTCTTTCCCCAGCTCCTTTGTATCTGAACACCAATCTCTCTGGTAGCTGTCTGTAAGCAGCAATTCCCCTTACATCCTCCAGCTCATCCAGATAGAGTTCAATGTCTGAAATTTCTTTTATGTCACAGATGTGAACATAATCATCTTTAGAAATGGGTGGCTTAGGGTTAGGTTTGTGTTTTTGAGTGAATTTCTTAAAGTTTAGGGGAGGTGTAGATTTGGATTTTCTTTTCTGTTTCTTTGGTAGTGGAAGAGTGGTTAAAAAGGTAGGCAAATTGATGGTGTCCCAATCAATAGGTTCCACTTTTGGGATGATTGGTTCACCATGGATGTTTATAGTGGGATCAGCAATAAAGGGTTCAGGTATGGAAGGTAGAGATTTAGTTTCTTCAGTGTTGCCTTCACTCCTTCTATGTGCCTTGGCCTTTCTTCTGTTTCCCTTCTGCCATTTCTCTTTTTCCTCCATGCTTTCACCAAATATACTCCCAAAAACCTCATCTAAGTTTGCAATCTTGTCTTCACCCCTGACTTCAATTCCTTTCTCATTTTCAACTAAACTTGACTTTAGCTTTTGTTCAAGCTTTGCTTGTGCTCTTTTGTCAGCCTTGAGTTTTTCAGCTTCTTTCTTTAACCTTTTGGTTTCTTCCCTCTTGGCTATTGAGAATTTGGGATGTCCTTGCATCACACATATGCTCTTTCCCTCTCTAAAGATAATAGCCATGTTTCTCCTTACTGCCTCATCCATGGTCTCCTTGTGTTTTATGATGCTAGTCTCAAAACTTTGTCTTCATCAGGCTTTGAAAGAGGAAAGTCCACTTCTTTCATCTGAGCAAAGTCTAGATGGTTCTTTGTAGAGTCCTTGCTGGATCTGGTGTTGGGCTTGAGAACCATAGGTTTTAGATTCTTGAAAGAAGTCTCTCCAACCTTATTTCTCCTTTCTGGCTTGTGCTCCATATTGATTGGTTCAACCTTTGTGCTATATTTCACAGATATTGATTTATCTTGTGTTGAGCCAAACAGCTGTTGCATCCTTTCATCAATTCTCCTCCTTTGCTCTTTCACTTGAATTTCAGCTGCTGCTAGCTGGATTAAATCAATTCCATCAGGCTTTCCTTTGATTTGAATGATTGGAGAAGTAGTGATGGCAGGAACTAGCACTTTAGATATTTGGATTTTTGTAGCTGGCTCTCCTTCCCCTTCCCTTTTACTCTCCCCCTTTTTGTTATCATCAAGGAGAGGGGTCAAGCCCTGTGCTTTTGCCAGCTGCATAAGTAGATTTGTTTGAGATTGTTGGTTGTGAAGAATGGTGGCCACAGAATCTTCAATAACTTGAACTCTGTCTTCCAATTTGGCCAGCCTCTTTTCAGTATGTGATTCCTTTTTCAATCTCAACAAAATGTCCTGCATTGTACCAAAGGGCATGACTGAATCCAATTTTTCAGAATTGTAGGATTTCAAGTCAGCAATATCCTTTCTGAGTTCATCCACACTCAGATTCTGTCTTACTTGCTGCAACTTCATGAGATGCAGTGAGTCCAAGTGAGCTGTAAGGATAGCCTTTGTACCAGCATGAGAAGTTTTCTGAATGGCCTGTTTGATAGTACTGATTTGTTTGACTAAGGAGACATTGAATTGCCCTGTTGTAGACTCCTTTGTGAAGGCCCATTCAGGTAGATTTGGAATAGAACTAGGGCCTTCATCTCCCCCTAAGTTCATGCTTCCATCATAAGAAACAAAGTCATCATCATCAGAATTTACTCCAAATTCTTCAAATGACTCACCAGCTGTTGAAGGCATCTTGTTAATAGCAGTTTTGTCCCTTTGAAGAGATGCTGTTGTATGTACTAGATGTAGTGTCTTTTCTGCCTCCACATTGCCCTGTGCAGCCAATACTTGATAGGCTGAAACAGGATGAGTAAAAGTGTCAGCATCCAAGGAAATGTTATCAATTACAGCTTTGTAATGTTGCTGAAATTGTCTTTCCTTTTCAGCATCATTCACAACCATTGACTCACTAGCAATGGCTGGATCCATCCTTATATCTGCTGTACCTGTCTTTCTCTCATTTTCTCTATGTTCTTGCATCAGGGGCTCCCCCTGGCTCACACAACTCACTCCCTCACCTTCACCTACTAAGGTGGTACTCCTCTCACTTACTTTTGCCATGCTGAAAGAAATAGCATGCATATTTAAGCTCTCAATCTCTCCTTTTGCCTGGGAGCAACCCAGCCTCTCACTTAAATTGTCACTCCCTTCCCTCAGTCCTAGAAGTGATTGTACAGTAATCAAGTCTTCTACACTTGGAATTGTTTCAGTTGTGTGTGTAGAGACTATCAACGGATGAGGAATAGCCGTTGAAGGTGAAACTGATGGTATCAACGGATAACTGTTGTTAAGCTTATCCGTTGAAGAACAACCACTTGTCAACGGATGAGTGATATCCGTTGAAGAAGGAAAAGAAGTAGAAATTGAAAGTGATATAACTGTTGAATCTGTGTAGATTGATATGAGTTTTGGTGACACAGATCCTTCAATTACATCTGAAAGAATTTGCGGGTGATCCAACAAATCATCTAAAAGATGATGATCACCTGTATTTGAGTGGGGCTCCTCCCTGAGTTGTAAAGAGGGAGAATCAGGAATTGATAGGAATAACATATCCACATCTAGAGATGGTGAAGAAGTGTATGGTGATTGATGTGTGTTAATTGTGAGAGAATGGGGCTGTGACTCCACATTTGTTGGAGCCACATCAAACTGAGTTTGAGAAGGCATAGATACAGATGGATGTATCTGTGCAGTGTGTGCACCCTGTGTAGAAGATTGGGTTCTAGCTCTCTTTCTTCTAATAAAGGATTTTGTTGGTGAGTGTTTGGCTTTAGTGTCCCTCCCTCGTTTGTGTGTTCCTGGTTTGGAACTATTTTCAATAGTTACATCCTTTTGGGAGGATGCAGCTAGGGATATGCTAGTAACCTTTTCAACCACCACAGCTTTTTGAGAAACTGTGGCTTGGCTAGCTTGGGAAGCACTTTTCTCTCCTTCCTTATCCTGGGGGTTTCTTTGATGTTCACCCCTCCCCTCACCACTCACACCCTGTTCACTCCCCTCAAGGTTAATGGTAGGTGTTACAACTGTTGTCTTTTGAGAAACAACAGAGGTGGTTTTCTTTGTCTTTGATTTTGAAAGTTTAGTTTTGGTGACCTTGGTAGGAATCTGTTGGGGCATTGTCACAGATTCCATGGCCACACTAGAAGATAAAGAAATAGAGGGGTTGGAAGAAGTAGGAGTTGTAGAAGCAATTACCTCACCTACCTGTGGTGCATTCATGATTGGTAAATATACCAATGGCACACTGTTGTTGAGATCCATTCTCAATAAATCTGCAAGAACTCTTTTCTCTTGTGCCCAACACTTGAGTTTATTATTCTCATTCGTAATGACCAAACCTTCAGCAACATGGTTAGCCAATAACATAAAGAATCTAACATAATAGATGTTATTAGGTCTATTAGCTTTGTTACCTAATCTAGTACCCAATTCTAGCATAATATAGTTGCTAAAATTAAAATACCTGTCAGAAACAAGCATATAGAGCATATTAACAAGAGATGAAGTTATGGCATCAAAATTGCTAATTTTCCCAGAGAAAACCTTGATAAAGGCATCCCCAAGAAAACTCCATTCTTCCCTAAGGCCTTTTCTTCTAATACTCCCTAAACTAGCAGAGTTAAGAGAATAACCTATGGAATCTAACATGCTGGATACATCATTATCAGTGTGTGGTGTCATGGCATTGTTCTCAGGTAATTTAAAACATGCTAGTAAGTCATCACAGTTAACACAGTGATTTTTACCTTTGAGAGTGAAGGAGATAGTCATATCTATGGAGTTGAACTCAGCAGTTGTCCAAATCTCCTCAACTACTTCACAGTAAATCATTGGGGCTTCCAGCATTGCATAGCTAAGTTTACAGTTTTTGATGAAGTCCATCATTTTGTGATAATCTGAGTGGGCTTCATTCTTTTCTACCAAAGCTATGAAATTGTTCTTCTCATAGATGAACCCAGATTGAGACATAATCTTCACTACTGGTGCCATTGTTGTGAGTAGAAATTGCAGAGAATAACTTGAAGGTTTTGCAGAGAGAAAATGGTAAAAGCTTTGAAATTTCAAGAAAGCGTAAAGTAAAAATGAAAAATCAGAAGGGCTTATATACTTTCTCAAATAAAAAAAAACATAAATAAGAGATTAAACAATAAATATGTGTAAGTGAATTTCAGCCGTTTAAGAATAAACTGTAAGTATTCTAAAAACTACCTTTAAAACAAATACATACAGTTGTATGTATGAGTATCAACGGTTAAGACAATAGAATCAACGGCTGTGAAACACTTGAATCGACTGATGTGATATTTCAACGGATAAGGTAAACTGTCATCCGTTGAAGAGCACTTCAGTTTTATCCGTTGACGGATAAAAATTCCAGAAATGTATATGACTTTCAACGGATAATGAACATCCGTTGACAGAACAATTTTGACTTTCAACGGATAGGGAATATCCGTTGATGGAATAATCTATGTTAAAAATCAAATTTGTTCTTGCAGCTAATACATTTTAGGCTTCAATCCAAATTGCAATGAGGACATTAATTTTAAGAGTAATTAAGCATACCTAGCTCACTTACCAATCTTGTGAATGTTGATTCATCAAGTGGCTTGGTAAATATGTCTGCAATTTGTTGTTCACTTGGAACAAAATGAAGTTCCACTGTACCTTTCATCACATGTTTCCTAATGAAGTGGTACTTGATATCAATGTGCTTGGTCCTTGAGTGCTGCACAGGATTCTCTGTTATAGCTATGGCACTTGTGTTGTCACAAAAAATAGGAATTCTATCAACATGTAGTCCATAATCAAGGAGTTGATTTCTCATCCATAACACTTGAGAGCAGCAACTTCCAGCAGCAATGTATTCAGCCTCAGCTGTAGAAGTAGAGACTGAATTTTGCTTTTTGCTAAACCATGATACAAGATTGTTTCCCAGGAATTGGCAGGAGCCTGTTGTACTTTTCCTGTCTATTTTGCAACCTGCATAGTCTGCATCTGAGTAGCCAATTAGATCAAAACCAGACTCTCTAGGGTACCAAATTCCTAGATTTGGAGTCCCCTTGAGATATCTGAAAATTCTTTTAATAGCTACTAAGTGAGATTCTTTAGGGTCAGCTTGAAATCTAGCACAGAGACATGTAGAAAACATTATATCTGGTCTACTGGCAGTTAAATATAAAAGTGAACCAACCATGCCTCTATAACTTGTAATGTCCACAGACCTTTCAGTCTTATTTAATTCAAGTTTGGTGGCAGTGGCCATGAGAGTTTTTACAGATGAACATTCTATTAAGTCAAACTTCTTTAAAAGATCATAAATATATTTAGTTTGACTAATGAAAATTCCATCACTAACTTGCTTAACTTGTAAACCAAGAAAATAGGTTAGTTCTCCCATCATGCTCATTTCATAATTACTTTGCATTAGCTTAGCAAACTTTTTACAAAGCTTATCATCTGTAGATCCAAATATTATGTCATCTACATAAATTTGAACAAGTATACTAGAGCCATTAACATTCCTAAAGAAGAGAGTTTTATCAACAGTACCTCTAGTGAAGTGATTCTCCAAAAGGAATTTTGATAAGGTTTCATACCAGGCTCTAGGTGCTTGCTTCAGTCCATAGAGTGCTTTCAACAGATAATACACATAGTCTGGAAAATTTGGATCTTCAAACCCTGGAGGTTGACTTACATAAACTTCTTCCTCCAATTTTCCATTTAGAAATGCACTCTTGACATCCATTTGATAGACTTTGAAATTGGCATGGGCTGCATAGGCTAGAAAAATTTTGATGGCTTCAAGTCTTGCAACAGGAGCATATGTCTCATCAAAATCTATTCCCTCTTGTTGAGAATAGCCTTTAGCAACCAATCTGGCTTTATTCCTTATGACAATGCCATTTTCATCCATCTTGTTTCTGAATACCCATTTTGTGTCAATAGGACTCTTGTTCTTTGGTTTGGGTACCAGCTTCCAAACTTTGTTTCTCTCAAATTGGTTCAGCTCTTCCTGCGTAGCTAATATCCAATATGGATCCAATAAAGCTTCTTCCACTTTCTTAGGTTCCTCCTGAGATAGAAAACTACTATACAGACATTCATCTTGAGTAGCTTTTCTTGTTTACACTTTAGATGATGCATCACCAATGATCAGTTCAAAGGGATGATTCTTGGTCCATTTCCTTTGAGGTGGAAGATATACTCTAGATGAGGTGGCCTCAGTATTGTCATGATGTGAGACAGAGTGTTGATTAGTTGAAACTCCCCCTGAGTTGTTGGTCCTTTGCAGGAAACTTGGAGTTCTATCAACTGATGATGTAAATCGATTATCCATTGATGAACTATGATCAACGGATGCTTCATTTTGTACTTCAACGGATGATGCATTATATCTTTCAACGGATACTGCATTGCCTCTATCAACGGATGCAGAATTTTGTGCATTATCCAAGGGCATGTTTTGAACCCCTTTTGAAGTGTCATCTCCATCAGTATCCTCTTCACTATCATCACAATATATCTCAATGTTGTCAAATTTGAGTCTCTCATGGTGTCCCTCATCTGTTAGTCCATCAATCTTTTTATCATCAAACACAACATGCACAGATTCCATAACAATGTTGGTTCTTAGATTGTAGACCCTATAAGATTTTCCAGCTGAGTAACCAACAAATATCCCTTCATCAGCCTTTGCATCAAACTTCCCTTTATGGTCAGATTGATTTCTCAGTATAAAGCATTTACATCCAAAGACATGAAGAAAGTTTAGAGTTGGTTTTCTTCTCTTGAACAACTGATAAGGAGTCATGCCTTTAGCTTGATTGATCAAAGAAATATTCTGAGTGTAGCAGGCACAATTAACAGCTTCAGCCCAGAAATATGTTGGTAACTTTGATTCTTCAAGCATTGTTCTAGCAGCCTCAATTAAAGATCTATTCTTTCTTTCAACTACCCCATTTTGCTGAGGTGTTCTTGGAGCTGAGAACTCATGCATGATTCCATTTTCTTCACAGAACAGCCTCATTGTCAAATTCTTGAACTCAGTTCCATTATCACTCCTGATATTCCTAACCTTCAAGTCAGGATGATTATTGACTTGCCTGATGTGATTGATAATGATTTCACTTGCTTCATCCTTTGATCCAAGAAAATGGACCCATGAAAACTTTGAGAAATTATCTACAATCACTAAGCAATATCTTTTTCTTGCAATTGACAATACATTGACTGGTCCAAACAAATCCATATGTAGCAGCTGTAATGGTTCATCAATTATTGTTTCAAGCTTCTTTTTGAATGATGCTTTCCTTTGTTTGCCTTTCTGACAAGCATCACACAAACCATCCCTTGAGAATTCAACAAGACGAATTCCTCTAACTAAGTCCTTTTTGACTAGATCATTCATTATCTTGAAATTCAAATGAGATAGCTTCTTGTGCCATAGCCAACTTTCAACTGGACTTGCTTTGCTGAAGAGACAAGTAATAGATTCTGCATCAGTAGAGTTGAAGTCAGCTAAGTACACATTTCCTTTTCTAACTCCAGTTAGAACCACTTTGTTGTCTTTCTTACTGGTGACAACACAGGCTTCAGAATTGAAGGAAATTGTATTCCCTCTATCACATAGTTGACTGATGCTCAGTAAGTTGTGCTTGAGACCATCAACTAATGCAACTTCATCAATGATGACATTCCTTGTTGAAATCAAGCCATATCCCATAGTAAACCCTTTGCTGTCATCTCCAAAGGTTATGTTAGGGCCAGCTCTCTCCTTAAACTCTGTGAGCAGGGAGAAATCTCCTGTCATGTGTCTTGAACAGCCACTGTCCAAGTACCATAGATTTCTTCTGTTTCCCTGCACACCATAAAATCAATCAAGTTGATTTTGGTACCCAAGTTTCCTTGGGTCCATTCATGTTAGCCTTTCTCCTAGACTTCATTCCTCCTGCATCTTTAGACTTAGGTAACTTTGAGTCAACCTTGATCTTAGATGTAGTTGGTTGAGGTGTAGGGTTAGTCACAGAATCATTTAGCACATTTGGAATTTGATAAGGCATGGATTGTGCAAACATGTTATTCCACATAGGCATATTGTATGGCATTTGAGGCATACTAAATGCAGCAAGATAAGGATTGTTAAAATATGGCATGTTTGCAAAATGTGCATAAGGATTCTGTTGAGACATAACAGGCATAGCATGCAGAGGTGATGCAGACATATTAGGCATGGAAGAGGGTACAGGTATGGGAGTTTTCTTAATGGATTTGCAATTAGCAGATAGATGATTAACACTATTACAATGCACACAGCTTTTTCTAGGAGCATACTTATCAGGTGTGTAATTGTTATGTTTGTTAACCCCTACCTTCCCATTTCTATTAGATTTCCTTTTAGTTTCCTTTTTATCCTCAACCACTTTGAGCCTATTCTTTAACTGTTCTAAGGTCATGTGTCCTATATTCACCTTACTGAAATCTTTGGATGTGCTTGCTTCTTCTTTGACAAAGTTCTTGGAAGTTGAACCAAACTTTTTGTTGAGTTTCTTTAGATTTTCACTTTTAGAAACATCTGCCTGTTTTAATTGAGGAACCTTCAACGGATGCTCCTTTTCTTCCTTCAACGGATAATTTTCATCATCCGTTGATTCCACATCCGTTGACAGCCCATCAATTAATTCCATTTTCTTTTTGTTTTTATCCCAGGCAGTCTCACAAAATGATTCAATTCCTTGGACCTTGACAATTTGAGCACTAACATCCCTAGATGTCTTCCAGGCTTTAATCACCTCTTGCTCTCTCTCTAATTGATTAGAAAGTATTTCTACTTTCTTAACAGATTCAGCTAGTTCATTTTCAACAGATATACAATGTAGCTTAGTTTTCTCTAGGTCAATCAACTTATCTTCTAACACAGCATTTCTATTACTTAAGAACAGATTGTTCTCTTTAATCCTATTATTTTCTTTAGCAAGAGATTTAAGAGACACACGCAAGTGATACAATTCAGTAGACATGTCATTAAAAGCATCATTGCACTCTTCTTTAGTAAGCTGTGTTAAATCAGTAGTGATTACCTGGTTGCTTGATGAACTAACTTCATTTTCCTCAGAATCAGCCATGAGAGCCAAGTTGACATATTCCACATCTTCATCCTCTTCTTCTCCATCAGCTGCCCAATCTTTTTCTTGAGTAATGAAAGCCTTCTCCTTTTGCTTGAGCAGATCAAAATATTTCTTTTTGTAATCTACTTGGTCAAATTTCTTCTTTTCAGTAGTTGGCTTTCTGCACTCACTTGCAAAGTGTCCACTTATACCACAATTGAAACACTTGAACTTGGATTTGTCCACCATGTTCTTATGAGGTTTAGTGGCTCTAGTGTTTTTCTTAAATTTCATCTTTGCAAATCTTCTGGACATAAATGCAAGATGCTCATCAATACCATCAGAGTCATCTTGACTGGAGTTGTCTTCATTCTCAGCAACTTGCTCCTTACCCTTGCTTGATTCTGATTTGCTTGTGCCATTTTTGGAGTTTAATGTTGATCTCACAGTTTCTTGTCTGCATTCTTTCTCATTTTCAGCTACCAAGGCAACTGAACCTCCTTTCTTTCTTCCCTTCTCCAATACCTCATCCTATTCCAGCTCTAGTTCATAAGTCTTCAAGATTCCATATAATCTTTCAAGAGTGAAGTCCTTATAATCTTGAGAGTTTCTCAAGGAGACAGTCATGGGTTTCCATTCCTTTGGCAAGGATCTTAAAAATTTAAGATTTGAATCCTTCACCTGGTACACTCTACCATACAGCTTCAGTCCATTCAACAGCTTTTAGAATCTATTGAATGTGTCATTTAAAGATTCATTTTCTTCAAAATGAAAATACTCATACTGTTGAATGAGAAGCTGCATTTTGTTTTCTTTTACTTGTTCTGTACCTTCACACAGTAGCTGAACTGTGTCCCAAACCTCTTTGGCAGTTGTGCAATTTATCACATTATCAAACATATCCTTGTCAAGACCATTAAACAAAATGTTCATAGCCTTCTTATCCTTGTGGACTTCTTCTGTGTCTTCCATTGTCCATTCTGCTCTAGGTTTTGGAATGGATTGACCAACAACAATTGTGGATGTAGCAACTGTGGCTACTTTGTGGGGAATGTGAGGACCATTCTCAATGCAGTTTACATAACCTTCATCTTGGGAGAGTAGATGAAGGTGCATTTTCACCTTCCAATGGTGATAACTGTCTTTGTCAAGAACTGGGATTTTTACTCCAATATCCTTCTTACTCATCTTTGTTAGTTTCCAAGAACTTTAAACTCTTTGTGTGTCAAGAGCCGGCTCTGATACCAATTGTTATTCCTAGTGAACTAACAATGAGATTTACAGAAGGGGGGTTGAATGTAAATCTCAAAACTTTTTCAAGTTTTGAGCAGTTTCAAAGGCTGTGTGTTTAAGATAAACAAGTGTGTGAATTGCTTTAAGCTAATACAGACAGATATATATTCAAGCACAAAAGTACAGAACACAACAGACCTTAAAAACTTTTCTGGTGGATTTGTTGTTCCACCAGAGATGGTATTTCAGAAAATCTGTGATTCAAGAAGTTGATCACAGCTGCATCCTAGTACAAACTAGATAATTTTTCTCAAGATTTTTCTAAACAGCTCTGGAAAAATTCTATCTAATTACTAGCTGCTACTTGGTTTATATAACACCAAGTTTACAAGTGAAGACAAAGATAAAAAGTACAATAATAAAATAAGTTCTCCACTTGTTTCTTCTCCATTTTACTCCAGTGCATTGTTGACTATTGTCTCTTTATGCTAGAGTAGAACGGCTGCTTTTTCTGATGTTCCTGAAATAGGCTACCACATCTCAGTTGTCTCTGTCAACCCATGTGCCTCTGTTTGTAGGTACAACTACCACTTGTCAACTGCTATTTAACAGAACATCCGTTGAAGCCTTCATCCGTTGATGGCTTTATCCGTTGATGTGTTAGCAGTTGAAGCTCTATCCGTTGATGCACTCATCCGTTGAAGGATGTTATCCGTTGAAGCTTTAGAGACATCCGTTGAAGCTTTGTTTCTCATCCGTTGAAGGTCTTTAAGTTATCCGTTGACACCATTTCATTTATACAAAATTACAAGGCATGAAATATTTACAATTGACCTTCCTATCTGCATATCCTTCAGTAGTCAACATGACTTATAATTTCCCTCAACATTTAAGAATTATATCTCAAATTCAGAGACTGAAATGTGCTACAACACTAGACTTATTTCTAAGTAAATCTACACCATCAACGGATAGCCAAAGTGGTCTTATCCGTTGAGGCTACAAACACTAGATTTCTACTTAAGTGTTTTGTTAAACATATCATCAAACTAATGCACATATATTCCTAACAATAACTTATTTAGGTGTTTAGATAAATGTAGGTATAAGTTGGTGATGTGTTTGATAAATTTAACTCATATGTTAAAATTTAATTTTGAAAATTTAAAATTTTAATAATAATAAATCTAAATCATAATTATTAAAATTAATTGAAAAACAATGAATACTTAATTTTTAATGATTCTTTGTACTTGTGCGCTTATTTTTAAAATCCACTAATTGCATGTTTATTTTTTTAATAAAAAAATATAATTTACAAAATAAATTTTTAAAATTCGCAGAGTATCGGAAATCGAGTGTCCAGTATATATTTTGGGCTAGTTTAAATGTCGGTGACTATTTTGGGCCACACTTATTGACTAAAATAAATAAACAAAAAATAGTTATGGCTAAAATAAATGAACAAAAAAATAATAATTTAAACATCACATTTTTAATACATAATTTACTTATATCACATGTATATAACAATTATTTTTGAGTTGTTAATTAGTTGTTTTACTATTAATATTTTGATGTTTATCCTAAATTATTTGATGTCCAATAAGGAAAAAAAGTTATTATACAAATGTTTTTATCTTTTAAAAATTATTATTTTATTATTTAATCAAAGGGGTCGGCTCGACTTAACTCTGAAATTAAACGGTCCGGCTTGACTGACTCATTAAAAGCCGACTTGTTTAGATAAACGAGACATTAAATTAAACAAGTCAAGTTAGCATAGATATTTAGATTCCATCAGTTGTCAACTCAATTCAGCTTGATTAACTCCAACTCGACTTAATTAACTCGGCTGAAAATTCTACTAAACAACGATTTAATAGAAAAATATAATTATATCTAATTTAGTTGAGAGAATGCAAGTGTTTACGTAGAACTTCCAAAATTACTTTGGTATGAATCTGTATTATCTTAAAGGCTACTAATGCCCATTTAGAATTTACTCA
The DNA here is from genome assembly GCF_009905375.1 of Apium graveolens. NCBI lineage: Eukaryota > Viridiplantae > Streptophyta > Magnoliopsida > Apiales > Apiaceae > Apium > Apium graveolens. Next base: position 4,053,701 of record NC_133647.1, on the reverse strand, counting down.
CTAAATTTACCCATTAATTTACCCATGACCCACTATCCATGATCCATTTAATTTTTTTACACATAAAACATTATATTATACACATATCCATGGATCTTTTAAGATTTAAATGCATTAGAACCCATTTTAGAAACTAACCTAAATACACCTAACCCACTCCCTGATTGTAGCAACTGAATGGTACGTTTGAATTTTTTTGAATTTGTTTACACGTGAAATCAATCTACTTTATCATCCCTCACAATCAAATTTCAAAATTCGAATTCTTATGTATCTTTTTGATTCTATAATACTCATCCACGCCTTCAATTCATTATCGTTTACTCATATTTTTTTGATTTGTGCATATAAGAGACGATGATGATTTAGCTCTGTCGATCTCATGTCAAGCATGGATTCACGCTCCCTGGAAGGCTCAGGATCCGCAAGGACATCACTTTTAGGTTTGATTTCATCATGAATAACTGTTAACTATCAATCACGTTAAGTGTTATATGATTTTGAATGATTTTATGTTTTTGTCCGTAGGGTTGAAACGTTTGATTCGCAGCCAAGATTCATCAGATCAGGGCTCAAATCAATCTTCTCTGTTGCAAGCTACCCCAAGTTTTCCTGTTTCTGAGTCGAATGGTGAATATCATTCTTCCTCTTACATTTTGTATGTAGATTGTGTTCTAATTCATGTTCTTATATTCGTCTCATTGAATTAGTTGTGAAGCGTAGAAACGTATGTGTTGAAAAAGAAAATCAGAGTCCCAATGTTACAGTCTCGAATACACAGTCAACAGGTTCTGCATTATCATCTGGTATATTTTCCATTATTATTGTTTATTATCTGTTACATTAGTGAATGTTGGGAACTCATGATTCATATGCATTTTGTAGTTGGATTTAGGTCTCCTTTACAGACATTATTCAATAGTAATACAAATGTATTGCGAGATTCCAGTCCACACAATCCATCTAATTTTGTTGCTGATGTTTTGTCTAATAGAACCACCCGGACTTCCTTCACAGGTATTTGTGTTTATTTTACCAATATAAAGTTCAGAAGTGGGAATGTTTGTATGACTATTTGTTCTATTTTTTTTTGTTGTAGATTTGAAACGTATGAGCAGAAGTGTGGGTCTGAGACCTCTTGGTGGATCAAATAGCACGCCTGTCAGTGTACAAATTTCACCTATTTCGGGGATTACAGTTGAAGAGAATAACACTCCAATTGTTAGGTGCATGGATCAACCTGCTACACTCTCAGATATTACCAATTTGCCGTGTATGTTACATTATAACTTTATATTGAAATAAATATTTTTGTATGCTCTGTTGCGTTTACTAAATTGCTAACATTATATCATGTTGTTTGTTACAGCTGTGAAACGTAGAGTACGTGGTCGCAATATTGAGAAAATTTTAGCTACTAATAACAGTGTTTCTACGAAACACCAAGACTACCAATTTACGCCTTCAGAAGAATCATGTGTGTTATCTATTAATCAGTTTATAAAATTTCTAATTCATAAGATTTGTAATACTTTATGTTTTATTTTCTATTACGACCAACAAGAATCCATTGTTATTTCTTGCTGCAGCTAATAAATGTAGATTACGTGGTCATAATGTTGATAATAGGAAGACAATACCACAGAGTAAGTTTTGTGTGATGCACATTAGTACATGATTATGCATGTTCATTTATAAGATTTCATGTTTTTATTGTTGTGAAAACAATTTAAAATTCTTTTGTGTATTTTGTTGCAGCTAAGAAATGCAGGGTACGTGGCCCTAATATCGAGAAGATTTATACAGATCCCATGTGTACGTTTTGTTATTACATGTTTCCTGATATGCGAATTTATAAAAAAAATTACCTTGCTGAGATTGATCCCATTATTACCATTCACATATTTGTGTGCTGAAGTATTTGTTCATTCTTCAACAGTTATAGGAAAAAGACCTGGTACATCCTCTATGAATAATGTTGACGCATTGTCAAAGTCTAATAAAATATTTGAACATGGACGAATGAGTCAACCTCCGACATCTCCTTTATGGTCAAGTTTTCATAATCCCCATGAACTGATTGTCAAGAAAGAGTAAAGGAAAGGATAAAGAACAAGCATCTCCAGAAAAGAGGAATTTGATATCAGATTTTGACAATGTGGTTGAATTTGTGGATTCAGAGTCAAGTGATTCAGATGTTGGAATTGATGATATGTATCATGATGACATGGAAGAGGTAATATTGAATCAGAATTTGTGGTGTGGATATATGGATCTTGATCGTCCGTCAAAGTTGTGCAATAAATGTGGTGCTACTATGTGGAACGAAGAGCGTAATAATAAATCATGTCCGCGTAAAGAGCCCACATTTTCTATGTGTTGTCGTAATGGTCAGATACATTTGCCAAAAGAAAGGCCGCCACCAGAACCACTAGCTTCTTTGTTACTTGGTGGTGAGAAATCGAGGCATTTTAAACAGTACATAAGAGTGTACAACTGCATGTTCCAATTCACTTCCAGCGGTGGTAATATTGATAACTCAATAAACAGAGGTAGCTCTCATTATTGTTTTCGCTTACAAGGTCAAAACTATCATTTAGTTGGGAGTTTAGTACCGTTAGATGGATCTTCACCCAAATTCTACCAGTTCTACATATACGACACGCAGAATGAGGTTGAGAATAGAATCAATGCAATGGGAGGTGCTTCTGACAATGTTGATCCAGATATTGTCGAGGAACTTTTAGGTATGTTAGACAAGAACAATGAGTTAATCAAAGCTTTTCGCATGGCTCAGAATCGGTTTAAAAATGAAGAGCTGGATGAGTTTAAGTTAGTCCTCATATCATCTCAATCTTCTAGCGGTAGACCAAACCACATTACTCCATCTGATGAAGTTGCTGCTTTCATTGTTAGTGATGATACGGATACCGGTGGTTTTAGAGACACGATTGTGAATTCCAAACAAGAAGGATTGAAGAGGATATATGAAACAGATCCACATTTCATGCAGTTGCAATATCCACTACTGTTTCCTTGGGGAACCGAGGGTTATCATAAATGTATACCTCTGATAAGCAATAAATACTCTGAAATAGAGAATTTAGATGATGAAGACCTTGATCCTGACTTAACACAGAGGCGACATGTTTCACTAAGAGAATATTATTGTTACAAGATTATGATACGCACTTCTGAAGGTATTTATTAAAAGTAAGCAATGTGATTAGAATATAAAATGCGTAATGGCCATGTGTATATTCTCACCATCGTCTCATTAATTTCAGGTTTAACGCCACACCTTGCAGGACGTTTGTGGCAACAATATGTTGTGGATCAGTTTGCTGCCATTGAACAATATAGATTAGACTGGGTTTCAACGCATCAAACTACCATCCATGATGATTTGTATAATTCTGTGCATGATGCTCTCAGTAAAGATGACCATGATCCAATGCATGTTGGAAAAGCTGTTATACTGCCTGTTTCATTCACTGGATCCCAACGATACATGTCTCAATACTTTAAGGATTCCTTGGCGATATGTCGTGCAATTGGTCATCCATCCTTATTTCTCACCATGACTTGCAACTCAAAGTGGCCAGAGATACAAGAAATGCTTAAATTGTTGCCCAATGTTGATCTTGTTGATGCACCGGATATTGTTTCTCGCGTGTTTAAACTGAAGCTTGATCAGCTATTAGATTTGTTTAAAAAGAAGAACTACTTTGGAAAGTGTATAGGAGGTAAAAAAAAATCTGGACACCGACAATTTTACATTTAATTTTTTTTAATCATATCCACACACATGCATAGATTAAATATTTTATTTACTTATGTTTTGCACAGTTATGCATGTAATTGAATTCCAGAAGCGTGGCTTGCCACACGTGCATATGCTAATCTGGCTGAGCCCTGAAAGCAGACCTAATTCTATTGAAAAGGTTGACCGGTTGGTTTCTGCTGAAATACCAGATAAGAATTCTGATCCAATAGCATATGAAGTTGTTAAAAATTACATGATGCATGGACCCTGTGGTAAAGACTTATACACATCTCCATGTATGGTTAAAGGAAAATGCATGCGTCATTTCCCAAAGAGGTCTGAGTAAATAGAATGATACATATGTTCTGTAATAAGTCTATTTTATTATTAATCTCGACGCATGTAATGTTTTTTTTTTCAGGTTTAATGGTAATACCTATTTTGACGATTGTGGTTTTCCTGTTTATCGGAGGCGTAACACTGGTAGAGTTATCAACAAAAAAGGGATCAACCTTGACAATCAATATGTAGTTCCATACAATCGAGATCTTCTGTTGCGATTTCAGTGTCATATAAATCTGGAAATTTGCAACAGTTCAAGATCGTTGAAATATCTCTTCAAGTACTGTTTAAAGGGTCATGACACTGCTACAATGTTGTTGAAGAAGAAAAGTAACAAATCAGGGAGTGAACAAACTGCAAGATCCGTGAAGAATTTGGATGAGGTAAAGAATTTTCTTGATGGTAGATATGTTTGTGCATCTGAGACATCTTGGAGGATTTTTGGGTTTGACATTCACCATCGTTCCCCAAGTGTTGAACACTTACCAATACATTTGCCCGGTCAGAAGTACTTGAATTTTCAGATTTCTGCAGATTTGGAGAATGTGTGCAATAACGCGACTTCCAAAAAAAGTAAACTAGAGGCTTGGTTTGTAGCTAACAGTGAATTTCCACAAGCTCGAAATTTTACGTATTCTGACTTTCCCACCCAGTTTACATGGATAAAGAAAACTGCTAAATGGAAGCTTAGACAAAGAGGTGATGTGGTTGGGAGGTTAGCAGAGGTTCATGCAACAACTGGTGAATTATTTCACCTTCGAATGTTGTTAATTAGATGTAAAGGTGCTTTATCTTTCTCTCAGTTGCGCACTATTGATGGAACTACATATGATACATTTAAGGAAGCATGTGGTGCTCTTGGTCTATTGAATAATGACAAGCAATGGCATGATGCTTTGGAAGAAAATGCATTATCAGCTATGCCAATCCAAATTCGGGCTATGTTTGTTAACATACTGGCATATTGTTCGGTGTCTGATCCGCTTGCGATATGGGAAAAACACTGGCCAGCATTGTCAGACGATGTTCTTTATATCCGGCGTAAGATTTCAGATAACATTCATTTAACACTGTCCGAGTATGAAATCCAGAACTATGCTTTAGCAGGTGTGTGATCAGTATTAAATACATTTTACGTTTGTTACTTTGTAGTATTTTTTTATTACTTTTATTTAGATGTCGGATCATTTACCATTTTTTTTTGTGCAGAGATTGAAAAGTTGTTAAATGATGTTGGTAAGTCCTTAAGAGATTTTCATATGATGTCATTTCCTGACGAACGATTTTTCCACACTTTTGTCAATCGTCTTATTGTTGAGGAAACTAGCTACAATAAAGAAGAATTGAGACTTAATCATGACAAAGCTCATAAAAATCTGAACTCAAGGCAGCTGGATGTATATAATGCAGTTGTTGATAATGTAAACAAAAATAAAGGTGGAATGTTTTTTGTTTACGGGAGTGGTGGATGCGGTAAAACGTTTCTTTGGCAAACTCTTTGTTCACGTTTTCGATCAGAAGGAAAGATTGTTCTTCCTGTTGCAGGCTCAGAAATTGCTGCTACACTTCTTCCTGGTGGCCGAACAGCTCATTCTAGGTTTAAGATACCTCTTAAATTAGATCAGAGTTCTATTGCTGGAATAAAACATGGTACAGACATTATAGAGTTGATGCAGCACACAAGTCTTATAATATGGGATGAAGCTCCAATGCAGCATCGCTATGCAATTAAAGCCGTTAACAGAAGCTTGTGAGACATAATGGTTGCCGTTGATGTAGAACAAGGAAGAAGACCCTTTGGTGGTATTACAGTTGTTTTTGGAGGCGATTTTTGACAAATATTACCTGTTCTGCCTAAGGCTGGAAGGGCTGAAATAGTGAATGCACCATTCAACAAATCCCAACTTTGGAAATCTTGCAGTGTCTTTCTTCTCAGTCAGAACATGAAATTACATTCAGGTAATTCTGAAGCTAGAAATAAAGTAATAGCTGACTTTAGTAAATGGCAACTTGATATTGGAGACGGAAAAGTTGAATGCATTGATACTCATCGTGCAGATGTTGAAACTGAGTTTGTAGTTCCTGATGAATATGTTGTCAAGAGTCCCTTGAAAACTCCCATTAAAACCCTAATTGACATTATATATCCAGATTTTCAGAATAACTTGCATTCACAGGAGTATCTGAGATCGAGATCTATTTTGACTCCAACAAACGTTGTAGTTGATGACATCAATGCACGGATTCTTGAAAGAGTTTCGGGTAATATGCATACTTATCTCAGCCAAGATTCAATTGAAGACAGGGGTGTTGACGATAATGACTTTGATTCGTCATTTCCAGTTGAGTATTTGAACTCCATAAATATGCCATGTATGCCTAAACATGAGTTGAAAGTAAAGGTTGGAGCCGTTGTTATGTTGATGAGGAATTTAAATCAGATTATGGGTCTATGCAATGGTACAAGGATGATAGTTACTGGCTGCAAAAAAAACAGTATAGAATGTCAAATTCTCTGTGGATCTCAAGTTGGTACGAAACATCTAATTCCAAGAATCGATATGGTCCCAACAGACACAAATTGGCCATTTGAATTTAAAAGAACGCAATTTCCTCTCCAACTATATTTTTCCATGACTGTGAACAAGAGCCAAGGTAAATCATTGGACACAGTTGGATTGTATCTTCCTCGGCCCGTATTCTCACATGGTCAGTTATACGTTGCAATATCCCGTGTTACATCTCCAGAAGGACTACATATTCTTATTGATGACGATAATGGGAAAAGCACAAATATAACATCAAATGTTGTGTTTGAAGAAGTTTTCTACAACCTTCCTAAATTGTGAAAATATTTGATTTAACTAACTTATTGTAATGGTTTGACCATGAAGATGGTACCACCACAAATATTACATCAAATGTAGTCTATGAAGAAGTATTTTACAACCTACCGAGCATAAATGATGATAATATATCATAGTAGTTATTTGTATTGCACATTTACAATTCTGACTAATTTATTCATCATTTTATTATAATTGGTAGTACGAGAATTTTTTTTGTTATTAAATTAGAATTATATCAGGTCATATTGGTTATTCATTCTCATATAACTACTAAGTAAAAGGCAGATTCTGGAATAGTTTTTTATATGCATATCAAATTCTCAATATAATTAGATGTGATATGTTTTATATTGATAAGGAGACATTATGATAATCAGAGAAGATTATGGGATACTAACAATTTGTATTAGATAACTAACTCATATTTAAATATTTGTTTAATATCACATTTATGATACTAATTGAGATTCTATTTTAACACCTTTTTTTTCCTAGCTAATATTGGTGTAAGCTGTTAGGGATCATCATACAACTTTACTAGATATCTATTGATTGAGATTTTCATGGACTAATTATCAGCCTATCACCTTAACTATAAAGATAGTGTATATCTTAATTAAAAATACAGCTGATTTTCTTCAACGCTCCACACATTCAGATTGTTTTTGCTATATATCCAACTCACAAACTAATTTCAGAGTTCATATGGCAGAACATCCAAGTATAATTACAATTCATTACCTATTTGTTGAAATGAACATTTAATATACTCCTTTTTTGATAATATCTATTAACTTTTTCATTACTCAGATATGCAGGACCATCATCATTTATCCAATCTGGATGGTAATAATACTGCTTGGACTTTGAAGGTCTGTGTGACAAGAATGTGGGTATCAACTAATCGACAAGGTGTCTTAGTCAGGCACAATCTTATTCTATTGGACTGTGAGGTTTGATTGAATAACTATATGACTTATACCACATCTATGATTGTGTTTACCAGTCTCTATCCTAAGATTTTATTTTTTGCAGAATAATCACATACTTGCAATTATTCCACCAGCTCTTTGGAATTTGTTTTACTTTATCATTCATCCTGGCAGATTGTTATGTATCAGAAATGTTAAGGTTCTTCCAGCTGCTGGATTTCTGAGGCCTGTACGTTCTGCAAATCACATCCTGTTTCTTCCCATCACTGTGGTGATGTTGGAACCTGAGGAAATTTTGAGTATACCGCGCCATAAATTTGATTTGGTTCCTGTGACGCTCCTATATAATTCTCCTCATTATTCTGCTCTCGATGAGCTTCCTATTTATTCCACTGGTATTGCTTATAAAATTTTAGAACAAATTGCTTACAATTTATTGTGTTTAACTTTAAGTTTATTGTTGTAGATGTTATTGGAATTGTTGAACTCCTGCAACCAGTACAATCTATTATGACAAGATTTGGTGAAAAGGAAGTGTTACGCTTCAGAATTTCAGATGGCGTGTAAGACTCTTCAATAAATTTTTTGACAAATATAAAAATACTATGCCATCCTCCGGTTTTCTTATTTTACGTATTAACACTATTGAACATCCATAAGTGTTTGACGTTTTATTATATTCGTGTTAGGAGGTCCATCCAAGTGTGTTTTAGCGGTTCTTTGCCAACAAATTTTGAATCATTGTACCAAGTTACCGAAATTGAACCCAAAATTGTGATTCTGGCATCTGTTAGAGTCTTTATGTATCGAGGTTAATGTCTTATTTTTTATATTAAAAACCTTTAAAATTGTAAGCGTTCTCATAGGTTATACAATCCGTTCTAGCTCTTAAATAATAAATATTTTTCGCTCTTGAAAACAGGAAGAGCGCAGATCAGCAATATTCCGTCAACAAAGGTTTTTGTCAATCTTGATTATCCTGATGTCTTATATTTGAGGCAGAGGTAACTAAATATAAATTATATATTTTTGAATTTTACATCATTTTTTTCATATAAACGCTTATAAGTTTTACATACTTTGCAATATAGGTTGATGGACATTTGACAAATCCAAATATGACGCTGCAGAACCATTCCCGTCAACGAAACTTGAAGACAATTTTTTTTTCTGCATTTCTATTAAACTTCTTGATTCAACCGTATTGTCGTATTTGTTTTGATTAAACTTATTTACCACGCTATGGATTATTTTTTAATTTCTCTGTAAATCATAATTATGCCAGTATTTGTCTTTATTAAATGTTCGAACAATTTTGATCACATTATCTCAACTCAACAGTTTAAATAAATACATTAATTTAATATGTATATTCTAAAGTTTTGAAAAAAGATGTTATATATAATTCCATTTCGAAAAAATCAAACAGATTATGTTATAAATATTCATACCATTTTCATATCTTATGCATATTTTTAAATGAATTAGAGAAACAGACAGAGTAATGAAAAAAAATATACAAGTTAATAAAAAAAAGGGATCAATAAGACTTTGATTGTGATGATTGGATTAATTTAATTGATTAACCTTAATTAATTAATTAACTCAAAATTTAAAATATAATATTCCGTTACATCTAAATTGTACTTATATATTCAAAAATTATATTGAATAGATAGGAAGATAATTGATGATTAATGACCTAATCATTGAGGATTATATTGTTGTCGGTCTTCATCTTACATATTTTTAAAAAAATATCAATTATCATCAACTTACCAGATTGAATAAGATAATTGATGAATAATTAGAGAATCAATCAAGATCATATTGTTGGCAGTCTTTATCATACAGTTAACATAGAGTATCAATTAGCATCAATTTACCAGTTTAAATATATCATTGAGATAAAATAGAGTATCATAACCTATCAAGTTGCATATATCATTTGCAAATGCATTTTATTTTAATGCCTTGAGATAAACATCAAACATACTCTGACATTAAAAATAAAACTTTAGGTTTCCTCTCTATTTGTTCTCTCTAAAATATCATTGATTGGTACGAACTGACCTAATATGTTATCATTATTTCTTCATCATGCATGCTGTCATTTTTTTGTTAATATTTTGAAGTTTTTAATTCCTCAATTGTTAATGCTTGACACTTTGTTTAATTGACTTGAACAAAAGTTTCAATGGAGTCTGCAGTATTCAATCTTATTGAAGACCTTGATCAATCGACTACCAATTGGAAGATTAAGGCTAGAGTAACTAGGATGTGGACCAGCGTTAGCTCTGAGAATGGATCAGTCAAAGGATATAATGTCATTCTGCTTGATGATGATGTAAGTCTTATGTTGTAAAATTTTTTAATGGTATTACGTAAAATCCTACATTCTTTTGTATACCAAATGTAACATCCTCTTTTGTTTTAGAATAATCACGTCCATGCATTTGCTTATCCCAATATTTGGAATGGATTCAAAACTCCTGTGATTGTAGGAGGCGTTTATGTTTTTGACCAATTTTCTGTGAAAGCTGCTGTTGGTAATCTGAAGCATGTACAAAATGATATCTGCATCAGATTTTCACAATATACTACGGTCACAGCTGCTGAAGACGATGACATGATTCCTGCCTACAAATTCGAATTTCTGGATTTAGGTGATCTTTTTGCTGAGGCCAGCAAATATCAGCCACAACAACAGCATGAATTTGCTATAGGTGACCTTAATATAATACTCTTTTGGTTTAATTTATTAGTTTTTTTAAATGCGTTCCTTAATATTTCACTGCATTTTATCTTTGACCAAATCAAATATATTGCTCTGTTTAATTTAGATGTAATTGGAGTTATTGAGGATTTTGAACCTCTAACGAAACTTGACACAAAATTTGGCATGCGAGACATTGTCAAATTCAGGATTTGTGATTCCAGGTTTGTCGAATGTATTAATATTTATACTGTAATTATAATTATTTTCTGAGTCCGTCTCTAATGTGGAAGTTGTATATCCTGAAATATATGTTATTTTTTCAATATAGTAATCAGCATAAAGTAAGTGTTTGGGGAGATCTTGCTGTGTTTGTCAATAACATTTATACTAAGGAATTCCAGTCTCCAGTAATTGCAATAATAACGAGCACAAAAGTTACAACTTTTATGAGTAAGTTCTCTTTAACTACTTAGTATAAATGACCTTAACATTATACAACAAATTACTGAACTATATTGCTTTGATTTAGATACTGTGCAGTTGGTACTTTGCCATCTTCAAAATTGTACCTCAACCTAGATGATGAATCCGTGACTGATATGAGGATGAGGTAGTACGATTAAGAAATATATTAATTACATAATTACAGCACGTTTGCATGTTTAATAACAGTTGATAGGAGGCTCTAAGTTAATAAACATCAATGTTTATCTTTGTAGGTTGAACGAGGAGGGATATTTGTCAAAGAGAGAAAAATATCTTAAGACGGCAAATTCTGAATTTGTTCAACCCTTTATTAGACACATGAAAATATCTTAAATAAAACTAGAAGATAACCGTTTATGTTATAAAAATTACAAATTTCGAGAAAAAAAATTCAAAATTGATGAAATATGAAGCGCGCGTAGCGCGGGCAAGATAACTAGTTTACTATCAAAGTTTGGGGAATTTCATAATTTAACACAACCAACTCTATATCGAGTTACCAACTCTATTTCGAACATGTCAGAGTCAGAGTGCATCGAACATTTGTCTGAAATTAAGTCAAAACACAACCGACTTCAATTTAATTACTTACGCATTGCTCGTTGATATTTGCTGCTTAGTTCTAGCTGCTACAAATAGTTCATGGACAACAGTAGATAAAATGTGATTTTAAGGCACAAAAAAATGGCTTGGTCTGGTGGTTTAGTCCTTTGAAGTGCAAGGTTTACATAAAACTGAAACAGCGGTATCCACTTTCTTACTGCAAAATATCATCAGCTCTGACATCTTCTGCCTTAGTGCCCAACTTCACAATCTCTTCTGCATGGACAAGGATCGAGAAAACTCAGAGACAAAAGAACGAGGATGAAATATTACTTTACAAACCAGAATTACAATTATCAACATATATATAAATACAATTATTGTACATACATATTCAAACCTGTCATAAATTATTGTGAAGAATATCTTAAAGCAACGGTTTTGTATAAAGAAGAGTTAGCTGAAAGACTTTCTTACAATGGGTTCTTTCATTGTCCAAGTTCACAAAACAAGTAAAACTGTGTAAAACATGTTGGACAAACGTTTACAAAGAAGACGTATTTTGCTTAATTATGTTTACAACGGTTTTATTGAACACCCAACTGTTGTCTCAAAGGTTTATTCATAAAAGAACTTTTAACCATGGTTTAATTACTTTTGACATAAGAGAAAAATTACAATTATCATACATACGTTTTTAGTTAAAAATGTAATATAAAATAAGACCCGTGCATTGCAAGGGCTATATTCTAGTTTAAAGAATTTACATAACAAGCAACACATATCTTTGAAATAGACATGCAAATTTCATATTCAAAATCAAAACCAAAAGAACACTACTGACCTTTATATTTGGAATGGTTGGAAATAAGTTCCTTAATGCCCTCCTTGTCCAAAGAATCTTTCAAGTACGAAGCTACAGCTGCCACCATCTCTACATCAATTTTTCCATCACAGTATCTGAAGCCAAACAAGGTTAGTTAATTACAGGGTAACAAAAGCATTTCACCTTTAAAACCTAGATCAAATCAGTCAGATATGTCGACTATTAGAGCTTATACTTAAGAATTCATGCATTAAAACCTAGATCAAATCAGTCAGATATGTCGACTATTAGAGCTTATACTTAAGAATTTATGCATAAGCGCGCTAGAAACTAGCAAATAATACATATCAAATTTTAATAAATCCACAATCCATTCTCTGACAAGCAATTCACTATCCGTGTCACTGAAAACACGATTTTCAACTTTCACAAAAAAAAAAATTATCTAATGCAACTTCATCCATTTTTAGTTGACTACAATTTTGTAGAGCAGGTACTAGGTAGGCATACTAGTTTTACAAATATCATTTGGTCAAGTTATCACTGAATCACATAAATCTTATAGTAATAGTTTCGAAAATCAATGTTAGGGGTTCGGAGGGGAAGCAGGAGAGAGGGTCCAGAAAGTGGGCATTGGTTTTTTTTTGGAAAGGGAGTGTGTGCGAGTTGTTTATTTCGAGAATAGGATGAATCCAACCAGCAGTACTTTTTCTGTTATAACTAGAAAAGAGAGGTTCATTATCTCACGAATGACTTCTGAATAAAGAAATCATATGCAAGAACCATAACATAATGACTCTGAAATAGCTGACCCTTTTGGCACTTCAATTGCCTGTTCAAATATAAAAAGAGAATCAAACGAAAGGGATTTACCAACTGAGCCCCATATGCCGTTTGTTCCTTCTTTTTTTCCTTCTCCAGTGTGTTTATATGTAACTGATTTGGATGTGACAATGTGCATATATGTAATCGGTGTCAATATTTAGGTTTTCACAGTAAGGGAGTTTTCACCAGAGTGTTGGTCTCGCACTCTCACTTTTCTTCTAGGGGAGTTCGCCTGAACAGCTCTACTAGTAAATACCTTATAACTTCTGTCATATTGTAAATATACCATAGACATGAATGTATTGACTCGGACATCCTTGACTCAACTTTTGTATGCTGGTAATATTATTTTATTTTCCAAATTGAGCATCGAGTCTCTGTCTACATTAAGTGGTTAGCATTTAGTTATTCTATTATCAGTGCTTAAATTTTGTATGTACATTACATGAATATGAATAAGTAAGCATACGATCTACGAACAATTTAAGGCAGAAGATAGGCTACTCGCTTGTTTCTATATCTATCTTTTAGTCATGGAATCAATGTCGTTTTCAAATTATTTTACAAGTACAACAGCTTCTCTAAGCCAATTAAGATATGTAGATACTTGTGAAAACATCCGACAAGATTGGCAATGAATTAGTAAGTCAAAATCAACTTATTTCGTATGTTTGTCTTTTGAGACTTGAAACTGACAAATGATGGAACTTCAAAAAATAATTATGAGGGACTTATTTCGCCGAATTACTTGAAGTTTGTAACTTGACAGAAGTAATTTTTTCCCTCACTACATATAACTTCAGTTATACGTTTTTAAATAAACTATCAAAACAAATGGCAACTTGCTAAGTTAGCATTAGTTCAATTTAAAAGAATAAAATAACTTAAAGTAACAAGTAATTTTTTCAATGTAAGCAAACAGGATTTCTCTAAAAGTGTATAACATATTAAATTATTCTCAAAGATAATATGTAATATGTACTTTAAAAGGATTATATTTACCGCTCAATTTTTGGATCGATGTTATTAAATTCTTTTCCAATTTTTTTTACCATATCATCAACCTGTAAAAGAGAAAACATATAATTAACAATATCACAACGAGCTAAGCTAACATTACCAAAATATAAATCAGAGGACATATTTCTTAGAGTTGGTCTTTAAGGAAGTGAGTAATGATACAAGCTTACCTTATCTGTAACTACTGATGTAACATTATCGCCATTGTGTGATATGCACCCATTTTCACTATATGCACCCATTTTGTCCTGCGCATGATTGCCAAAGTTTATCAAAAGAAGAAAAAGATTATTGTGACAGAAATTGTATATTGATGGCCTTGCGGAAGCCAGAGTTACATGACCTGATTTCTCATTTGCTAAATGTACACAAAGATTGACATGCATTAACAACAAACGATGTAACTGGTACCATTAATAGACCCTAACAAAATTTGTAGTTGACAGACAGGAGACATTAATTTCGTAAGAACAAAAAAGGAAAAACATAGTTGTCGTACTTGCGATAAAATACCAATTGTACAGAGTCAGAGTGGAACAAAAAAAAATTCTGACTTGTGCAAACTGCTATTTAACTTCTAGCTCACTGTATTATAATCAATTTCACAGAAAAAATGATTCTGTATGCCTGACTATACGAAATACCTCATCATTGACGAGACTCAAAATCTTTTCGCACTCCGTACACACATTCTGCACAGATTAGCAGTAAAAACTGAGTATAAGTGCTGGTCGAAGCTAATGAAATTTTAGTCATAATGTCCAAAACAATTCTATGAATTATTATGCTTACTAATGCAGAAGCTAAAGCAGCCATTGCATTACTGAGTTCACAAAGCTGCACATGTTCACCCACAGCTCTTGCTCTAGCTTGTCCTGGTGCTCCATTGGTCACTCCTTTTAAGAAATCATCTTGACTAGTACGAGTATCTGAGTGCATTGCCGGAAGCTCTTTATTTTCTTTCTGTCGAAACAGACAATTTCGAACTGCTTCAGAAGGAGTGAACAGTTTAAATTAATGTGAACATGCAGAAAGCAGTTGCAGATTAACAATAATTTGCTGACCCAATTTTTTCTTTCACTCTATTATTTCTTTGGCCTCTTTTGAATTTACACAGGCTATATTTGATTTTATTTGCTTTGAACATTCATATAAATTCTGAATAAAAACAAAATATACTGGGTTTATTGCCTCCTTGGCCATCAGGTACACATCCACCTCTCACAAATGGTTTATCATCAAGGCAAGAACCATATCGGTTCACATCTTACAAGGAAGAATAATAAAACCTTAATGTCTTAAATCTTATTAAATTGAGATTGACCTACTGAATTAGTTTTTTTTCCTTTCACTTCTCTCTGAGAATACCACAGCTTAAACATGGCTATACTTAGTGTGCCCCTTGCACGAAAGAGAGGCTGTGAGTCACCATCAGGGGCTGAGAGGTTGACTAAATATAGTTATATATGCTATTAAACCCAAGACAAAAGGGAAAAAAACCTTGATGCGTTTCTTCTGCAAATCTAGTAAGTAAATTTTATCTAGCTTGCCATGGAAAGGATGGTCAGATGGAAACGATGTCGTGCCAACAGTATGTTTCAAGTCATGCGGAAGGGACCGTAGTGTATCTAAAACAACTTCCACAGGGTTCTTTCCAATCACAATGAAGGCTCTGCAAATGACAAACTTATGAAACCGAATTAGGAACAAGTTAAAAGATCATACGTTTATCAAGGAACACATGAAAGAATGACTTCTCAGCTCTAAATATACCTGGAGAGGATGAGAAGTGAAGAAGGTACAGAATTATTAACTGATAAATCTAGCCAATCACAAAGCTGCACAAAGAAAGCTATTTCAGTTGATCACAACATCCAAGATTAAGAACTCACAAATAAATCAAAATTATCATGCAGATATGTGCCCTTTCAGTGACATATTTCAGATAAAATGAATTTGTAACGGGAGCTGCATGCAAACCTTACCCTTACTTCTGGATATTGATTCCGCCGAAAACCTAGACTTTTCACATAAAACAAATTTGTATAAAAAAAAATGTTTAAGAATATAAACAATTTTATTTGAGGACATTGATTTTATTTTACAAAAAACTTTGAAAGGGCAAAAGACATGTCATGCAACATATAAAGACTAAAGTAGAACCTAATACTCTATAAAGTTAATTCATAAAAAAAATTAGGCAAAAAGGTACAGTGTGTCAAAAAGTTGGTTTGTTAAGTAAAAATTACAGCAATTACTGCGTACTGACCCACAAAACGCACTCATACAGACCTACACCTCCTTTTCTACTCTCTCAAAAAGAGTAATAACAACATAAACACTTTTATTTGAGGACAATGATTTTATTTTACAAAAAACTTTGAAAAGGCAAAAGACATGTCATGCAACATATAAAGACTAAAGTAGAACCTAATACTCTATAATGTAAATTCATAAAAAAAAAATTGGGCAAAAAGGTACAGTGTGTCAAGAAGTTGGTTTGTTAAGAAAAAATTACAGCAATTACTGAGTACTGACCCACAAAACGCACTCATACAGACCTACACCTCCTTTTCTACTCTCCCAAAAGGAGTAATAACAACATAATTGGAGGCTTCGCTGTTACTTCCAACCTAACCAATACCTGTAACCTTAACTCCTATCTGTAGTTGCTCTCATGTCCTACAATAGATAAAATCCAATGCCCGAAACCAAGCATACTCGGAGAGGGTTAGGCCAGTTGGGTTTAAGGTTGCCATATCAAGCCTCAGTTGTTTATTTAATATCTTATGTCCTCTGTGATCTGCCTCCCTCGTCACTCCCACAATTAATAGGTTCAAACCTTCTATTTCAATTATTTCAATGTCATAATCTTGTAGATAGTTTGACATTCCTACAATTCACTCTATGATACCCTAATTGTGCTTTACGTTTTTCTGCGAGGCATCAGATAAGGGGGAATCTCTCGATCGTTGACCCCCCAACATGAGACCAAAACGGTGTTGTCAACTCTATACCCGTCTGCCGATAAATTAAATTAGATGTAGTTTATTATAAGACTCAATTGAAGTCCGTCGATTTTAAGCTTATACAATTTTGGTGACAATGAAATTTGCAGATAAGAGATAGCTAGGTCTTGAAAAGGTTCTGTTTGGTCGTTCAAATTACAATTGAGAAACCAGTTAACATTGTGGTCAGTTGAAATGACCAAGGAGGTTAACAAAAACCAAAGGACCAGGGCACAGACCTGGTAGAACCTAGCCAGACTTGTCACAAAATTTCTGGTGTCACTAAATAGTTCTAGAAATATGGCTGTCTTATTTGTTCTTATAAAGCAGCATACACCACGAGACACCCTCTTTGTATGCAACATGTCTCTATACTTCACTGTAAGGAAGTAAAGATGAAATCAATAGGCTTTTGGAAGAAAATCTGATGCCTAATAATGTATATCATGTGCCAACACTTCATGTCGAAGTTTGAAGTGCCGAATGGGACAATGTTCAAGAAATATTCATATGCAGCGACAAAATTTGGTCAAAAACCTGTTGACGCATTTCTTCTCCTGCATAAATCCCTCGTTCTCTACAATATTTACAAACTTCAGCTTCAGACAGCCACTCCACGCCCTTCTTTTGGATTAGTTTGTCATCTCTTTCAATCCTATATCCAGAAGATGCATCACAAGTCACAACTAAAAGGATACATGCATTACAATGATGCTTAAATAATGGATACATTCTAGAGAGAAAGAAGTTATTTTAGTGGTTCTCAACAGAAGATACGTTTTCTGGTCTTTAGTCAGTGTTCGACATAACACAAAACACGGACAGGAACTAAAGCAACTAACAACTAAATCTGACTAGTATAAACTTCGAATTAACACCCTTCTTTATAATTTATTTGTCATCTTTTCTCAGCCTATATCCATTCTAATCATATGTCCAAAAGACAAATCACAACTAACGAATACATGCATTATTATGACGCTTAGATAAATGGATAAATTCTAGAGAGGAAAAAGTATTGGTGGTGGTACTCAACTGAGAATATGTTCTCTGGTGGTCAATGTTCAACATAACACAAAAACACAGACAGGCATTTAAGCAACAAAATACCCAGCATACGACTTAGTCTGACTTATATAAACTTTCAATTCCTTTTCATTATATGACTAAAAGGATGATACTGTGAGAAGGATGATTAATAAACGCGAGCTTGCTAACTGTTTACACTTAGCTTTTAAAACGGGTCAGATTTTTAACAAAAAAGGATTTGACTAACGATTTCAATCTTTCCCGAAGCAAGAAGCGCAGATATTCGTCAGTTCCATATGCAGTGATACCCATATACTTGCACATATTCACTAATCGACGCCTGTCAAACAGTATGGAAGAAAACAATGATCACTTCACAGCTAATACAAGAAAATGAAATCAAATTGAATTGAATGAACATATAAGCAAAAGATTTGCTGCGGGTCCTACCTGCCAATGTTATCTAATGTAATCCTGTTACTGAACAAAGCAGCTAAGCACAAAATCTTGTCTTCAGAGTCATGTCCACCAGATCTAAACTACAGGAGAATGGCAGGTGATTAGTACATTTCAAAATAAAAATTAAAAAAATATACATATGAGGTTTACTTGTAGGACTGTAATTCGATTCGATTTTTTGACTATCAAGTTCGAGTTGAGATTTTTTTTACCTAATACTCTATAAACAGGTTTGAGCTCGAACTGAGCCCAAGTATTGAGTCGAGTTCAAGTTTGAGGTGCTCAATTTAAATTACAACCCTACATACATGAAATGAGGCTTAAATTTCAGACTTACACTGCTTGTGTGTTCAAAAAAATCCTCAGCCGTCACCTTAAGGCCTCCCTTAAAATAGACTTCAACCACCTGGTCCATTTCCTTTACCGTGTCTTGAAGAAATTTTGCAAATTCTATCCGTGCCTTGAGCTTCCTTTTGCGCTCCTACGCGCATATAATTATAGTGAATCAAGCATAATGCTTAGTAAAAAGGTAGGGAGTGAAGTATAGTCACTACAGCATGCCTAAATTTTTTGTACGTGGTTTGCAGAATGACAATTCAATAAAATTGAAAAGATCTAGCATGCACACAACAGAAACTATCTAATTGAAAAAGAAAAAAGGAAGGGGGGGGGGGAAACCTGTTCACTAGGCTTGTCTTGAAAGGTCGAGCGTAACATGTTTGGGAATAGCTTAAGAAACACTGGCAACAAAAAATTGATCAAGGGAACGCCGAACATAAGAGCACCAGGGACATCCCGAAAGAAATAAGACGTGGTTCGTGTGAGCAGCTGTCTCTCCCTCCTGGACAGAATCTCCCCTCGAAAAACCTTTACCAGCAACCTCAGAGTGATACTCACATTAGCACACAATAACTGGATGCCTAACTGGAAGTGGTAGAGTTTTGCTAAAGCATCAGTTTTCCAGCTAAAGCATCTATAGGCCCAGGATTTCCTAAAAGATAAGGAAGGCAAAAAATTGGATTGATCAGGTTATCAGTGAATCCAAAATTAAAAGAAAGAAAAAGAAAATATGGTAGCCAACAATGCAAGTGGCTAACATTTCGTGATCTTCATCAATAAGGGATTGAGAAGTCATAAAACGTGAAGTTGTTGTCCGTGGAGCGGAGATGAAACAAGATTGTGATTTCCAATTAACGTGGCATCCGGGGGTAGACAGTCCAAATGCAGAATTAAGCAGGATATTTGAGTTGCGAGTTGAAGTGGTGAATGTGGTAGAAAGTAGAGAATGAGCAGACTTGGCATGACCGAAATAAAAGCGGGCAGAGACGGAAATGTTATTTAAGTAATATGAGATAACCTTCCTCCTCCTCAAAACTACTCCAGAAGCCATTAGGGCACCCTTACCTAAAACAGCAAAAATCTTAAAAATCTTACAACAACAGAATGTGTAAGGTTAAGTTTAGGAAGGACTAATTTAACAAGCAAAGTAAAAAAAAAAACCTAATTATCACAACGGCTAGAATCTTGAAAACAACAACAGAAGGGTGTTGTGGGGGTAAGTTTAAATTAAACTCTAGGGTAGTAGAATTATAGATAACAATGAAAACTGCAAATCATCACACATAACATAACATAAAATAACATAACATAACATAACACAACATAACATAATAAATGCAAATCAATCAAAGCTACGCCTTCTTCTTCATTTTTACTTACAGTTATTATTAAGCTTCAGACACCGCACTCCACTGTCGCCCGACCCGCCTCCTCTTGGATCGATTATTCTATATCGGGGGAGAGCCCCAATATCGAACACTACCCGAAACCCGACACACACCTACACACCTGACACGATTTGTAACCCGATTAAACCCGAAAGTGACACGAACATGACCTGCTCAACCTGAAATGACCCGTTTTTAACAAATTTATTTGTTTGCACTTTAATATTTGACTAACTTAAAATTGAAATTGGTAAAATAATACAGGAAGTTGACTTCAATATCAATTGTAATTAGAACTCATCGACCTAATGATTAGAATTAAATTAATTAAGGCTAACTAAGTAATTTCAGTAAGTGTCGACCGACCGACTACCAAACTTATAATGTTTCGTCTATTATAATATAAATAATAATATAGAATTCGTTATAAAATAGAATTCGTTATAGTATAAACTTTTATTCGCACTCCACTGTTGCCTGACCCGGCTCCTCTAGGTCTTCTTTTATGTGAGGGGGGTTCGTATGATATGGGTCCGCCCAAATTAAGGCCCGAGTTCAGATCAAAGGTATCGGTTATTCTACATCTGCGAAGAGGCCGCAATATTGAACCCGGCTCAAACCCAACACTAACTCGATTTAGTGACATGAAACCCGAAGGTGACACGAATATAACCTGCTCAATCCGAAATTGACCCGATATAACCCGTTTTTAAGAATTTCATTTGTTTGCATTTTAAGATTTGATTTTATTTAATTTTTTAGTAATTTTAACTTAACCCGAAATTAACCCGTTTACAAACACGAACATGACCCGAATCCCGAATTTACCACCCCTGCAATCCGAGCCTTTTAGTAATAATGTGTATTTTTTTATTATTATATATAATTTTGATATATAAGTAATTAATTATTAAAAAATAATTAATATATAATTATAATCTTATTCGATTTCTGTGTATGTGATTTCTAATAAAGATTAAATAATATAAATTAATATGGCTGATGAGATTTGAAACATGTATCTTTGTTTGTAATTTCAAAAATAAGGATTTAATATGTTGTTATTGGGATTCGAACCTTGCAATTTAAGAAATGATAACGTAAATGTATGATTTTATATGTCGTTGTTGGTATTCAAACCTAGAACCTTTGATTTTTTATATATTTTTTATTTATATCTGACAGTTTTCATCACTTTATGAAAAAGTTCTAACGGTTATGCTGAGGGATATAATAATTTAATTTTTCATATTTATTATTTTTTATATAAGTAATTATATATTTAAAAATAATTAATACATAATTATAATCTTATTCTAAGTGTGCGTATGATTTTTAATTAAAATTAAATAATATAAATTAATGTTGTTGATCAAATTTGAACCATGTACCTTTGTTTGTAATTTCAAAAATAATAATATAAATATTTGATTTAATATGTCGTTGCGGGGATTCGAACCTAAAACTTTGGTTGTCTATGTTTCTTGTATTTAGTTCTAACGGTTTTGATCACTTGATGAGAAAGATCTAACGATTGTGACGAGGGATAACCAAAATGATGGTTTAACCAAACTAAAAATTATATCTCATTCTCGTTATTACAATTTAGTCTGAACTATAGGTCAACATGAGTTTACATTAATAATGAAAATAATATGTTTGTAACGAGGATTGAATCCTTGAGGGCCCATTGATCACCACTGAACGAGAAAAAAAGAACCGGACGAGACTAGTTTCAACATTTAAGACTGTTTGTTTGATATATTTAGTATCTGGACCATCCAAATTCTCTATGGAATATGGACGATTGAGATAAAAAAAAAATTGGTTGAACCGTTCATGAAAGCAAGGTGTCCTTATTTACTCATATATATTCTTTTATATTTTTTTATTAAATATCAATACAAACAGATCTCATTTTATTTTTTTATAGTTAGTTATCTTGTGAGTAATAGTTTCTTACATACGTTATTTTATTAAATTTTAAACTACATATAATAATTTCAACAAATATGTATATTTATTTTTATTGCTACCTTTCAAATTCCCAACCTTTTCCGACACGCTATAATAACTTCTAAATTTCACTTTTATTAAAGTTTATCTGGTGGAATAGATTTTATTCATTTATATTAACAACTAGGGAATTTTTGCTCGCGCTACGCGCGCTCCAAATTTTTTTACTTTTGAAAAATATATCATTTAACAACATAATATTACGAGGGTGTTCTATTTTTAATTAAATAAACATACCAAGTACTAAAATCCGTTGGATTGACCCTATTTTTTTAAAACCGGAACATACTACTTCAATTCTTGTTGCCATTGAAATTACTGGCAAAATTTGTCAAAGATCTCCGCCAAAAACAATTGTCAAACCGTCAAATGACTTTTTAATATTCCTTTATCAAGAGCAAACATAATATCTTTCAAAGAACGATCAACACATTCAAAAGCATGACAATAATAAGGTAAAAAATAGCATTCAATAATTAAAGGTTTCTCGGCGTCGCCTTATGGCGACAGCTTGGCGCGTTCATGTTACCAAAAATAAATAAAATATTTTAGAAATTTGTATTATTTAAAATTAATTACATATGACGAAAACTAAATAACATTGCAATTTAAATACATATACCACTATCTTGAAACTTTTAGATAAAAATTTAGTAAAATAATAATATTATCAGTAATATAAAATAATGTATTTAAAAAAAAATATAAAACTTCATTTTATTGATCCTTTTAAAATTTTGAATGTGAGAAATTTCAAATCTTATTAGAATTGCACAACACCTAGAAAATGTATAATTTTAATTTTAAATATTGATTAATATCTTTTTAAATAAGAGAAATATTAATTTTTTGTTGTAAGACAAATATATTCTGTCATTTTATTAGTACCATCAGTACCAATTATTTTATATTTCTATGTTTTGTTAAAGTGATATTTTTCGAGTCCTAACAACAAATTTTGACATTCATTTACAATATTAAGGATATTAAAATTTTTGGTTTGGTATTAGGTGTTAAATTTTATCACCTTTATTATTTTTATTAGGTGTTCATTTGGTATATGATATAGATAGAAAATACATCCTAAAGACACATTAAATATCACATTAATTACACTTGAGTTTCTTGTCTGAAGTCCAGTACAGACCTGTCTGGTCCGACCTCGTAGCAGACTCAAGACGGCCTGTGTAGGCAAGACCCACCGGTAGAGGTCGTCAAGGTCCACGAACATAAGTTGTTCGTGGGTTGGGCTTGATACGGTTGGAAGAGCAGAGACATGTGTCCTAAACGGACTCAAAGTTCTACACGGAAGGTTCTGGAGTTCCTTCTCTTATAGGACTCATAATCACCATCTAAATTGGAGACTTGTACACCAAGTCTCCCAACACAAGTCTAACCCTAAACTCACCTCTATATAAAGGGCTCTACCCCTCAACCCAGAACTACATGTTGGTGAGACTGCGTAGCTGTATGAACAATTACGTGATAACTCAACACAATAACAACACTAGAACATGACAGGTTAATAATAATACGTCTACACAAGGAATCCAGAAGAAGAATGATCAGACACATACAAGAATCAAAACACAGTATTAATAATACTACGTCTACACAAGGAATCCAGAAGAAGAATGATCAGACACATACAAGAATCAGAACACAGTATTACAAGTGCAAGTCTATTTGAAGTCATAGAAAAAAGATCATTCAGTGATCAGGCCTCTGTGAAGAATAAACAATCAGAGGACTTGTTGTTTTAATACAGTTGAAGATTCAAGTATAGAAATCAAGTGATTCCAGTAGAAAACAATCTATAGAACTCAAGTCAGAATTCATTAACAAGGAACAATCAGAAAGGATAATGTTATTCAATTCAGGGCTAGTCGTTTGTGAACCAGACCAGTGCACTAAACGTCAGCATTCCAGGATTGATTATTCAAGTCTACAAAAGAAGTGTTAAGTGATTTCAAGTTCAATTTCAAAAGGGATTCAAGTCAACATTCCAGGAGTTATTGGTTAAGCAAATAGCATGTATGAAGATTTGGCTAAGTAAGGATCTCTTAAAAGGAAGTGGCCGACTAGTGGAAGTCAATAGTCGACTTCTAAACACCTACTAGTCGACTTCTAGTTTTCATTAGTTGACTAGTGTGGTTTTGAACTAGAAACCAAGTCAAAAAACTTATACCTTGAACCCAAATCGACTTCTAGGAGTTTGATCAAGTCTACTAGTCGATTTTGAGGGATTGCTAGTCGACTACGAGTGACCAAGAAGAATCTAAGGCAAACAACCCTCATTTGAATGCAGTTCGACTAGTAGAAATCAAGACAAGTCTAATTCGACTTCTATACTACTACTAGTCGAAGTAATGAATTCTTAGAATCGACTAGTAGCCCTTCTTGTTTCTAGCTTGTGAATTGACTAAGTCAAATGCACTCCTTTTGATTTATAAGTCGACTACTAACATCCTGTGCAAATCTCTTCACTCTGAACAACTTGAGCTATGACAGAGGTTGTCTTAGATTCTTATTTCATCTTTCTTCGTTTCAGAGTTTCAACAGTTTCATCTTCAGCAGCAGCATCATCAAAGACTTGAACCATCTTGCACACAGGATCCATCAAAATTTGAGGAATCTTCATTTTCTGCTTCTTGACTGTCTCCCCAACTTTTCCTTTTCTCTTGCTTTTGGGATCAGTAGTAGTTTGAGATCTAGTCCTTGATCTAGGAATCTTTATAGCAGATCTTTCTTTTATCACAATCCCCTTTTCTTTTGGCCTTGGTGGCTTTTTAGCATCAGAAGCTTTTGACTTTGGTTTGCTCTTCTCAGCAGCAAATTTAGCTTCTTCTTCTCTTAATTCCTCTAAATCCACTCCTGGATTATCCTTAAGGAATAGTCTCTTGGCTAGTTCTTCATCAACAGTTTGGATTTTGGGATCCTTGTAAAAGAATGTTGCTTTCTTTCTCTTGAATTTCAGAGTCTGCAAAAACTTCTGTGAATCTTAGCTTCCAGCTTGAATCATCACATCAGAAGTAGTTGTCAGAACTTGATCATCAGAATTTATAGTATCAGCATTTGTGATCAACAAAGGAACATCCTGATTTGTTGGCTTCTTTCCTTCCTCATTCCTCCTTTGAGTAGAACTAGACAATCTCTGATGAGAACTTGTCTGTTGAGAAGGAATCCTGCTCAATTTCTTTCCTTGACTGTGACCTCTACTCATATCAGAGTTTCCCTGATCATCACCATGATCATCCTTTTTTCTGTCAAGAGTAGTGAAAGAAGGAGTTCCGCTGAAGATTGGATCTCATTTATGAGTCTGTTGAGCAGCTTGATTTTGTAATACCTCATCCAGTTGGGCCTGCTGCTTGGCTTGAGCAAGCTCAATAGCATCTACTTTTGCTTGAATTGGTCTGATAAACCTCTTCTTGTCTAGATCTTGTGTCATGGCTAGCTTATCAGTTGTTTCCTGAAGTTTATCAATCTTTGCATGAGTCATGGAGTGTTGACCTTGTAGAGTTCTTGTACTGAGAGCAGTGACCTTTAGTTGATGCTTGAAGTCAGAACTTGTCAGCAACTCATCAGCTTTTGAAACATGTTTTGACAGAACATGTGGGCTGGGAATAAAATTAGTATCATTCCATTTATGCATCCACTTAGCCCCTCTAAAGGTTTCCTCCCATGGAACTGGAGCCTCTTCCTCAAACTGGAACAAAGCCTCCTTTCATGTAGGCAATGGAGTATTTACTGGAGCTGACTCTCCAGAACTTGCAAGAATCTCCTCATCTTCTGATAACACCAAGGTGTGTGTAACTGAAGGAGATTCTGATGCAGATGCAGCTGTATCCAAATTCTGACCTTCAGCATCTATATCCAGAATTGGAGTTGATGGTATCTCAGCATGTAGAATTGGAGAAACAGGAGGTGTTGGCTGTTTTGTTGGTGGAGCTTCCAGATAGAGAACAAAAGCTATATTCAAATTATGAATATCTATTTCAGGACTTGTCTCTTGTTCTTCAACATCATCTGTAGCTTTGATTGGAGAGTGAGGTGGGGAAATCAGAGATTCTTGCACAGGTTCTGATCTGTGAATATCAGGAATTGCAGATTCCTTTATCAGAACTTCTTCAGCTGCTGGCAGGGCTTTAATCACAATAGGTTCTGATGAGATCTAGGAAACCTGATCCCCTTCATCAGCATCTTTAGCATCCTCAAATTGAATTTGTGCAATATGCACACCTGCTCTCATCTACCTCAATTTTGATTTTCTAGATGGAGGGGTGACATGATCTGTATCAGAATGTGAAGACCTCTTTCTTTTCTGAATGCCAGAGGCTTCAACTGCTTTCTCCTTTTGAAAAGTTGACTCTTCGGCTTCTTTTGTCACAGGTTCTGATGCAGGAACCTGGACCTGTTCTTCCTCTTCTAATTCATCTCTCAGAATCAGCCTTCTCTTTCTCCTTGGTGGAGATTGAGGAACATATTTAGCTCTTGAGGTTTTGGGTCTGGAGGATGTGTCAGATTTTACAACTGGCACCTTTTGAGAAGTACCAGAGGTTGGTTTGGTTTGGGATTTGGGTCTGGACTGTGAAGTGTTGACAACAGGTGCCGATGTTGGTGGTTGTGAGGTAGACTGTGGTTGTTGAGTAGTGGATGGTGGTGATGGTGCTACATCAGGGAATATGGCTGTGTAAGTGCCTGGGATAGTGTTGACTAAGAACTGTATGACATATTGGGGTATTTGGAGAGATCTTAGTACTTCCTTCTTGTTATCAGCAGATAACAAGTCAGTAAATGCCCTTTTATGTAACTTAAAAGGTTCCATTAGGTCACTGAACACTAGTGGCTTATCAGGACAACAATTACTATAAATTAATTGACAAAACCTAGCAAAATATACTACATTTGCATCTTCCTTCATTCTATCACCAATATAGCCTAACACAGCAAATGCATAATCAAAATGAGTCTGGTTAAGAAGTGCATACCCTATTTGTTGACTCATGATTGGAATGGCATCGAAATTGGAGCATTGGTTAATAAAAGTCTTTGTGATGCAATCAAAGAAGAAGCTCAATTCCCTCATAATGTAAGGCCTCTTCAACTATCCTATCTTGGGCAAGCTTTTCTCATATCCCAAGCTTGCCATCATGTTCTGAAGAACAGACTCTCCAGGAGCTGAGTTGTAAGTGCTGTTTTCAGGCAGATGAAAAGCCTACCTCACTGTAGTAACAGTTACCATATACTCATCTTCTTCTGATGAGAAGATGATGCTTGGAGATCCAGTTTCACCTCCATCATTATAGATTCCAGTCTTCCAGAACTCCAACACTTGTTTACCAGAGATTGCTTGAGGTTGGGTCAGAGCATACCCAATCTCACTGTGAG
This sequence comes from Apium graveolens, assembly GCF_009905375.1. Taxonomy (NCBI): domain Eukaryota; kingdom Viridiplantae; phylum Streptophyta; class Magnoliopsida; order Apiales; family Apiaceae; genus Apium; species Apium graveolens. The sequence continues at coordinate 4,025,766 of NC_133647.1, read as the reverse complement.
CCAAGAAATCCTGAACAAAGTGAAGTTCTGAAGGAGCTTCATCCTTGTTCAAGATAGCAGAGTAGTTGTTTGGGAAAAACTTAGCTCCATTAAAAATAGCATCCTCTGGTGCCATTTTTGTTGAAAAATCAAGTGAAAATTTTGTGTTTGCAAAGTGTTCGATAAAATGCCTGTAAGAGAACATCAGAAAATAAGAGAGTAAGAAAATAAGAGAGAGAGAGAGAGTAGAGTAAAAGAGTGGGTAAAATATTGTATAATATTTTATCTCTGATATTTATATAATGCACATGGTAACGTCTCTTTTGAATTAGAACCGGTAGTTTTTACACTTGGCAGCGTGTAATCAGTCAAAATATAAATAGTGGGCACGGTAAATATGCAGTAATTATTGCACACATGCACATACCAAAACCAACACACAACCCACTAACAAATGATTATGACTGTTTTTATCTCACCTAATTATTTTTCTGTGAAATATAACCGTTACAGTAAATCCTAAAAAATAAGTCAAGTAAAAAATAATGCCACGTAAGCATCATGATTTGCATCAGAACTTGACTATTATCAGAATTTAACGGTCATTAGAACATAGCTTCTGTACTCAAAAAGTGAATGACTATTTCTGTGTTTCTTCACACAAATACTGACTGGTTTCTTCAGAGTTTAATCATCAGAACATAATCAGAACTTGTCCTCAGAATTTATGCAAATAATACTTAACTATTTATCAGAAACAACTTAATCACCACAGTAATTTTCATCATTCATATGGAGTGATAGTGTGTGTGTGTATGCAAATGATCAGATAAAGATTAAAGTCTGATAAACTTCAGTTTATCTTAGAAATAAGGCATAACTAATAAAAATGCTTAAAATCTGTCTTGAATTGTAAAGTCTACTGTAGAATAAAGTTATGCAAGAATCCACCTCAACTGTTTGTGCTTATTCTATGCATCTTTTGAAATTCTTTTGACAAGGGCTTCTCAGTGTAAATGAGTTACAACTGCCATTAGAATTAATGCTATTATCATAATATTTCTCTAGTAATCAGAGAATGTGAAAAGTCAGCAAGAAAAATTAATTTGATTTTCTAATGCATATTACTTAATACCTGCAATACACTTGGATCTTCCCTTTCACATACTTACTTTAGATCTCAAAGGAGTACCCGATTACAATTTTTCTTTTATTTTATTTTCTTCAGATAAGTGAGGCTTATCAAGCATGTAGTTCATCCTTAAGATTTACTAACATCAGAATTTGATAGATAAGAAGAAATAATCTAGTTTGTGACTTAGTAATAAGATACAGGAAGTAAATTTGACTAATATCAAAATCAGAATTTGCTTATGTTAGTGATTTCCACATAAATAACTAATTCAAACATGGGATACATAGTCTGTTAAAGACTACTAAGTCAGCATCTAAAAAAATAATCCTCATTGGATTGAATAGTCACAGAATATTCAAAACACTTTTAGAGTTTATAGAATCACATCGGATAATAAGCAGTGTTTAATATGTTACAATTTAAGCACATATTACATTGAGATAGGAAAATCTGTAAACACTGATCATAAAGTCTGATGTATGAGAACAAAAACTAAACAGATTTTGAGAAAGAACCTGAAACCATTCCAAGTTCATTTACCAGTCTTGTAAAAGTAGCTTCACATAGTGGTTTTGTGAAGATATCTGCTAGTTGTTGATCTGTTAGAACAAAATGCAATTCCACTGTACCTTCCATCACATGTTTCCTTATGAAATGGTACCTAATGCTGATGTGCTTTGTCATTGAGTGTTGAACTGGATTTCCTGTCATAGCAATAGCACTTTGATTATCACAGTAAATGGGTATTTTAGAAAATTCTAACCCATAGTCCAGTAACTGATTCTTCATCCACATAATCTGTGCACAACAGCTTCCTACAGCAATATATTCTGCTTCTGCAGTTGATGTGGAAATTGATTTATGTTTCTTGCTAAACCAAGAAACCAATTTGCCTCCAAGAAATTGGCAGCTTTCACTAGTGCTTTTCCTGTCTATTTTGCATCCTGCAAAATCTGCCTCTGAGTAACCTATTAGCTTAAAATCTGATTCCCTAGGATACCACAATCCTAGATCAGCTGTACCCTTGAGGTACTTGAAAATTCTTTTCACAGCTATTAGATAAGGTTCTCTTGGATCAGCCTGAAATCTTGCACAAAGACAGGTAGCATACATGGTATCTGGTCTACTTGCAGTTAAATAGAGTAAAGAGCCAATCATACCTCTGTAGTTAGTAATATCTACTGATGCTCCAGTATCTTTATCTAACTTGGTGGTAGTGGTCATGGGAGTTGATGTAGTAGAACTTTCTTGCATTCCAAATTTCTTGAGTAGATTTCTGGTGTACTTGAATTGACTGATAAAAGTACCTTCTTCAGTTTGTTTGATTTGAAGTCCCAGAAAATAACTCAACTCTCCCATCATACTCATTTGATATGTTGACTGCATTAACTTGGAAAATCTTTCACAAAGTTTTGTATTTGTAGAGCCAAAGATGATATCATCAACATATATCTGTACCAAAAGTAAGTCATTTCCATGGTTGATGTAGAATAAAGTCTTGTCAATTGTGCCTCTGTGAAATCCACTTTCCAAAAGGAATTGAGCCAGAGTCTCATACCATGCCCTAGGAGCTTACTTAAGGCCATAAAGTGCCTTGTCAAGCCTGTAGACATGATTTGGAAATTTTAGATCTACAAAGCCTGGAGGTTGTTCAACATATACACCTTCTTCCAATTCTCCATTGAGAAAATCACTTTTCACATCCATTTGAAAGACTTTAAACTTCTTGTGAGGAGCATAAGACAAAAAGATTCTTATGGCTTTCAATCTAGCAACTGGAGCAAATGTTTCATCATAGTCAATACCCTCCTGTTGATAGTAACCTTTAGCAACCAGCCTTGCTTTGTTTCTTGTAATTATGCCATCACTGTCAGTTTTATTTCTGAACACCCATTTGTATCAACAATTGATCTGTTCTTTGGTCTTGGCACTAGGGTCCAGACTTTATTTCTTTCAAATTCATTTAACTCTTCCTGCATTGCTTGCACCCAATCAGCATCTTGAAGAGCTTCTTCCACTTTCTTTGGTTCAGTATGAGATAGAAATAAATGATAGAGACATTCATTTGTTGTTGTTGTTCTAGTTCTGACACTTGCTTCAGGATCTCCAATTATTAAGTCAGGTGTATGTGATTTAGTCCACTTCCTTGCAGATGGAAGTTGATCTCTAGAACTATATCCTCCCCCATGATCCATGTTGTCTCCATCAGCATATTCTGATGCTCCACCTAAAATTATGCTCTCTGAGATTTCAGAATTTGAGTTAGATCCTTCAGGAATTGAAGAATCAGAGTTTCCAAAATTGTCAGAATTTGGCTCATCAGAACTTGATGAATCAGAATTTGAAGAGCCAGTGACAGGTTCTGATGCTTCTTGAAAATCTTGAGATGTGGTATGATCATCAGCTTGCTCCCCCTAAACAGGTGCATTTTCCTTTGGAGCAGTTACCACAGTTTCAATGACATCAGAATTTAACCCATCAGAACTTACAGGATCAGGATTTAGGTCATCAGAATTTACATCTTCATTTTCAAATCTCAGCTGATCATAATCATTGAAATCTTTAAGTCCAATAATCTTTTTATCATCAAAAGATACATTGATAGATTCCATGACAACCTTTGTTCTTAAATTGTAGACTTTGAAGGCTTTTGTGGAAAATGGATATCCAACAAAAAATCCTTCATCAGCTTTTAGATCAAATTATGACATCTGTTCAGGATGAGTCTTAAGAACAAAACACTTGCATCCAAATACATGAAAGTATTTCAGATTTGGCTTCTTTTTCTTCACCATCTCATATGGTGTTTTTCCATGCTTGTTTATGAGTGTAGCATTCTCTGTAAAACAAGCAGTCTGCACAGCTTCAGCCCAAAAATAGGTTGGTAGTTTTGCTTCATCAAGCATAGTTCGTGCAGCTTCAATAAGAGTCTTGTTCTTTCTTTCTACAACTCCATTCTGCTGTGGAGTTCCAGGTGCAGAAAATTCCTGCTTTATTCCTTGCTCTTTGCAGAACTCTTCCACGATTGAATTCTTGAACTCGGTGCCATTATCACTTCTTATTATTTTAACAGAATCTTTGACTAACTTATCCAGTTGTCTGACATGATCAGTTAGAGTAGATGCAGTTTCATTCTTCTTGTATAAGAAATATACCCAAGTGTATCTTGTGAACTCATCCACTATAACCATATCATATTTCTTCTTTGTAATAAACATGACATTGACTGGACCAAATTGATCAACATGTAGTAAGTGATAAGGCTCAAGAATTGAGGATTCAGTTTTGCTCTTGAATGAAGATTTTCTTTGTTTTGTCTTTTGTCATGAGTCATAAAGACCATCAGGAGCAAATATTGATTTTGGCAGTCCTCTCACAAGATCTTTCTTTACTAGCTCATTTATGTTGTTGAAATTTAAATAAGAGATTCTCTTGTGCCAATTCCAACTTTCTTCAATTGATGCTCTGCTTAACAGACAGATTACAGAACCATCATAATTTGTTGAAAATCTGGCTTCATATATGTTACCATATCTGTAACCTTTCAGAACCACTTTGCATGTAGAATTACTTACAACTTCACATTGTTCTTCAAAGAAATCCACATGATAACCTCTGTCACAGATTTGACTCACACTTAGCAGATTGTGTTTAAGTCCTGAGAAAAGAGCTACTGTTTCAATTATGACATTCCCGAGATTGATATTGCCATATCCCAGAGTCTTTCCCATGTTGCCATCTCCATAAGAAACTCCTGGGCCAACTTTCTCCATAAAGTCTGATAGCAGGGCTTTATTTCCATTCATATGTCCTGAACATCCATTGTCCAGAACCAGGATGTTTTTCCTGTTGTCCTGCAATCACAAAGACCACTATTGATTAGTTTTAAGGACCTAGACTTGCTTGGATCCTTTGGCCTTGTTACGTTTGTTAGCATTTGCAGCGGATTTAGTTTCAGAGTTTATGCTAACATGCTTTTTATCAGACTTTGCATCAGAATTTACACTAGAAGGAATTACACTAACTTTCTTTAAAAAAGGTTTTATTTCATAATAATCATAGTATAAACTATGATATTCCTTATAAGTATAAATAGAATGCCATAAACTTCCACCTTTCCACCTTTGTGATACCCTTCACCATAAGAGCACACAGTTACATCATCTCTACATCAACATCCACTTCAGATAAATTTCCAGGTCCTGAATCATCATCATCAGAATCTGATGACTCTGAATCAGACTGCATGATGAGAGCCTTTCCTTTTGCCTTCCTAGAGACAATTGGCTTTTCTTCAATCTTTAAAGCAACTGTCTTAGACTTCCCTCCATGCCTCTTCTTTCTTTGCTCTATCTCAAGTTCATGAGTCTTGAGCATCCCATAGATTTCATCAAGAGACATATCAGCAAGTTCATAGTTGTCTCTTATTGTAGTAGCTTTCAAATCCCACTTTTCAGGAAGAGCTAGTAGGAATTTCATATTTGAATCTTATGGATCATATTCCTTATCCACTAGTGACAGATCATTCAACAGCTTTATGAATCGGTCATATGTATCAGTTAGTTACTCATCAGATTTTGAGTCAAAGTGTTCATACTCCTGTGTGAGTATTGCCTTCCTATTCTTTTTGATGGCATTGGTTCATTGACATCTCATTTCTAATGTATCCCAGATTTCTTTTGCAGTCTTGCATCCAATCACCTTATTTGACATGATATTGTCAAGTGCACTATGAATCAAGTGTCTTACTTTTGCATCCTTGCTTAGTGAAGAGATGTCTTCAGTGGTGAGATCTCTCTTTTCTTTGGGAATCATCTTCTGTGGCTCATTCTCAACTGTAACAGAAAGCTTTGTGGGCTTGTGTGGACCATCATAAATTTTGTCTAAATATTCTGGATCTATAGCTTCCAAAAACATGGCCATCTTCACACTCCAAACAGGGTACTCAGACACCCTGAGCATAGGAACCCTGATGGTTTCATATCTACTGGTGTTTTGAATGGGTTGAACCTTTACAGGTTCTTGAGGGTCTTGTGTTTTTTATTGATCAGACATGATTGATTGTTTGTTTGGATCTTAACTGTTTGTAAGCTTAACAGATTGGCTCTGATACCACTTGTTAGGTCTCAATGATACTATAGAAGGGGGTTGAATATACTATCTACAATCAATTCGATTATAAACACAAGTATGTAACAGAAAACAAGTTTATTCAATATATCAAACTCTGTTACAATAGGTTTAATCTACTCTCTCAATGATGTATGATATCACTAAGAGCTGCTAGGGTTACAACGAATAATATTCTCGTGAATGATAACACATATAGTGTAAACCCTAATCTGTGTTTATATACTACACAGTTACAAGATATCTCCTAATTGATATGATATGTTATGTTTCCTAAAATACATCAATCAGAGATTATCTACTGTAGTCCTTTAGTTGTACAACTCTCCAAGCATATCTTCTTTTGTTTAATCCTGATCCTCTTCTGTAAATCAGCCGTTTTTCATCCCTGAAGTATATCCGCACTTAAGTTCTGATGTAAGTCCTGATGGCTTAAGTTCTGATAACTTCTTGTCTTTAGTAAGTTCTGATTTCTAGTTAAGTTCTGATAGTAAGTTCTGAGACTAAAAAAATCAGATTAGACATGACATCACAAATATATGTAACAATTTGAATCAGATTTTTGGTTTATGTAATGGTACACGAATGATAGTCACGACATGCAATTTTTTTATAGAATGTGAGATTCTTTGTGGTTCCAATGTTGGATCAAAACACCTTATACCGAGGATTGACATGGTTGCTACTGATACCAAATGGTTCCCGCTCATGCAGGATATGTCGCATTAATTTAAAATACTATAAATGAACTATGTGGGAGAGATCAATTTTAATGATGTTTTGGTTTGAATATTACCATTATCTGGATTTAATTCATTCTTTTAAGGTTTATATATTTTTTTAAAAATTAACACACATTCCGATCATAATTCCCAAACACATATACCACCATGCGTGTTTGAAATTTGGATAAATGAAGTTTATGTTGAGAAGATAAATAATGTTTAGAATTTGAATAAATGAAGTTTAGGTGGAGCAAATAAACAAATTGTTGTTTGTATATAAAATAAAATAAAAATGTAAAATAATAATTTAAATTCAATTAAACCAGTTCTTTTATAGAAATTTTATAAATTAATATATATCTTAAATAAATAAATTTTAAATTATAAAACTACTAATAACATTGTCTTTATTGGAATTAAGTGAATTATACTATTGTGGAATAAAAACTAGAGTGCATTGGTATTTAAAGCTAGGGATTGTGAGCTTCGAACTTTAATAACTGCTTTTGCGTTCGGGACTATCGGTCCTTGCAAGATGCCTACGTATCTCTGTGTAGTAGAGAATCAAGCCAAAAATGTAGTTTTAGGTTGAGGGGTAGAACCCTTTATATAGAGGTGAGTCTAGGGTTAGACTTGTGTTGGGAGACTTGATGGACAAGTCTCCACCTTAGATGGTGATTACGAGTCCTATAAGAGAAGGAACTCCAGAACCTTCAGTGTAGGACTTTGAGTCCATTTAGGATACACGTCTCTGATCTTCTAGCCATATTGGGCCTAGCCCACGAACAACTTGTATTCGTGGACCTTGACGACCTCTACTGGTGGGCCTTGCCTACACAGACCGTCTTGAGTCTGCTACGAGCTCAGACCAGACATGTATGTACTGGACTTCATATAAGAAGCCGTGTAATTAATGCGACATTTAATGTGTCTTTAGGATGTATTTTCTATCCATATCATTTTCTCCCCAACTTCCGGGAATACTACTCGAGTTTTCGCGGAAGTTATAACGGTCTTTTTCGCGACTCGGGGTACTCTTGGCCCTTCTCGGGTACGTCCCTTCATGGGTATCAGCCCTTCGTGGGTATTGGCCCTTCATCGGTATCACCGTATTATTGTAAAGTATGGAGCGACCTACACATTTACAACGACTTATTAGTATGAGTATACACACTTAATGCCTTTGCACAAGCTATTTGGATAGTGTTCAACACTAAACGGTCCTAATCGGGACTAAAAAACAAGCATTTATCACCCTTTAACCTTCGTCTAGGTTAATTATAGGGTGAAAGCTGCTAACCATTCCTCATCGGGGCTAATCGGCCCTAATCAGCGCTAATTTCCATGTACAAGTTGCTAACTACGCTTAAAAGAACCTAATTTTAAGCTTGGAAAACACTAAATGGCCTTAATCAAGGCTAAACTACCCTAAATGGGGTAATCATGACTAATTAAAATGCATACGACATTAATTATCCTTAATTCACACTAATTATAAGAGTGAATAGGTTAAACGGCCCTAATCTGGGCTAATTTCATCATATGAATCACTAATTCCCCCTATTTTGGGTTAATTACGCTTAATATACACTAATCGGCCCTAATCTGGGCTAAATTTCACTAATAGGCCCTAAACGGGGCTTAATCTCAAAATCCTGAAAATTTAAAAAAAAAAATCGATTTTTTCTGATTTTTTTCATTTTTTCAAAAAAAATTGAAAATTTTCGCATGGGGGGTCACCAGGGCCGAGCAGAACCTTCTGTTGTACGAGGCTCTTCTCGGCCACATGCCCTTGCATGTGGGCTGCTCGGCCTAGGGAGGTCGGCCACCTCCTGGTCGGCCTGGAGCAGGTCCTCCTGCTCCGTGTTGGCCATGAGTGCTTGCTCCAATTTTTTTTGTAGAACCTCTTACTCAGAGTCAAGTCCTTTGCGCTCTTTGAAAAGCTGCTCTCACACTAAGTTACCCATGGAATTAATCCCATGGTTGTCCTAGAGTTCCTCAGGGGTCTGCTACGCATGTTTCAGTGAACGTTCCGTACTCATTCTAGCGAACGTTCTGTACTCGTTCTTACTCAGCATTCCGTGTTCTATTGAACTTGTTCTTATATGAAGTTCTATACTTAACTAAGCTTGTCCAAACTTGCTCTATAGGATGTTCTGTACTCCAACAGACTCCTTCTCGTAGACGTTCTAGTCTTCACGAAACTTGGAGTTATCCTTTTCAAGAAATCTTCCAGAGACTTCTCAAGAGGGCCTTCAGAGCAACTTTTGAAGGCATCAGGGCTCTCCTATAGGAGCTTCTGGTCGGCCAAAAGGCTTCAATTTTTTGGCTGGTCGGCCAGGGCCACTACAGAGAGGGAAATTGTGGCTGTCTTGGCTCTTCTACGGAGGCTCCTGGTTGGCCAAAAGGCCTCAATTTATTGGCTGGATGGTCGGGAGCACTCCGAAGGGAAATTATGACCGTCTTGGCTCTGCTACGGAGGCTCCTCGTTGGCCAAAATACCTCAATTTGTTATCTGGTCAGTCGGGAGCACTCCAGAGGGAAATTGTGGTCGTCTTAGCTTAGATACATAGGGTCTTGGTTGGCCAAAAGGCCTCAATTTGTTGGCTGGTCAGCCAGGAGCACTCTAAAAGGGAAATTGTGGTTGTCTTGGCTCTGCTACAGAGGCTCCTGGTTAGCCAAAAGGCCTCAATTTATTGGCTGGTCGGCCAGGAGCACTCCGGAGGGAAATTGTGGTCGTCTTGGCTCTGTTATAGAAGCTCCTGGTTGGCCAAAAGGTCTCAGCCGGTCGACCGGGAGCACTCCAGAGGCATATTGTAACTGTCTTGGCTGTGCTATGGAGGCTCCTGGTTGGCCAAAAGGCCTCAATTTGTTGGTTGGTCGGCTAGGAGCACTCCAGAGGGAAATTGTGGCCGTCTTGGCTCTGCTACCGAGGCTCCAGGAGCCTCCTGCAGGGTAGTCTGATCCGTCAGGAGGAGAACGTTTTATTCTCGTACTCGTGAGTTCAGCTGAAAAGCAAATCTTGTCTTAATCTTTACAAGCTTGGCTAATCATAGTGATTAGTATAATAAATCCTTAGTTAAGACAACGACTTGTGTTTAGCTTCATCCAGGTTTTTCTGATCGTTTTCTAGTGAACGTTCTGTTCTTCATGAAACTTATTTTCGCAGACGTTCTAGTCTTCACGAAATTTGTTCTCATAGACTCTTTATCCGTCGCGAAACTTGTTCCCGTGGACATTCTAGTCTTCACGAAACTTGTTCTCGTTGGGAGCCTAATATTTCAAGAATTCTCAAGGAATTTCAGAGGAGTTCCACCGGAAAACCTTCAGGAGGGTCTGAATCAACCCTACAGGGGTTCCTGGTCGGCTATAAGGCCTTCATGTGGCCTGGTCGACCAATCCTGCTCTTTTTGGTAGACGTTCTGCCCTTTTACAGTGAGCGTCATGTACTTATTCTTGTAAACGTTCTACTCTTCACGAAACTTATTTCCCTCCATGAGGGTTCTAGTCGGCCTAATCCTTCCTTTTGGAGGACTAGGCGTTACTGACTCTTGGTAGGCCAGAATCTCTGCTCTGTGAGCATCTTATTCTTTATAAAACTTGTTCTCGTGAACGTTCTATTCTTTACGAAACTTGTTTTCGTGGAAGTTCTTGTCTTTACTAGGAGCATCCCTTGGCTCTAGTTCATGGTTTTCTTGGAACCTTCACTTGGGGGCCACCACTATTAGTTTCGAACGTCTGTAGATGTTCTTTCGAGGATGTCCTAGTCGGCCTAACCCCTCTATATGGAGGAGTCGGCTTCAAGGACTCTTGGTCGGCCATAGAGACCAAGCTCGTGAGGCCCTGGTCGTCCGTAATCTCAATGTCTAGAGCGTTTTGGCCCTTCGGGACCTTATTTCCTAGAAGTTCTTGAACTTCACTCTTCTAAATATCAAGTCGTGGATTAGACTTTCTTCTCTCTTTTTTGTTCGAGGAGTGCCTTGCCGGGTGGGGGCCTCATCCGAGGACCCTTTACACGGTCAAAGATCTTCATGAATGGATACTTGGCCTCCTCTGGTCAGTCAGAGGGAAACATTTTTTCTTTCTTGGACAACATGTCTCAATCACATTCATGACAGGCCTCAAACACAAACTATCAAGTTCGTGTTCTTGATGGGTCCTCACAATTCGAAGGAAGCTTGTTGAAGTTTGCCTTAGAGGCTTCTCCGTCGAGGGTACCTATCTTCCTCCTAATTTACCATTGTTTAAATTTGTTCCAATTAGGCGAACAACTTCCTGATGCGGAGATGTGCGGGGCTCATGCCTTGTATTAGGTACATCTTTTTTTTAGAACTTTCAATACTTCAAATTTAAGGAGGAGCCTAGCTAGCTTAAGGCCTCTCTTGGAGGCCAGTCGGATGGATCCCTTTCCGAGGGATATCCAGTCAGTCAAGGGCCTTCTCTAGAGGCTGATCAGCTTTCTTTGGTAGGCTAGAGTCTGTAGTGTAGACTTTACTCGTCCAAATACATTTCGTGAAGTTAGTTTTCTGATATATTTTTCTTATTAGGGCAACGCCTACTTCGCAGCTTCTTTCACTAAGAGTGTAAAATGGAGGAGTGAGCACATGGCCTTGGGGGTATTGATGAAGAAACTTGGGAAAAAGTTTCAAGATTGGGATTCCATAGCTCTCTTGGTGTTTATCAACAGTCAGAAGACTTTTTCAAGATGATGGACACCCATGATGATGAGATGCGCTCTATTAACATGTCCATTGGCTCTGTTCATAACTTTTACCCGGACGTGATAAATTTGTGAGGCTTTTCTAGCCTTTGGGCTATTTCTGAGGTTGCCACTATTGGCCAATCATCAGATTTTAGACTATAGATTGTCCTTCAGTGTTTAGGCCTTGCATGGCTTTGTTTGCCGTGTGTGGATTTTATTCAGCGGTTATATATTTGCGGTCCTTCATGGACTTGAATATCTTTGTGTGTAACCTAATTATCCATCGTGACTTGATTTATGATCATTCAGGATCCGCTGCATTTGTAATTTAATTTCATATTCGTCTTTTATTTTAGGTGTTTGGTCCTTCGGGACTTTTATTAGATGCTCGTACACTGGTCGACCTTATTCCTCCATCTACTACTAAGTACTAGGAACATGTCTTCCATGTTCTAAACATAATAAACCTTCAAGTTCGAAACGTGCCAGGTATGAGGCACTTTGTCATCGCTCAGGATTTCCAGCTTGTAGGACCCTTGTCCTAATGTTTTCTTGACCTTATACAGCCTTTCCCAATTAGGGTTTAGCTTTCCTTTCTCTTCAACTCCTGATGCCTCAATCTTTCTTAAGACCAATTCTCCTTACTAAAAGAACCTTTCTTTAACCCTTATATTGTAATAGAGGGAGGCTCTTCGTTGATTCTCTGTATTGCGGGCGTTGGCCTCATCTATGACCTCTTCAATGAGATCGAGAGCGAGTCTCATGCCTTCTTCGTTGGTCTATGATTCGTAAGCTTCGATCCCATGAGCTCCATGTATGATTTCAAGGGGCACCACGACCTTGGCTCCGTAAGCCAGGATAAATGGGGTAGCTTAGGTAGTCACTTTGCAGGTGGTACGATATGCCCATAGTATAGACAACAACACATCTTGCCAAGTGTTCCTTGAGCGTTCAACCCTTTTATTAAGTCCATCAAGGATGATTCTGTTAGAAACTTCCGCCTTCCCGTTTTCTTGTGGGTGAGCAACCGAGGTGAAGCGAAGCTCTATGCTGTTATCATCGCAGTACTCTTTGAATTCTGCATTATCAAATTATTGCTCATTATCCGTGACAAAAATGCGTGAGATCCTAAATTGGCATATCACATTCTCCCAGATTAATTGGGCAATTTTCTTGGTGGTTATCTTGGCTGGTGCTTTAGCCTCAATCCACTTCGTGAAGTAGTCTATGGCTACCAAAATGAACTTCCTCTGTCCCGATGCTCTATGAAATGGTCCAAGTATATCCATTCCCCATATTGCAAAAGGGATGGGTGTGCTGATAGATGTAAGCCTCTCTGAGGGCTGTCGTACTATTGGAGCGTGCCCTTGACATCTCTCACATTTCTTCACATAAGCCTTTACATCGACTATCATAGTTGGCCAGTAAAATCCCAACCAAGTTATCTTGTGAGCGAGGGTCCTGCCCCCAAGTGTTGTCCACAAATCCCTTTATGGGCTTCTTTATGTGCCTCATCTACTTCAAGAGGTCTCAAGCACTTCAGGTATGGAATAACAAAGGACCTTTTATAGAGAAGGTTTTCAATCAATGAATATCTCAATGCTCTAACTAACAGCTTGTGTGCCCCCTGGGCATCAAGGGGAACCACCCAGTCTCTAAGTGGGTCTTGATCGGGTCTATCCAATAGCTTTTCACACCAACCAGTGTTATCGGATTTATGATATGAATATTAGGGGTCTTCAAGACTTGGAAGTAAATACTTCTCGGGTAGTTCTCAATTTTAGACGATGCAAACTGGGACAAGGCATCCGTCGTAGTGTTCTCCTCTTTTAGAACATGTTCTGCGTACCACTCATCAAATTGAGTCAGTATTCCCTTTATAACTCTCAGGTACTTGACCATAATATCATTTTTGGCCTCAAACTCTCCATTAACTTGAGCAACTACAAGTCTTGGGTCTCCACAGACCTTCAGGTTTTTAGCCCTCACGGCTCTAGCCAAGCCTAAGATGGCTATCAACGCTTCGTATTCTGCTACGTTGTTTGTATTTGGAAAGTCCAACTTCAAAGCATACTTAATCATAAACCCATTAGGGCTTTGCAAGACTAGTCATGCACCACTAATTTTTTTTTTGGACGCTCTGTCAAAATGGAGAACCCAGTACTCTTTCAGGGTTGTTCATTTATCCTTCTCTTTCTCTCCTCCTTGTGGGTTACTATCTCTTCGCCCCCCCCCCGACTTGTTGCTCATTAATGGTGCATTCGACCATGAAGTCTGCTAAGGCATGAGGGAATTTGTTCTTGGAACAGGAACCTCCAATTGAATTGGAGAGGATTTAGATAGCTCCCCCCCAGGAGTACTACCCTCATACCTTACAGTCTGTGAAGACTAATATGCACATGAAGGTGCATTTTCAACTACCATGGGGTCTTCAGTGAAAAATGATGAATCCCCCATATTTATGATAGTGTCATCAAGGTCTACCCCAACTAGTAGCCTCTCACCATCTAAATTTGGTGTCTGGGTGGTGAGCAAGGTTTCATGAACCAAGTCACTTGAATGGGGAAACACTTGAGGATTAGATTCAAGTGTTTCAGTGTAGGAAGAAGAAATATTAGATATAAGATTTTGAACCTCAGAAGTGAGTGTTGGCAGCTCCCCCTGAATGGATGAGGGAGCTCAAGGGATGTGCTCTCCTTGTGTGTGCCATCCTTGTTTCTCCTCCCATACACTTATATTTGTTCAAGTGATGGTTGTGTAGACTCTTTACATGGTACATTTGGGAGAGTGCTCTTTTTAATAGAGACATCCTTTTGAGAGGGTTCCTCTAGAATCTGCTTTTATCCCTTGTTTATAACTACATCCTTTTGAGAGGATGCAGAGGTGGCTTGAGTGGTAAACTCTAAGTTTTTAGCCTTCTTTGGTTTTCTGACCAAGGGTGACTCTATTGGTGTTTCTTCCCCACCACTCTCAGTTATGATTTGTAGTTTTTCCTGCTTTCTTTTCCTTTTACTCATTTCACCTTTTTGGGAGGATGAAGTGGTTGGTTTCCTAGCTTCTAGAGGTATAGAGGAATAGGTCTCAGCTTGGGAAGGCCCCTGTTGGTTTTCCTGTATTTATATTTCTACGGGTTCAGGGACCATAGCTGTACTAGATTGTGCATTTGATCTCATGTCAGGCATGGGGTAAGGGTAAGTCTTGAACCTCTCCATCATGAATGGAGATTTTCAGACTCACAGTTACCTTGTTCTTTGTAGTAAGTGAACCAAATATAATTTTGGACACTTGCTTACAACTACCTATTTTAGTATTATCTATACCATTCAGCAAATGTATGTCTGATACTTTATGATTTAAATTAGACATAATAAATCTAGAAAAGAAAATTTCCTTACCTCTTGCATATTGGGGCATTGTTAGCCTGGTGGAAAGTTCTTCCAGGATCAATAGACCAACATTTAAGTGTCTATTGTGGGCTATTGAGAACACCAGCTTCTGCACCACATTTGAGATGTTGTCATATCCTGTCTTCCTGCATGTGAAGGCCCTTACTGTAGAATCAAACACAAATGACCATTCCTTCCTTAGGTTTGTTCTGTTTAGACTTTCCAAGTTGATTCTTCCATCATAGTTGATGAAGTCCATGAACTCAGCAAGCTCATCCTATGTTGGCACCTCCACTAGATTTTCAGTTGGAAGACCCAAAGCTACATTCAAATCTTGCTCATTAAACTCTATTTGTTGGCCTCCAATTGAGCAAGTTACCACCAAGGACACAGAGTTGTCATTCATAACAGTTCTCACCACAGCTGTTGTCCAGAATTTATGCAGAATATCCAAGTACAGGATTAGATTAGCAGTTAAAGCACCTGCAAGATAAGATTTAGACAAAAATTTCACAAATCCCTTGAAACTGTCAGGGGCTTAGTTAACATCAGTGAAAGCAAGATAGTTGGTTCCTTGTTTTGGGATTTCAGCTCTAACAATGTTGAGTGCCATTGTTGTTGAGTACGGGTGAATGAGTAAGAAAAATTTGTGAGAAAAAGCTTAAAATGAGAGAGAAATCAGTTTGGAATTGAAAAATCTAGGTCACTTGGAGTTCTTGAAAGCGTAAGTATATGTATGTCGAGATGTCTGGGTATTCATAGTAAAAGCAAATGACTTGTCGAGAACTCAAAAATAGACGTTTGGAATTAGTCTATCGAGAAGTCATTTTGAAAGGTGAAAAATAAATCATTAATTCATTTTGTTTATTCTTGTATAGAACTAAAAATAAACCCATCGAGATGTCTAATAAATACCTAGTTTGTCCAAAATGGACTGAATTGTTTCCATTTTTTATTGAATAAATCAAAATAAAATCAGAATATTTTTGTCAAAAGTATTTTACCAAAATAATTCATTGGATTAAATAATCTCAGTTCTGAGTTATTTATAAGTCTAAAATTATACTTGTAGGCACCTAAACGGTACTTCGCTATGACTTACTCCCTCCAGGATATAATCAAACCTTGATACTAAAGAATTAAATAAACAACAAGGCTCTGATACCAAAACGCGGAACACTCCATAAGTATTGTCAAAATAGGCAAATATTATGTATTTTCTCAAACCCTTACATAATACATAGCTTAAAACCCCGTTGGGGTTACTACTCGCAATACATTACTAGTACTCTCTGGAATTAAGAAAGAGTTTTCGTTGTAAGAATACAAGATGATCTTTCCTAAGACTTAGCTCCCCTTTTATAGAGTCGGGAAGAGTTCTATTACAAGACTAGTCGTCTTCTAATAATTCATAAAGTAGATGCCTTCTGCTTTTCATAAAGTAGATGCCTTCTGCTTTTCATAAAGTAGATGCCTTCTGCTTTTCATAAAGTAGATGCCTTCTGCTTTTCATAAAGTAGATGCTTTCTCCTTTTTATCTGCTTTTGATCCCAAGTTTGGAGTCCCCTTCAAGTATCTAAAAATTCTCTTCACAGCCATTAAATGTGATTCTTTTGGATTGGCTTGAAATCTTGCACATATTCATGTTGCAAACATGATGTCTGGTCTACTTGCAGTTAAGTAAAACAATGATCCAATCATTCCTCTATAGCTTGAAATATCTACACTCTTACCCTTTTTATCTTCATCCAACTTTGTTGCTGTAGACATAGGTGTAGATGCTGGTGAACAATCAACCATGCCAAACATTTTCCATAAATCTTTAACATACTTAGTTTGGCTGATGAAGATTCCATCACTTCTTTGACTGACTTGAAGTCCAAGAAAGTAACTTAATTCCCCCATCATACTCATTTCATATTCACTCTGCATAAGCTTAGAGAACCTTTGACAAAGCTTTTCATCTATAGAACCAAAGATAATATCATCCACATAGATCTGAACTAGGATCATATCATCACCATGCTTCTTGTAGAAGAGAGTCATGTCTATGGTACCTCTAGTAAAACCATGTTTAAGTAAGAATTCTAACAATGTATCATACCAAACTCTAGGTGTCTGCTTTAGTCTATATAGAGCCTTGAGTAGCTTATACACAAATCTGGAAATTCTGGATCTTCAAAGCCAGGTGGCTGTTACACATAAACTTCTTCTTCCAACTCACCATTTAGGAAGGCACTCTTGACATCAATTTGATACACTTTGAAATTTGAATGTGTAGCAAATACTAGAAAAATCCTTATTGCTTCAAGTCTTGTAACTAGAGCAAAAGTTTCATCATAATCAATTCCTTCTTCCTGTGAATAGCCTTTTACAACCAACCTTGCCTTGTTTCTGGTAACTACACCATTTTCATCCATCTTGTTCCTGAACACCCATTTTGTTCCAATTACACTTCTGTTCTTTGGTGCAGGAATTAACTCCCAAACTTTGTTTCTTTCAAACTGATTAAGCTCTTCTTGCATAGCAGATATCCAATCAGGGTCCATTAGAGCTTCTTCAATTTTCTTAGGCTCTACTTGAGACAGAAAGCATGCATGTAGACACTCATTAGCAGTTGCACTTCTAGTCCTTAAACTAGCATTGGGATCACCAATTATTGCATTTGGATTGTGACTCCTGTCCCATTTTATGGTGTGAGTTTGTTGACTGGTGCCTGTTAGTGTAGGTGCCCTAGAGGCAATACATTATTCTTTTATCTTTATGTCAGTTGATCATTCAATAAATGTATTTATTATGACCTTAATTACTGCGATATTTTGTTAGCATAATAAATGTCCTTAGAATCATGATACAAATTGTATAGTTTAAGTACATGACTTGAACTTGAGATTATTAATATATCATATTCTTAAAGGTCCCTAGTCGAGTATTATTATATAGGACAATAATAATACATAGATAGACTAGTATGTTGTTTGACAAGATAACCACATCTCATTGGTTATAAGTATGGGGATACTAAAGTCAATACATAGGTACATGTGAGAGTACATGGTACTGGACATACCTACAGTGAGATTCTTCATGTTTAATAAAGTCATAAGAAAGACTCACAGTGATAATGGTGTAACGATCCTTTGACTTAAAATCATTATATTTCTATACGAGGATTAATATACTTTGACTACATTAAAAGTTACTTTTGATCGGGTGATGATAAAAGTGGACATCGGGTATATCATGAGTCGTATGAGAAATATGAATGATAGATAAAGGATTTAACCCTCCTATAATTAGGAGAGATATTATTGGCCTCTTGATTGAGTGAGATTATAAAAGCATGGCCATGCTCAAATAATGATTTGTCTCGATAATCTACTCATGGATCAAGTAAACCCGGATTAAATGTTGAAGAGGATGACTAAATACATGCCTCGAGTTTAATCTATAATATGTATGGTTAAAGGGATTATATTACACGAAAAACATTAATCACGAAAGGTTTTATCTAATCACGATTTAATTATTGTTTAATTGGGTAACAATGATGTATTACTAGATACCGCTCATTGTTTATAATTTTATTAGAGAATAAAATTATTGCCAATTAAATAATAGCCTATAGGGTCGCACAAATAGAGCACTTAATGGAATAGTTAATTTAAATTATGGATTTAAATTAATTGATGATTATTTGAATTTTATTATAATTAAGTAAGACTTAATTGAGATAATATAAATTCGAATTAAAAGGAATGTTTTTGCCCATAATAATTAAGTATGACTTAGTTATTAATTAAATAATAGAAATTCGTTTTTATTATTTAATCCAATACCTACTAGGGTTGGGCTTTGCTATTATGGGCCTTTTTAATCAGTCATTATAAATAGATAATGAGAGGTTAAAGAGGCTTGTACGTTTTTTTAAGAAAACCCTAGCAGCAAAGAGAGGCAGAGGCAATTCAGATCGTCAAGAAGGAGGCTAGTACATCCATTCCGTAGTCAAGTTCGTGAGACGTTCTTGAAGGTGCTCGTGTGGATACCATAGAGGTGTTTCTCCGAGAGGTAGACACAAAGCGTGATAGCTAGGATCTCCGTTGAGTTCGTGAAAGTTAATCTCTTGAAAGGTATGATTCGTTATCTCCATAATCTGCCCATAATTATACATGGATCCTGTTTTTGGGTTTCGAAATTTTTGTTTTATTTACGTTTATCCGCTGCGTTTTATGCCTTCGGAACCCAACAGTGCCTTCATCATTTCCTCCATCATTGGTATGACTAGTAGAACCTTCTTCTCTTTCTCCCCCGAATTTGTGCTATCAAAATCAGGTGTGTGAGATGAGCTTCCATTTCCATGATTTTCTTATTCAGTAGTCTCTTCATTTATCATATGTTGTACATTGACTTCAGCCTCTTCATCAGAATCACTGTCAATGTTGAGATTTTCAAATGCAAGGGCTTCAGCTTCATTATCATCAATGCATTCCAAGTATGGACACTTTTCATCATCAAAAGTCACATTTGTGCTCTGCATAATTTTCTTTTGAACAACTACATAGACCTTGTAGGCAGTTCTCTCCAATGAATATCTCAGATAAATTGCTTCAAAAACCTTTAAGTCAAATTTTCCCACATATTCAGAGTTATCTTTTAAAATATAACACTTGCTTCCAAACACATGAAGATGATTTACAGTAGACTTTCTCTTAGACATGATTGAGTAAGGTGATTTGCCATGAATCTTGTTAATGAGATATGTGTTTTGAGTGTAGCATATAGTGTTAACAGCTTCTTCCCAAAAACTAGTTGGCAACTTGGCATCTTGCAACATTGTCCTAGCAGCCTCTACTAATATTCTATTCTTTCTCTCAACTACCCCATTTTGTTGCGGTGTTCTAGCAGCTGAGAATTCTTGAACAATGTCTTTGTTTTTACAGAATTCACTCAATATTGCATTTCTGAATTTTATCCCGTTATCACTTCTCAATCTCTTCACACAGTTTTGATCTTCAGCTTGTTTTTCTATCTTCTTTATGTGCTCAATTATGATGTGTGGAGTCTCATCTTTAGAGTGCATAAATTCTACCCAAGTGTACCTTGAGAAATCATCCACCATCACACGAGAATATTTCTTTCTTGAAATTGATAAGACATTTACTGGTCCAAATAAATCCATCTGAATAAGTTGCAAAGGTGCACTTATAGAATTCATAGTTTTACTCTTGTGACTTGATCTTTTCATTTTCCCTTTTTGACAAGCATCACAGACTTCATCTTGAGCAAACTCCAGATTAGGCATGTCTCTCACCAACTCCTTTTTGACCAGAGTGTTAATTGCCTTGAAATTAAGTGAGACGACTTCTTATGCCACAGTTTTCTTTGTTCTACAGATGCCTTGGTGTAGAAGCAACATATTCCATCCTTATTTGTTGAGTCCAAGTCTGCAAAAAATAAGCTTTTTTTCCTTGCTCATATTAGAGCAACTTTACCAGTTTTCTTGTTGATAAAAGTGCATTCTTCTTTGTTGAATAAAACTTTAAAGCCTTTGTCTGCAAATTGGCTAACACTGAGAAGATTCACTTCAAGACCAGCTATTAATGCTACATCATCAATGACAGCTACTATGTCATATCCCATTGTGAAGCCTATGTTGTTGTCTCCAAAAGCCACTAATGGGCCAGCCTTCTCCTAAAACTGTGATAGCAGGGCCATATCACCTGTCATATGTCTTGAGCATCCACTGTCTATGATCCATATGACTTTTGTAACACCCCCAGATCCGGGGTCGGGGATCCGGGTTGTCATGAGTTCCACTTCCCTTAACAACACCCAATCTTATTAAACAATCAACTACTCTTTACTGTGACCCCGCAATATACACACACACCACAAGTTATAGTCTCAGAGATGAATATCCAAAAATAATCACAAGTCGTTTTATTCCACAATTAAGTCAATACACCTTAAAAAGGTTTCTGAATAAATTTACATTTCTTTGCCATTATTACAATTCATAATATACATAAGTCTAGTACATTACTAGTTGAAAACTTAGCCTATTGGTAATTTCTACCTCAGCTACAGCGGCCTGAACGCTTCCGGAAAGCTGCAGAACGTTTCCTATCCGCTTGCGAATTGGGAGCTTGGTCCTGTTCATCTTATCTATCTGATGTTGTGTGATGAAAGAAGAAAGCAAGGGTGAGCAGCAAGCCCACCAAAATAATATGTATAATGATTAACAATATATGAGCCTACTCATAATACTCATGAAAGTCTTGGTCAAAAGAAATGAACCAAGTTTGATATCTTAATGCGATGAAGTCGCAAAATATTCAGTATATATACATATATACTTTTCAAAATATTGGAAGTCCTCTTCCCTGCATAATATGCACAAAGTCCCAGTGTATAACTGTATAAAAAATATCGTTGCAAGGTGATCTCATATATCTAACCTTGTCTCAACGTTTTTCTGAAAATCTTTGTCATTCATAAGACAATTATTAATTAGATATAAGTTTAAAAGATGAAGTTACAAGATACCCCAATATACTTATATCTTTCCCAAATACTACTTGAACTACCACCGTTCAAGTTATAAATTAGCTTCAAAAGTTCATCACATAGATGAGACTACAAGATAATACTTGAACAGATTCAATCTTTAAAATATCATCAAAATAAAATGAAGTTATGAGATACTTCATTTGATGCGAACATCATTTTGAAAACTTGACCCTGCCAACACTCAACAATCGCCCAACCGTAGCCTTTCTATCGAAGTGCTCTGGGTAGTGTTGCAGAAATATCCAATTGGATGATGAACTCATTACGGGAGTTTGCCGCGCCAGGAAGACCACTTACGATGATCAGTCGTAGTAGTGCAACCCCACCATTTTCTACATGTAGAGGAGAACCTGTCGGATTTACTTGTCAACCGAACACTGAACTCCTAAGGAATGGACCGCCTTAGCGGAACTTCCAGGCCATTTGGGCCAATATAATAAGGCTGGGCCGGCGCTACTCGGCCACTTACGCCACTCCTAGTTCAGATGAAATCCATGACTCTGAAACGTAAAGCTCGTTTCCCCCTTTCCCCAAGTAGAAACTTGTTGATACGGCTCCACCAAGAAGTCGTACCTAGTTGGAAAGGAAAACTCACCGATATTTCCCAGGCGATGCCTGTTAATGGATTAACTTGTTCCAAGAATTTTACTTCCCGAATATTGGGTAAGTAATCAAAAACTCTTTTACCAAGACAGCAACCTTGTTGTGAATATAAAACACACCACCGAGCCGGATCCCCCAGGTTTTGAGCGAGTATTTAAATCCCTTTTTTAAAAGGAAGATCTTAAATATAAAAATAGTTTTGGGATCCGCTCTAACTTTTGAAAATCATTTTAAAGACTCGAAAACACTTTAAAGAGTGTTTGGAGTAAAACTGATTTAATGAAGTAAATCAGTCCCCAGAATATTTAGAAAATGACTGAATATTAATATTTAAATAATATTCCCATAAAGAATAATCTTTATAAAAATAATTGAAGTAGAAGTATTAAAACTTATACTTGAAACGAGTACTAAATAATCAAAGATATACTTATATGAAAGTATTATCTTTAGTTGAATAATCGAAAATAAGTTTGATTATTGACACCTTATTCTTTAATAAAATAAAGAATATACCTCAGCAAATACTCGGAGTCATAGATCCTCAAATGAATATTCAAATAATATTCAATAAATAAAATAAGCTGAGTAATAAGCCCTCAAATGAATATTCGAAATAATATTCATTAAATAATAAGCCGAGTCATAATACCTCGAATGAATATTATAAATAATATTCATTAAATAAAATAAAGGAGTCATACATCCTCAAATGAATATCCAAGTAATATTCAATAAATAATATAAAGGAGTCATAAGTCCTCGAATGAATATTCAAGATAATATTCATTAATAAAATAAAGTTATCGAATAAACCTTATTCGATTAATAGTTTGGAAACTATAACCATATATATATATATATATATATATATCCATATCCATATATACAAAATTACTCGGGATCCTCGACTCCCGGTTTTAGAAAATATTTTCACCTTTGGGTCCCTATACTAAGGGTATATGCAAGTTACCGCTATCCTCTAGCATAGGTATTATCAACTGAACCAACAGATATATATTCCAAGAATATGAAACAGGCATGCATATATACCATATCACATGCTACAATATATCGCATCATTTGCTAATTATCCAACATGCATCTATCGCAAGATAATGCAAATACATATATTCATCACAACAACAGTATAACGGATAGAATACTTGCCTGAGCGACTGGGGTTACGAATGACTCGGGACGAGTCTGGTAACCTATAAACAACAAGTAAGTTGGAATTAAACCAAAGTCACTTGTAAATCTATACTTTAACTAACTTAGACTCTAACGCTTGTTTTGCGCTCACTGATTCGCTTAAGCCACTCGGGTACCCTCGGCTCCACCATTTTTAATAATTTAACCTTTACGAGTTTTAAAGCGATTCCTTCGCGAGTGTCTTACCAACTGCCTAACACACTTACCATAAATGTTTCATACATTAATTAACCCTTTTTGGTCTTTAACCTATGTTTCAAAGTAAGGCGAGGGAAAAAGTTTCGTTCGCGAAACGCCGTTACTTGAAACGGTCGTTTCTCCTAAACCGTGCATCGGAATCGAACGAACTACATATCAAAACGAAGCTCGTAACATGAGCTATCTAAACATGGCAGTGGTCATAATCTAGCAGGGAGTCCTCGGGTCCAAATGTTATGAACAAAAACAGTCCAAAGAAAATCGGACGTTACGACGGCTATGTTTACGCGATTTCCCAAATTTTAAACCATTCAATACCAACCACAAATCAACCCCAAATCAATCATACAACCAATATCCCTCCAAACCACATCATAACAGCCCCAACAAATCCACATTAACCATTTATACTTATTCCTCACATGAACTAAAAGCTTTACTTAGGTTCTTTAACTAATTACCAAGATTTACAACTCCAACAATGCAACAAAACCAACTAATCTCTACAAACTCAACCAAACTTCAACCAATCAAGCATCATGCTTCACATATGCTATATCAAACACATTCAATCCTAATTACTCAAAACTAAAGCTAGGGTTTGTAGTTTATACCTTCCTTGGAGAGGTGGGAGGAGCTAGGAAGCCTTAAGAAGCTTTGAGAAGTCTTAAGAATGCTTGGATCTTCAAGAAAACAAGAAAACTTCAAGTTAAAAAAACTTGAAAACACTATTCATAGTCTTCTTCTTTGATTAAATGAAGAAGATTGAGAAGGAATTAATGGCTTAAACTCATGATATAGTCCTAACTAAGCATGAAGATGATTAGGGAATTATCTTACCAATTTAGGAAGCTTGGATCTTGGATTTTGAATTTCTCTTGCCTTTTGAATTTGTGTGGTTCTCATTCAACCACACCTCCTTCCTTCCCATGTCATGCTTATGTCATCCTCATGATGTCATCCTCCCTTCCTTGTCCTCTTTCTATTGGTTGGATGACATCATTCCCACTAATCCCTTTGATTATCTTCCTAATCGTTTGCCTTATGACCGCTGATCTGTTATACGGTTCGCTTAACTTTCGTTCTCGTTTATCGTTTGAAGGATCATACCCGGGATCTTATTACTTAGGTTCCCTTAACCTTTCTCAATACATTATATTCCTTTTTATGATCCTCTATTATAATCCTTTAATTTAAATCCTTTTTTATCCTGTTACCTTATACTCAATTCTCTCCGTATCTTGTGGATTTCCGGGAAAAACCAAAGTGTTCGGAATTGGATTCTGACGATCTTTACATACACTTATATACTTCATAGAGTACTAATAATATCCCAGAATATCCATAACAGAACCCCTACATAGTGTGGCATGAAAAGTTTCTTCATTCAGCTAAAACACTATTCACAAGGGTTACAAAAAGTTGAAAATTTTGGGGTTATTACAACTTTTTTCTTTTTGCCCTAAACACAATAATCTTAAGTGTGTTTAGCAACCCAAGCAGTGTTGGGTACTTTCTTCTTGTTAACAGATTTAGCAGAAGTAGAGTTAGAAGTCTCAGAAAGAATGGCATTCATAGATGTTTGTGCATTTTCCCTTATAGCTGTAGATCTGATACTGACTTCTTTGAGATCTACTCTCAGCTTGTGGCAACTTTTCATTATTTTTAAGTTGCAGAGAATGTAGTCAAACTTATCACAAATTGAATAGGGATCATTTGCCTTGGCTTCATTGTACTTGCAGGCTCCTTCAACTGGCTTACTAAAAACCTTTTTACAAAGGTGGGTTAGGTGGTTCACAGAGCCACACTTTTCACATTTCTTCCTTGGAGCTTCTGCAACAAAAGCAAAGTTGTTACTTTTATTTATGCCAACTTTCCCATTTATGTTCCTCATTATCTTTCATACACTTTCTGACTTGGTTTCCTTGATTGGAGTCTTCAAATCTTGATTATCCATGAGCTTCAATTTAACTTCAGAAACATGAGGGCTTCCTTCATTTGTCTTTGCAGCATCTTCATATGCTAGCTCCTGTTTGATTATCAACTCATTTTCACTGAAGTTAATTTCTCCAGCCTTGAACATAAGTGACTTAACTTTTCTCAGTATTACTGGAACATCTTCACTAGCAATGCTCTTGTCTTTGTCATCTGCAACTTTCTTGTTGCTGTTCAACGCCTCATAATCAAATCCAATAGTTATGTTAGCACATGGTTTATTTTTCTCATGATACAGTCCAACCAACTCAGATGCATTCTTGAAGGACTTCAATTTAACTTCATTCTTCTCTAACTTATCCCTCAATACTGCTTCAATCTCATTTGTACACTTGAGCTTGTTATTCAGATATGCATTTTCTTGTTTCACAGTTTCAAGATCTATCAGCAACAACTCAGTTTCTTGTTTCTCATTTTCAAACCTCTCATTGATCTTTGTTAGTCTGCTAAACTCTTCATTAGCAGCAACCATACTTGTATGAATGTGAAACATTTTCGTGCTCATCTTTTCAACAATTTCCTTATATTGACTCACATTTAAATCAATGGTGGTAATAGTTGGTACCTGTGCTTTTGATGAGGATGACTCTCCTTGCTCCAAGGCCATAAATGCATAATTTCCAACTTCCTCATCTTCATCATTATCATAATCATCCCAACTCCTTCCCTCTGCAATATAGACTTTGCTTTACTGTTTCTTTAGAATAACTTCATACTTTGCTTCCATTTCAAGATAAGCTTTGTCTTTCTTTGCTTTCTTGGGTTTCCTGCATTCTGTAGCAAAATAGCCTAACTCATCACAGTTATAGAACCTTATCTTTGATCTGTCAACAGATCCAGTTTTGTAGCCATTTTTGCTATCAGGTGTGTACTTCCATTTTCCTTTCCAGCTGCTGTCTTTGTTGAATGATTGTCCTTTCCCCTTGAAGAATCTTGGCTTATTTACTCTAATGTTAGAGAACTTTCTTGCCAGATAGGCCATTGATTGATCTAGCTCATCAAGTTCATCCAGGTGTAGAACTCATCTTCTTCTAATTCCAGTATGACTTGCTCATGTGAATCATTGTTTCTTTGCTCACTTGTTGAGTCACCTCGAGTCTGGAATCTTGGCTCATCATTAGAGATCTGGCTTTCATTAAACATTAGAGCACTTGAACCATCTACAACATGCCTTTGACCAGCTCATAATGATTTACTTTGAATCATTTCTAATTCATATGTTTTTAAGATTCCATATAGAACTTCCAGAGTCATTCTGCTCAAGTCTCTCCCTTCTCTAATTGCTGAGATTTTCTGTTCCAAATGGTAAGGGAGTGTGGGAAAAAACTTCAAGTTCACTTCTTCAGCTTCATAATATTTATCATGCAGCAGCAAGTCATTAATCAGCTTGTTAAACCTTTCAAACACATCAGTAATGCTTTCCTTTGGCTTAGCTATGAAACCCTCATACTGTGAAATCAGTATCCTTCTTTGATTTGACCAAACTTCCTCTGTTCCTTCACAAAGTATCTCCATCTTCTCCCAAATCTGCTTAGCAGTGTCACAGTTAACAATGTTGTTGTACATTATATTGTCTACTAACTCTATAAGAATTAGTTGCAGACCACTATCCAGAGCAACTTTTTCTTTTTCTGGATCAGTGTGCTTTGAAGGATCTTTTGGTGCATAGTCTCCAGGAATGACTGTATCTCCAACTATAGTTTCTTTACTTCTCTCCATAGGAATGAAGGGACCATTCTGCAATATTTGAATATACAGTGGATTGGCCATTCTCAGAAAAAGCATCATCTTCTTTTTCCATAGAGTATAGTTAGCCTTATCAAAATTAGGGATTTTGATGCTACTGATTTTCTGTGCATTCATTCTTCCAAGATCTTGAATCTGTTTATTTTCAGATTTTGCTCTGATACCACTTGTTAGGTAATGAATCACACACAGGGGGTGAATATGTTTTGTATTTTTCTGCTTTTTTTGAAGTGTTTATGGTGATGAACAAAGTAAACTAAACCTTGTAGTGAAATGTGTCAATACTGAATTTAAACATGTAATAATAGTGAACACGGGTCTTTCAAAACTCACTTAATTTTATATTAAAATTAATAATGTCTTGCTACAAAATTTATAGGCTCTTTGTTGATAAAGAGCTTAGCTTCTTCCTTGAGAGAATACAAGATTTCTGATCTAAATTGTTACAGCTAACAAAGGACCAGTATTACCTTAATAGAATAGTTAAACACTGGTTTACACAACGTGTAATAAGAAGTGCTAATCACTTTAGCAGCCTGTCACTAATCTTTTCATTTCTGGCCTAGCATATCTTTCCATATTGTGTTAACTTTGATCTTCCTTTGTCAGTTAATCTTGGCCTTTGATCTTGTACTCTTCAAGCTGCTTTTGTAGACTTTTAAAATCAGTGATTGATTTGTTTGTTGATTGATAATCTTGGATATTTAACTGGTCTACATCTTGTACTTTGAGTTTTACCTCGAGATCTTTAGTTTGTTATATAGAGAACTCAACATCTCGATAAGTATAATGGCTTATCGAGATCTCTTATTACTCTATTGTTGATATGACTTATCGAAGTCTCTGAGTTCTCGAGTATAATCTTGACTTATTGAGATTT